>NC_047514.1:13338759-13667345 GCF_902827115.2 Pseudochaenichthys georgianus | reverse complement strand
AAACATTAAACCACTCCCTGCTACTTTTAGAGCCCCCAATTATTTTTGAGATGTGTGTGTGTGTGGACAGTGGGGGGAACATTTAATTGATTTATACCATCAGACGTTTTAAACATCATAATAATATCCAGCTACACAGAGACTGTTAATGAATGTGTTGTTACTCAAGGCCAATGGAAAAGAGAATAAGAAGCATAATTACGCTGAGCTTAGAACTCGGTTAATTCATCTAATAAAGAGTATTGTTGCAAGCGTCTGCTCACCATAACATGCTGGGTTTATTTATACTAGCTGAGCTTTGAAGTACGCCGACAAAAGAACAGTAAAAAGTAAATTAATAAAAGAAAAACAATTGGCCAGTGTGTTAATTATTCAGAACCTCTTCATTATTCTTGTCTGTTTCCACTGCAGCAGGTTAACTGCTCTGAAGTCTTTGTATCTTACACTAGATCCAACACACACACAGAGTTGTTGTCTTGTTTTCTCTCTTCATCTTCCTCTTCAAATTACGCTAGACGCTAAAAGAGTTGTTTTCTTCATGTCAACCCCCCCTTTCTCTCCTCTGTTCTCTTTTTAACTTTTACATAACAACAGCATGCCCACTTGGCACCTACAAGCAAAACACACACAGCACACATTCAAACACACACTCGCACACACGCATACAAACACAGACATTAGATACAGTAGGCGTCTTTACTCGTTTAGTCTTCTTGTCTCCAAGTAACTGAAGTTGGTGCAGCAGTAGAGCAGCTGCCGCCTGTTTAATTGTCTGTCTGTCTGTCTGTCTGTCTGTCTGTCTGTCTGTCTGTCTGTCTGTCTGTCTGTCTGTCTATCTGTCAGTCAGTCACACACAATGTCCACATTAGTCTGTGAATTTGGAAATGAATCCCTTTCAAAACAAACCCAACTGTCATGTGACAAGCTCTTAACAAACATGGCAGATATACACATGTTGATAAAGAAACATATGCTTCCATGTGTGTACAGCATGGTTTGGTGAGTATGAAAATTATGTGAATGACAAGTGATGTCATCATCAAAACACTTTATGTATTGATTTGTTATCTTTAATATTATATTTTTGTTTGTAGTTGTGGAGACCAAAACCATTCCTCGACTTTTTACCTCAGAACGTTTTAATAGATTCAAATAGATTCAAAAGCTGAATACATAATAATCCAGTGCAATTTAACCTCATTGATAAAAGCCTCAATGCTTAAAATTATTCTCATTATTCTGTACAATGCTGTTTTAGGGACATATTAAGTTAAGAAACCCAGCTACTATGACCTACTTACACACACTACCTACTGGTAAACAAAATACTTCTAATGGTATCTTTTGTTCAATCTAAACAAATACATATTTCTTAAACTCTCTCTGTATATATATATACAATGACATTTTTGATTACATTTAAAATGCCTTTTTATGACCTGTTTATGACATATCATACCATTACTTTTTATGACATTGTATTACCGTAACATTGTAATTACTTGTATTTAACGATGATGAAGATATAGATTATGACCTTTTGTATGACATACAATACTGTGTACAATACTTACTTTTTTTTGTGAAATACTATACAATGGCATTTTGTATTACTTGAAATGAAATACTATACTAACTATGACTTTTTAATGAAATAGCAAAGTATGATTTTTTAAAAACCATACTTTTGGATGACATACTATTCTTTGAAAAAAAATTCTGAAACGTTTTCTGACTTGTTATACTATGAGATATGTTTTGCTCTCATACAGTTCACAATGAAAATATGTTAATAAACTATTAAATATAATAGTTTTGACCTTCATGTTTTGACAGGATCTATCCATTGTTACGACCCTTGTCGTTATGTGTATTGTGTGTAGAGATTTCCTTCGAGTCTTTTAGTCCTTCAGAATTATTAGGTAGGTTTAGTAGTAGGCAAGGCATGGTTAACAAAACTGTGAGTTTGTGTCTTAAGGGGGGGGGGTGTCACGGCTGCTGCTGCTGTCTGCTCGTTAACCTGTCTTGGATTGTTTTCAGCTGTGTATGTTATATGTACACTGAACAAAAATATAAATGCAACACTTTTGTTTTTGCTCCCATTTTTCATGAGATGAACTCAAAGATCTAAAACATTTTCTTTATACACGAAATAACCATTTCTCTCAAATATTGTTCACAAATCTGAAAATATCTGTGATAGTGAGCACTTCTCCTTTGCCGAGATAATCCATCCCACCTCACAGATGTGGCATATCAAGATGCTGATTAGACAGCATGATTATTGCACAGGTGTACCTTAGGCTGGCCACAATAAAAGGCCACTCTAAAATGTTCAGTTTTATCACACAGCACAATGCCACAGATGTCGCAAGTTTTGAGGGAGCGTGCAATTGGCATGCTGACAGCAGGAATGTCCACCAGAGCTGTTGCCCGTGAATTGAATGTTCGTTTCTCTACCATAAGCCGTCTCCAAAGGCGTTTCAGAGAATTTGGCAGGACATCCAACCGGCCTCACAACCGCAGACCACGTGTAATCACACCAGCCCAGGACCTCCACATCCAGCATGTTCACCTCCAAGATCGTCTGAGACCAGCCACTTGGACAGCTGCTGCAACAATCGGTTTGCATAACCAAAGAATTTCTGCACAAACTGTCAGAAACCGTCTCAGGGAAGCTCATCTGCATGCTCGTCGTCCTCATCGGGGTCTCGACCTGACCGCGGTTCGTTGTCGTAACTGACTTGAGTGGGAAAATGCTCACATTCGATGGCGTCTGGCACGTTGGCACGGATGAATCCCGGTTTTCACTGTTCAGGGCAGATGGCAGACAGCGTGTGTGGCGTCGTGTGTGGCGTCGTGTGGGCGAGCGGTTTTCTAATGTCAATGTAGTGAATCGAGTGGCCCATGGTGGTGGTGGGGTTATGGTATGGGCAGGCGTATGTTATGGACGACGAACACAGGTGCATTTTATTAATGGCATTGTGAATGCACAGAGATACCGTGACGAGATCCTGAAGCCCATTGTTGTGCCATTCATCCACGACCATCACCTCATGTTGCAGCATGATAATGCACGGCCCCATGTTGCAAGGATCTGTACACAATTCCTGGAGGCTGAAAACATCCCAGTTCTTGCATGGCCAGCATACTCACCGGACATGTCACCCATTGAGCATGTTTGGGATGCTCTGGATCGGCGTATACGACAGCGTGTTCCAGTTCCTGCCAATATCCAGCAACTTCGCACAGCCATTGAAGAGGAGTGGAACAACATTCCACAGGCCACAATCAACAACCTGATCAACTCTATGCGAAGGAGATGTGTTGCACTGTGTGAGGCAAATGGTGGTCACACCAGATACTGACTGGTTTTCTGACCCCCCCAGACCCCCCCAATAAAGCAAAACTGCACGTTTCAGAGTGGCCTTTTATTGTGGCCAGCCTAAGGCACACCTGTGCAATAATCATGCTGTCTAATCAGCATCTTGATATGCCACACCTGTGAGGTGGGATGGATTATGTCGGCAAAGGAGAAGTGCTCACTATCACAGATATTTTCAGATTTGTGAACAATATTTGAGAGAAATGGTTATTTTGTGTATATAGAAAATGTTTTAGATCTTTGAGTTCATCTCATGAAAAATGGAAGCAAAAACAAAAGTCTTGCATTTATATTTTTGTTCAGTGTATATGAGATGTGCCGTTGCCCGGACGCCATTGGATGCCAGTTTCCTGTCCCTCCTCCGGTAGGCGTGACCGAAGATCTGGATTGGAGCAGGTCGGGCCCGACTCACCAATCCCTGCCCACACCTTCCGGGGACTCTTACAAGAGTGTGTGCATCTCAGTTAGACGGGAGAGGTCTGAATCTGTGTTAGACGTCTCTCGGTGCTCTCCTTATGTTCTGTGTAGCTCTGTGCTAGTTATGCTACAGTGGTTAGTTAGGGTGTGTGCTTAAGTGTGTATTCTGTGATTTGTGACGGCGTCGAACTTGTGCGAGACGCCTCACTATTTTAGCCTTAAGTGCCCATAGTGCGCTATGACTGTGATAATCTGTGGCCTTCATTTTGTGTAGCGTTATTTTGAACAGATAGCTGGTTTTAAGAGCCTGTATTTTTGGTTATATCATCTTTATTTTGAGTTTATTATTCAAATCAACCTCTTACCAAGAACACCTGGTTTCGTGTTGCTTCTTTTTTACCGTAAGCGAGCTGGGGGCGTAACTTATTTGGGGGCTCGTCCGGGATAATCATGTTGGTAATTTGATAAATTCGAATCAGATGGTACATTTGTAAGCTTAGGTTAAATGGCGTTATTTGGCTGTGAGTCAGTTGAATTATGTTCTTCGCTTGAAGGAATAGACAAGTGTCGAAAAGACCATTTATTTAAGATCGCAGATCATTTTAGTCTCACGGTAAAGAAAAATGTAATAAAAGATGAGCTTAAGGCTCAGGTCATAGATCAGTTGGTGGAACGGGGTGTCCTTAAGTTGTCCGGCGAATCAAAGCTGGCTGTGTCTGACGGTACCATGGCCCATATAGAGTTCACACAGGAGCTTGATGGGGAATCCCTGGCTGCTGGCGCGTCGGGAGGGCAGGATGAGGAAGGTACACAGCGGGAGACGCCGGGTACACTTCCTCGATTCGATGCACTATCAATTGCAAGTGATGGCTCTCAAGATGTGGTGAGGATTAAAGTCTGCATAGCACGTCTTGAGATAGAGGCGAAGGAGCGGGACGGGCAGGCACAGCTACAGTTTCAGCTGGAAATAAGGAAGCTGGAGCTGGATGCGCAGACACACGCACCAGCCCCACCCGCAGGTATGACATCCAGTTCCACTAACTTGAATTCTGTTGGCTTTGATATTAGCAGAAATATTTCTTTGGTTCCGGTATTCCGTGAGATTGACAAAAATATGTGGAGTTCGGCAGGGAAAACGGAAGCATGTCCGATAAATGGGTCACAACATGTAAAGCGAATGATTTTGCTTCTCTGCGAGAATTGCTTCTGTTAGAAGAATTTAAGAAATGTTTGCCGGATCGTATTGTGGTGTAGAGTGTTTTACTGTTGTGAACCTGGGCATGTCATCGCCAACTGTTTGTCGCTGAAACGCAAACAGCAGCCAGGCACATTTTGAGTCCTTAGAGTCCTTATGAGTCCTTATGAGTTTGTTAGTCCTTCAGAGTCCGTTAGTCCTTAAGAGTCCTTATGAGTCCGTTATAGTCCTTCAGAGTCTGTTTGTCCTTCAGAGTCCGTTAGTCCTTCAGAGTCCTTATGAGTCCTTATGAGTTTGTTAGTCCTTAAGAGTCCTTCAGAGTCCGTTAGTCCTTAAGAGTCTTTATGAGTCCGTTAGTCCTTAAGAGTCTTTATGAGTCCGTTATAGTTCTTCAGAGTCCATTAGTCCTTCAGAGTCCTTATGAGTCCTTATGAGTTTGTTAGTCCTTCAGAGTCCGTTAGTCCTTCAGAGTCCTTATGAGTCCTTATGAGTTTGTTAGTCCTTAAGAGTCCTTCAGAGTCTGTTAGTCCTTAAGAGTCCTTCAGAGTCCGTTAGTCCTTGAGAGGTCAAACTTTTTTTTTAGGGGGAAATGTTTGATTTTTAGTTGGGGGGGTGTTACGACCCTGGTCGTTATGTGTATTGTGTGTAGAGATTTCCTTCGAGTCTTTTAGTCCTTCAGAATTATTAGGTAGGTTTAGTGGTAGGCATGGTTAACAAAACTGTGAGTTTGTGTCTTAAGGGGGGGGGGCGCAGTGTGCGAAAAAGTACACGTCCCACGGTCCGGGACGTGTTATTTACAATATCGGACAAGTAGATCTTTCAATTGACTTGTCCGGCAGACAAGTGACGTTTTTCGCCCTGATTTATTGACAAATTATTGATAAATTCAGTTTACAAAAGGCAGAACTCATTCGCAAATTGTACGTGTCCGCCATTGTTCGTTTAGAAATGTTAGTTTCGGTTCTGCTTGTCGATTCCTAAGGAAATGCATCTCGCCGCTTTCTGTACAGTTAGACGGGGCGGGGCGGGAAGTGAAGCACAGTGGCAGGGTTGGGAAGCAAAACTCGGTTCCGAGTAGGAACAAATAACAATTGTCCGGTACCGGGATTAATAAGAGTTGTGAGGACAGGAGGCGAGGCCGAGCCGGACCACAGCTCTCTCTCTCTATGCTCCGTATCAGCTGATCACTGCACGGTGCAGCTCAGCATCTCTCTCTCTCTCTTTCTACACACAGCAGATCCGCTGCCCGTTTAACAGCCTCATCTTTGTCAAACTTTCTTATGTTCTTTCTCTAACACGTAAATAATTAAGGTTATTAAGTGTTTTAGCTCATGTGTTGTTAATATTGACCGCCATTTCCTTTATGAAGTGAAGCAGTTTCCCTGTGTCCTCGCGCTGTCCTCACATCCCCGGACCCCCAGACTCGGAGGAGCACAGGGATGTCAGTATTGTTATAAAGCGCTAGGCCTATAGGCTATAAATATAATGTATTATTATTATTATTAGGTTATGTCCTATGTGTTGGACATGTGTGGTTGGACTGTGTCTCACAGGCAGGTTGCAGTGTAACATCAGAGGAGACTGGGCCAGTTGTACATTCTCAAACTGCACCACTTAGAACTAACTAAACAATGCAGAGATTATTTTTATATAATTGTATTCAATAACCGTAAGAAATTAAACAGTATGAAGTGATTTGTAAATAGGAATACAGATTTGATATATTTTTCTCCCAGTTTGTCATGGGACTTATTTTTACCCTCTCAAAGAACCGGAATCAAGAACCGAAAATAACCGGAATCGAAAAGCAGAACCGGAATCGTTAAAATCCAAACGATACCCAACCCTATGTGTGATGCAGTAAAATCTTACCGCTCACTTACGTTAGCGGTGTTGTAAAAACCGTGGGAAAATGTAAAATACGATGGCGAAGAAGAAGATTCCAGTGGCCCCAATTTTTGTCCATTCTGGACAAGTGAAAAATGTATTCGGACAAGTACATTTCCAAACTCACTTGTCCATGAACAAGTACTCTCTAAAAACTTTTTCTCACACTGGGCTGCTGCTGCTGTCTGCTCGTTAACCTGTCTGGGATTGTTTTCAGCTGTGTATGTTATATGTATATGAGATGTGCCGTTGCCCGGACGCCATTGGATGCCAGTTTCCTGTCCCTCCTCCGGTAGGCGTGACCGAAGATCTGGATTGGAGCAGGTCAGGCCCGACTCACCAATCCCTGCCCACACCTTCCGGGGACTCTTACAAGAGTGTGTGCATCTCAGTTAGACGGGAGAGGTCTGAATCTGTATCAGACGTCTCTCGGTGCTCTCCATAGTGCGCTATGACTGTGATAATCTGTGGCCTTCGTTTTGTGTAGCATTATTTTGAACAAATAGCTGGTTTTAAGAGCCTGTATTTTTGGTTAAATCATCTTTATTTTGAGTTTATTATTCAAATCAACCTCTTACCAAGAACACCTGGTTTCGTGATGCTTCCCTTTTACCCTAAGCGAGCTGGGGACGTAACACCATTTCAACACAAAACCACACCACCATCCCACCCTTTTTCCCAGAGGCTTCCTGCTGACGTGTTGAACCTCTCACTGTCTCCCACTCTGAGCTCACATGACCAAAACAGCGCTGAAGCCTTTTGGGAAACCCAGACAACACTGTCCAAAATGTGACTCCATCCTCCAGACTCTGTCTCACATCCTCCCACTCAAACATTACACTCCGGCGGGCTGCAGCTCACCTGTCACACTCTCTCAGCGGGGGGTCACAGCGTGGCGGACACGTTCCGCCACGACTCGTCTGATGTCACTGGGTCACCACCATGTTAGTCATGCGGTGCCAAACTGTAGCCAGTCCAGAGGGGTAAGCCGGCTTGGCGACAGCTATCTGCCTATGATGCTTCCTGACGGTGAATGCTCCATTGTGTCTGAAAAAACAATCTGTGCCTACAGAGCTGAATATCCACAACACATGCACGTACGTTTATTTTCTCGTTTTTTTCTCTGTATCTGTTTATGAATTCCTTCCTTTCTCCGTGAGAGGGACAAGATGTAGCTTTTTCTGTCTCTCCATATTCCAAGGTGGAGCAGACAGTTCCTCGTGAAGCTCTTTTTATCACAGTGTTCTCAGCACAAGGGCACTCAGTGACAGCGGTGAAGAAACACCCCAAAATCCCCTTTCAAGCTGAAGAAAATAACGGCACCATTTCAGAAGCAAGAATCCTATTTCATTATCAAGCTGCGAAATGTCCTCCACAAGCAATGTTAAAAATGAGATTTGTAGTGAAGCGTTGAATTTCCATTACAGCATCTTTATGAGTCCCCTGAGCTAACGACGTTTATTACTGCTCCTTTATGACAATAATAACATGTTTAATGAGATCAGATACGATACACACTCTATATGGCCTGGTCCTCCCACTCCAAGAGGCATGCGTTTCATTAAATGTTCCTTTCTTTTAACATTGAGCCAGGACAATATATATGATAATTACAATGTGTGGACTGAAGCATCTCCCACCTCTAAAGTCATTCATTATCCATCTCCCTAGGACTCCGTGTGTGTGTGTGTGTGTGTGTGTGTGTGTGTGTGTGTGTGTGTGTGTGTGTGTGTGTGTGTGTGTGTGTGTGTGTGTGTGTGTGTGTGTGTGTGTGTGTGTGTGTGTGTGTGTGTGTGTGTGTGTGTGTGCAGGCTGGTCAATGCTTCACTTTATGTAATCTGTATGAAACTCAGACGTAATATTTCAGTCTGGCCTCTAGTCTACCCAAAGTATCCGGTAAATGAGTGGGTGTTACAATAGACTGTGTGTGTGTGTGTGTGTGTGTGTGTGTGTGTGTGTGTGTGTGTGTGTGTGTGTGTGTGTGTGTGTGTGTGTGTGTGTGTGTGTGTGTGTGTGTGTGTGTGTGTGTGTGTGTCAGAGCCTTCGTGGCTGCACTTCAGACACAAGACCCGCAGACAAAGCACCATTCATCAAGCCTTTCAGCCGATCGTGAGGCCTCTCTTGGAGACACTGGGGCCGACGCCGAGATTGGTGGCACCAAGCGCTACAATGGTGACATTATTCGGCGTCAGCACAACTATAGGACACGCTTCTTAGAAGAATGACTCAAGGCTCCAGCTCAAAATACTGGAAACACACACATACACAAACAGACGTGCATGAGTGTAGGATGTGTTTGTGAATCGATTGTGTGTGTGTGTGTGTGTGTGTGTGTGTGTGTGTGTGTGTGTGTGTGTGTGTGTGTGTGTGTGTGTGTGTGTGTGTGTGTGTGTGTGTGTGTGTGTGTGTGTGTGTGTGTGTGTGTGTGTGTGTGTGTGTGTGTGTGTGTGTGTGTGTGTGTGTGTGTGTGTGTGTGTGGTAGAAATTCGCTGTAACAAAGTTAGACAATTGCTGCTCGGAAACTCTTCAGCAGTCGTGATGGTGAAGCTTGTTTCTCTTCCCAGTAGCAGTAGGTGTTTAGAGGCATGTTGTCTTGGTAACGACATATTTCTCATCACACTCAAGGTGATCGGCTTGGATTCTCACCTCTTTGCAAATTCCCGCAAACACTCATTGTTATTTTATGGCGCGTCGGTGGAGAGCACATGGTACCACTCCCCGGCCATTCACTGCCTTTCAAAAAGCTGAGGTAGCGAAGGTAACGCTTCACAAAGAGGTTAACAAAATGCCAGGAAGCTGGAAAGACATCACAAAAGGACAAAAACACCGAACATTTGGATGTTTGTTGATAGGCAAACATCCTGAGAAAAGACAACCAATACAAATATTTTTAATTATTTGTGTTGACTTGTCCCGACATTTTAAAGTGCGTGGATAGCCTTCCTGTTTGATGTGTCTCTAACAACACAAACTAATTGGTCTGTAATTGCTTTGGAAAATTGTCAATTACTTTTTATTGATCAATATAAAGTGTAAAGCCTCATAAGGGGAATATCGCATGCATTAACAAACCTCTAAGACAATCAGTAAGACTTCATTGATGTTTTTTAACCGATGTGTTTATTATTGATACAGTGCTGCTACGCTATTTAAGGAGACATATTATTGGACTTGATTGCTTTTCAACATTTGTACTTCACCAAGACAGATTGATTCAATTATTGATCGGTCACTATAAGTACGACCATTACTCTATATAAAATCTCCTCCGGCATGTGTATTGTCTTCTTATAATGACTACTGCTATTGATCTAAATTATTAATATGGCTCACATGTGCATTTTAACACTAAGATCCAGGCATGTGTTGAGAGGGGAGGATGGTTAAGAAGGCCAGACGACGAGGAATGAAGGAATATTGATGAATTCTTCTAAATAAATAATAGCAAACATCAGACATGTAAACTCCTGATCTCCGTGAGTGAGAGAAGGAGAAACAAGGACTGCTTACTTTCATCTGTGTGGTTCTTTAATCCACCTCTTCCTCCGGTGTGTGTTTACAGTGCAGTTTAACATGTGTGTGGAGTAACTGCCTGGCCAGTAATTAAACTCTAGTTTGTGTTAACACTCACCTCAGAGCCAAGGGAAACACCAATGTGTCAGAATCAACATACAGGTGTAAAAACCTGTTCTGCCCTTTGAGCGCAGGCTTGGCTAATACATCCATGTCACAGATATCTCAAACTGCAGGCTTATTAACAGAGGCAGAGCTGTAGCTGAGTGTGTATTTAAAAGTAAGCTGACTGAGAGGTGACCTCAAAGAAAAAGAATACCAGATGCAGAAGCAGGTAAATCAAGTGCCACTATTTATTTTTCTATGTAAATAGGAACTTACTGCTGGTTTTTCGGCCATTAACTATAATATGTGCTTACTTAACATCTCTGTCCAACATTTTTTTAAAGCTTGTGTTTTTACGGATTTCTTACCTTTCAGGCAGAGACTACGACTACATCTACGGCAGCAAAACTACTAGTTTCATAATCAATTTAATCAGTCTTTCAATAAAAATACTAAAAGTTTTCTCGTTGCAGCTTCTCCAAATGTCAGGGCTAGCAGCTCTTCTCACTTGTATATCATTGTATATTTTTGGGATCCGGACAGGTTGAATCATCATACACTTAAAGAAATGGGGCTGAACATGTGTAGCATTTTCTGATGAAAATCCTGGATGAATTAATTAAGAAAGTAACTGGAAAATGTATACATAATTAAAATAATGGCTCATGAATGTTCATTGTGTCTTGTATGCAAAAGTCTGGAAATTAGGAATTATTGTTAAAATGTACATCTGGCAGAATTGCAAAACATGCGTGTGGTGTAGTTTAAACGAAAGAAAACTTGTGATACCGTAGATCTATTCCATGTCTGGTCTATTACATAAACCAATAAACCAGAAAATATAGTTTGGTATTTTGTATCTGCAACACATTTCTTCAAATGGGACTCTTTAACATGATCTCTAAGGTTTTAAAGTTGTATGCAGGGCATCAACTTTGAGCTTGTATCAAATACACCCAAATGTAATCACAGAGAGCAAAGATGGCGCCCAAAGTCAGACTAATGGGAGGGATCTATTTACGATGTTTCAGATGAGCTTAGAGATGCTGCCTCCTGGAGGTCTGGTTTCAAGAAGTTGGTTACGAGGAGAGCAAATGGTGGAGGAGGGTGAGGGGAGAGTTAAAAAAGATGTAAGGTGTAAGATTGAGATATGAGAGAACTTTTACCCATAATAACAGAGAAGGACAAGATTGAGACAGGCGTGATAGAGAAAGAGGGGACAACCGTTAAGTTGGCGCCTTTCTTCACTGTCTATCACCCTCACAAACACTGAGCAGAAAACACCAACCGTACATTTGCAAAACAGTCATATACTCTTTCCTTGCAAGATGATCACTGGAGCATGTGTGTGTTTGCGTCTGTCTCCTTGCATTATCAGCCCTGGTGTAGCCTGCGGCTTCCTGTTGATGAGCAAGGCAAGGACTGTGAAGCAGAATGCCAGAGACAAGCTGGATGAACTGTTAACTTCCTCAACCCACCCCCATTCGTCTCACCCACTCCTGCACTCTGCTCTTTGTCCCGGCCTCTCTCCCCTATCTCTCTCCCGACACTCCTCCCCCCCCCCCCTCTATTCAGCCTCTGTCCTCTCAGTCGCTGCCTTTGACCTCGGCACCAGTATAAAAGCTAACCTTATACGTCAGAGGAAGGTCACTTGCACACAGGGAGGTCAAGGAGAGGTTGCCTTCGTGCCCCGGGGCGATGCTTCTGTCCCAGAGGACTGTGGGCTATGTGACGAGAACGAGGTGGGGGGGTTCCCATTTGCCCTCAGGGGGTGTGCATAGTACTCAGCAATACAGCTGTATGCTTTTTAAGAGTTATTATTATGCTGAATATGGATCTACGTAAGATCATTCCTATATTTGAAAGATATTTGATTTATGTGATCAGTTTAAGGCATGAATGGTAGAAATATCGCTTTAGATTCATTTGCAGCAGATGTGTTCACTGTTTATTGTAATTTATAGCCTCTATATCCAAATACAAACATGCTAGTAGTCTTTTCTTCCCACAGGGATAGTTCCTACTTTATCTACATACCACGTCTTGTCGTGACCGTTTAATATTTCTCATAGAAAAATCATCCTTCCTTATTCGTAATTTTTTCTATTCTCAATCTCTTACGTCTCTGGTGTGTGTGTGTGTGTGTGTGTGTGTGTGTGTGTGTGTGTGTGTGTGTGTGTGTGTGTGTGTGTGTGTGTGTGTGTGTGTGTGTGTGTGTGTGTGTGTGTGTGTGTGTGTGTGTGTGTGTGTGTGTGTGTGTGTGTGTGCGTGCGTGCGTGCGTGCGTGCGTGCGTGCGTGCGTGTGTGTGTGTACCCATTGATTGTCTGCCTCCTACAAACTGATCTGTCTTCCTCAGAGGAACGTGACAGGTCCCTCTGTGTCTCACAATAGACAGACAACCCCCTCACACACTCACACACACACGTGCGCACACACATACAGTCACACTTACCATACAGCCAGATGGGCTTGTGTCCCCCATCGCCAGACAAATTAAGTTTGGGCCCCCAGATTAATATTCAGGCAAAGCACTGGCTCTATATAATTGAATCATGGTGCCATGAGTGTACAACAGGGGCTACTTTAGATGCAGCTATCATGTGCACACTCCCACACACACACGCGCACACACTTCAACACTTGGCTGCCAGCTGCGCTCACTATCTGCTGTCTGGGGGGCAGGACATGAATACAGAGTCACCACTCTGTGCGTGACAGATTGTTTTTATGGTGGATTTTACATGTAAAGCTCTATACCACTCATATTCCACCGCTTCATTCAGAAGAAAAGAGGGTAAACATACACATTATTTCCTTGCCATCTTTAAGTGTCATCTTCAGGCATGCCACTCAAAATGTATATAGAAAAAGAACAAAATCAAAACAATCCATGTTGTGACAGCTCATTAAAGTAAGAGTGATACATTAATCAGTGCCGTTAAAATGGTTTGGACACCAAAATGCGGTGACAGTTTACTTTGAACATAGGCTTTGTATCAGAGTCAAAATACTTTAAAAACACAAATTCAACAAATCATTTTCAATTATGTTAGTTATTAATAAAAAAAACATTGAAAAGAGTTTCCTAAAAATTGTATTGAAGTCAAGAACTACATTTTCTTAAAGATTCAGGTATGTTTCTCTTGCCTCCTTTAGGAAGTAATGTTAATTATGAAATATGTGTGCATGTGATAGCAAGCTGAAGTGACACACCCACTAATTACATTAAAGGTGTGATGGTTGTGAAAGTGGATTCTGTTCCCAGGCGCCTGTGCAACCCTTTCTGTGGCATTTAAACCAGATTTTTTTGCAAAAACTTTAATGACTTTAGAGGATGAATCAATTGTAATGGGTAAATCCAATCGATTTTGTGCCACTCATCGTAAATTCAGGTTGTTTTCATTTAATCAAAAACCATGAGTTATTGTTGAATAATGCTGGGAAGAAAAACAACATCACATATAAATAAACTAATTGTGAGTCATAACTTCTCAAACTTTCATACTTTGAAAAATGTTATCATTATATGTGACATTTTAAATGTTTAAGAAGTCAAGAAGCATACACTTGTTGGAGTGGGTGTTTAGAAAGAAAGGCCCACCAGCTGATATCATCAAAGAATCCATTGGGGTTGGGCTAAACTGCCCTTCTCTGGCAGGTGGTTATTCTTTCAGCCACTTTTCTGCTGGCATCCACATTTTAGCAGCTGACATCTGTATTATCTTATAGTCAATAATCTGATATTGACTGTCATTATGTGAAGAGGCTCCACTGGTAAGTACCACCGTAATAAACACAAAAAACAGCTTTTGTAGCAAATGGTTAAAACCTATTTCTTGTTGCATTGTAGCTTAACATGTTAAGCTAACTCAGTCCTGATTGCTTCTTGAGTTAATGTTTGAGCATTAATACTGTAAACGTGCCACCTCAGTAAAAAATTAAATAAACCAAACTAAAACAATTCCCTTGAACCTGGGATCTGTTCATGTATGCTGTGTATAGGTAAGAGCTATCAAATATTTAAGTATCCTTTTGATAAGGATTTCTTTTTGATTAAATATGCTTTCTGAATGAAAGTTTCATATCGGTATCTTTTTGTCTCCAACAAAAGTGATATGTAGTGATATTCTTAGTGCTGTAAACAACCTTTAAAGCTTGATTATCTTCAACATTATCTCTTTACTTGAAAGGATACCGTTTGTTTATCTGTGAAAACAACCGTGTTGAAAATCCCCAATGGTTCACTAGCTCAGACACATGCTTGTTTTAATATCTAACTGGGAGGATTAGCTTGCCCCCTTAGAGAAAACCAATTTGGTATCATAGGGAACAACCAGGTGCTTCAGGGAAATGCAATTGGATTTTCACATACAGTCATACACCCAGTCATGTGAGCCAGGTTTTAAAGGAAAGACGATAAAAAAAGGCTTTCTTGAATAAAAGAAAAGGTCATCTTTATTTAAATAATCCTGTTGATATTGGAAAATCCCAGTTGTACTATAATGGCATAGCACAGACCTTCAGCAAGGCCAAAGGTGCATTCATGTGCTCTTTGGATGGTTACATTTCCAGAGTACAGAAGTCTATCTTTGGACTTCAGTGTGTTTCCAAGCTTTACGTCGTAATGTGGAAACAACGTGGACGCTAAGTGTTGTACTTTACTGCTCGGAGTGATAAAACAACTTGAGGGGTTGTTTTGCGTAAATGTTCACAGTCGGGCACACGTTTTTCGGACATGACATGACATGACCGCAGCACAAATGGCCTAAACAGCTAAAATCTCACAATTGTAACAAAAGCGAAACATCATTTGTGCATCTGTCCCCTGGTTCGGAGGTGCTTCAAAATTAAATGGGTTATTCTTTGCGGATGCCACCCTTCCACCATGTGACATGAAAACTGGGCCAGTGTTTATTTTCGCAAGATAGACAGACCAAATCAACTCGAAAAACAAAACCTCCTTGGTCGAGGTAATTATACTCATATTATAAACTGATTTATTAATGATTTGGTTTAACATTTTCCCAAAAAGAGACTTGTGGAGATACAAGATATTGTTCCTAATAATAGAACATAGTGCTAGTCTGCTCAGCTAGCTGCTAGCCTGCACACACACACACACACACACACACACACACACACACACACACACACACACACACACACACACACACCACACACACACACACACACACACACACACACACACACACACACACACACACACACACACACACACACACACACACACACACACACACACACACACACACACACACACACACACACACACACATGCACACTCACACCTCCACAGTCTCCTCTGCTTCCTGTTCTCTCACAGGCTGTCGCCCTCACAAGTTGTGGTGCAGAGAGGAGGAGGTGACATGGACACACCCGCACACACACTCACCACTTAATTTCTCACCAGGCTTTTTCTGTCGCTCCCACACCACCCCCTCCTCCTCCTCCTCCTCCCCTCTTGTCTCTCACACTCTCACACTCACACTCAGGGTTCAGTTCTGGGTGAGCTGGCACAGTCGCCACATATTGGGTTTCATGTTGACTATATATCTTGCTGATTTCTACGTTTGTTTTCATCAGTGCTGGCATATTTCCTTAGGGTTTGACATAATGTAAGAGTCAACACTGTTTCGTTTTTTTTTCATGTACGATTGCAATAGATACCATTTTCTTTGTCTATTTCCCGAACAAAAACATATCTAGTGAAAATACATTGCAGCATGTCGTTGTGTCTCTGGGCAAGACACTTCACCCCAAATTGCTCCTGTGGGGAATGCCCACAGTATTGAGTATGTGAGTCGCTGTGGATAAAAGCGTCTAACAAGTAACATGTAAAATGTAATCAATAAATAGCAATGAATACCCATCTGCACCTTTTATGTAATCTCATTGCTCCTCTTGACATCCCTTTTGCTAAAATGAGCAGAGAGTGCACAGGAGTCGAGTGAAGGTACCAATCAGTGTCATTTTGGCACGAACAACGGCTTTACTCCTCCAACTATTTCAACCCAGTCTCAGCAGAGACAGTCAGACATGCTAACCAAAGCTGTGAAAACAGCTTTACTAAGCAAAGATGCTCTACAAAATCACATCAATGCTTCGCTTTGTCAGTTTGATGTAGATTCTCAAACCCTTTGACAGGACTACATACACATCAGTGGGTGATTAAGGCCATAATGCCAGTGAGGCTGAGTCTGTTCTATGGTAGAGCTGTATCTGTTGTCCACAGCTGTTTCTATGCTGTGTGAGACTCATTACTTCCAGGTGATTAAATACCCACAGTCATCTTATCTGAAGGCAGCAGGACAAGTAAGTGCACTCCACTGGCAGCCGTTTATGTGAGGGATGTGCTGCACATTCTCAAAGAGCTGCCCCAATTATACACACTACTTCCTGTGTGGGTGCCTTGGTTACATTTAGACAAATCAGAACCAGACTTAACTTCTCAATGTTTGTCCAAACTAAATTGGTTGTCTTGGGTCTGTATGCTTACAGGTCATAGAAATTATAGAAGGTACACAGGCACAAAATAAGATTGTATAGGGGTACAAAGATATACATGCCAAATGGATCTTGAAACAAATTTTAAAAAAGTGGGGTTTTCCAGGCCATCATTGACATGTCATCACCTTTTCAGAACAAACACTTAATCATTTACACATTGAGCAGATATTGAGCAAAAATATTATTTGTTTGGAATTGTGTTAGCAACTAGAGTCCACTTTTGTGAGAATTCTCAGTGCAGAATGGCGGTGTTGATGGCTTTTTTTTTATCGCGGCTGAACTAAAACCAAGGGGAAATGAACACAAAAGAGTGAAGAAGAGGGTTCATTTACACAAAGACGGCTAAAAAATATCTAATATTATTATGGGGGACTTCTGCCAATGCCAAAATCTTCAGACCAATTCAAGTAACACCAGGAGACTTGCTAGTTTTTTACCCAACTACAACCTGTAATCATTTCATTTCAAACCTTTATTTATACAGATAAATCCCATTGAGATCATTGATCTCTTTTTCAAGGGAGACCTGCCCAAGTAGTTCCACATGAAACATAAAAACATAAACAGAACAACAAAAGGACATCATACAGCATCATTTACATAATTATCCACATAAGCAGGTACCAATAGCTCTGATTAACTAGCATCCAACCGAGCTTTAAAAACATTTAGTGGCACCAGATTGTTCAGTTTCCATTTAATTTGCAGACTATTCCAAGACAGAGGAGCTGCCCATCTAAAAGCTGTCTTCCCTAAGACAGTCCTAGCAGTTGGCACATTTAATAAAACCACTGCATTCGATCTCAGGCAGTAGCCACTTACAATTCTCCGAGAGATCAGGGAGCAGATATAAGATGGAAGTTTCCCTAACATGGCTTTGTATATAAAAATGTACCAGTGACTGAGCCTCCGTACAGTTAGTGAAAGCAAACCGGCCCTTGCATACAGGGTACAGTGATGGGTTAATGCTTTACAGTTTGTCACAAATCTTAGTGCACTGTGATACGCAGCATCTAACTTGACCAGGCAATTGGCAGGTGCATTCATATACATCAGATCCCCATAGTCCAGCACAGGTAAAAAGGTCACAGTGACTAGCCTTTTCCTGGCCTCAAGCGAGAAACAGGACTTGTTCCTGTAAAAGAAACCTAGCCTAACCCTCAGTTTTTTTAGCAGGTTATTGACATGACGTTTAAAAGTGAGACAATCATCAAGCCAGATACCAAGGTATTTGTAACAGGCAACAACTTCAAGTTTTGTTCCTTGCGTAGTTACAATATCTAAAACAGGCTCTGGTGTCTTTTTTGCTTTTGAAAAGAGCATTACCTTGGTTTTATCCACATTTAAAAGAAGCTTTAATTCAGAGAGCTGAGTCTGAATAATGTTAAAAACAGCCTGTAATTTAACAACAGCCTCTTTAATGGAGGGACCTGCACAGTACATCACAGTATCATCCGCATAAAAATGTAAAGTAGCTTCATCCACATTATCACCTACGCTGTTAATATATATGGAGAATAAAAGTGGTCCCAAAACAGAACCTTGTGGTACACCATTAGAAATGTTTAACCACTCAGAAGACAGTCCATCATCATGTCCATCCAATCATCATGTCGTGCCTGCTGCACGCTCCACCCATGTGCCATCCCTGACCTGAACCAAACAAAGTATTAACATTAACGAGAATACATCTGACACAGACAATGTCTTGTGGTGTGCGATATGAGTTAAAGTCATAAAGTGGACAATGTGTGGACCTGATTCTGTATACTGTCCACAGTTAATATTAGAAAAAGGCGTATGCAAGTTCCTATCTCCATTGCCATTATAGATGCCACACACATCAAAGCACAAATGTATTCCATATATTTATGAACTCACACCACACATAAACTAGCTGGAGAAGAGAAACAGAGGAGCCTCCGTCGCCCCAGACTCAACCCCTCTCCACGGCACAGAGCTTTGCTACTGTAATCTACTGTACTGTCCCAGGTGAGGGTATTAGCAGAATGAATAATTAGGCCAGATGTCCTGTTCTGGGCCAGCATGCCCAGCCACTTCCCCAGAGTTCCCTGCAGTCACACAGATGGGAGTCCTCGTGAGAGGCGAGCAGAGGGCGGTCAAAGGAGAAGCGATGAGAGGTGCAGATGGGATGTTGTCATGGCCACACACACCACAAACGGGGAAACATCATCAAAGAGAAGAGAAGACCTAGATATCACTACAAGCCCCTGCAGTCGTGTTTTTCAATGTCTGAACCACTTAGAAAGGAGAGAGAGAGAGAGAGAGAGAGAGAGAGAGAGAGAGAGAGAGAGAGAGAGAGAGAGAGAGAGAGAGAGAGAGAGAGAGAGAGAGAGAGTGACACACAACACATCTTTCCAACACTAATGCAGCAGGGACAGCGGCGGCTTTGTTGAAAAGCACATGAAGCCCCAAGGCAGCTCTCTGGTCCTTGGTAATCTTTTTCAAATCTCATTCCTTAATGCTCACCCACACCCAAACACCTATCTGAAATGTTCCAAAAAAGAGGCAGACCAGCCGCCTGGATGACTGGATGGAGGGCTGGATGGCTAACTGGCCAGTTAATTGACAGGGTGAGTGAAATCAATGTTGTGAACTGGATGTGCTTTTCAGCTCCACTAACAGTACACTAGTTCAGTAAGAGTTCAGCATGCCACAGTAAATGGTGAGGGATTTGAGTGTGGCTCAGCTGGTCGGACAGAAGGCAACACAAGCCCTGGATTAAGAAAAAAAAAAGGAAATTCCATTCCCTTTGCCCATTATTAATCAGATCAACATACAAGCAGTTAAAAAGCTAAACCAACAGGAGAGCCAGCCAACACAGTTTGATTTTATGAAGGTGTAACAGCAAGTCTTCCGTTTCTTTTTCAACAGTCACACAGAGGCACAAACACACACGGCCTCGCTGTATGTGGCCTCCTCTCCTTCACCTTTCAAGGCTTCACTGGGATTTTATTTCCCCTTAATATAACCTGCATTACATTGACACACACGTCACTGTTCAGGCGTGCTTCTGCTCTAAGTCCAGGGCACCTGTGAGAGGGGCGCAACGTTGAAATCAGTCCCCAGGAAAATTGGATCCCTTCCACTGTTTAAATTCCACGGACTTTGAGACATGCAGTTGCTTAGCAACAGCATAGCTGTTTCTGCATATTCCAGCTTTGACTTGGACCCAAGTTAGGGCTCTGAAATAATTCTGGTTATAGTAAATACACTTTTAAAGCATGGATCAAATAAACAACTTCAACTAAAACTAATTATTGTTGTGATTTGTCATGTTTTTATTTATACTGCACTTAGACAATATTAAAACTATTTGAAATAAAGGGAGGTTATAACAATATCTCAGAAAACATTGTTCTCATATAATGCACTCAAACTATCTGCATGCAGGGCACAAAATGGCCACCATTTACCAGCCAAATGCTGGTGAAATATGCAAAAAACTCCCTAACCATATGGCTCGTGGACCAAAAAAAGGTTTGTTGAAAACAAATGTTGCACCCGGTCTGCATTTCAAGTGTAGCCATGCACCAATTGTTTAACTCATTATACATATCATTAATCAATACTTCATACTACTTTGCTTTACAGAGCATTTATAATTTCCTAACAATACACATGATCAGAGTAAGCTGAGGAAAGTGTGCTTCAGCTCTGATGGACGAGCTGCTTGTTTTGATTTCATGTCTGATGGGACTGTAAAGCTTAAAGAGCCTGTGTGTGTCTATGTGTGTGTGCTTTGTGTGTCTACTGCCCTAATCACTATAATAGCTCCTGCTGCACATCACAGTCCGTCGCAGAGTGTTGTGTTTGTACGTGACAGACTAGTGTACGTAGGAGGGGGCTGCGAGTCTCACGTATTTTTTCCCTGTTGTGTTATTTTCTGATTGGAGGTCCCTGCACGTATTCCTTTTCATCCAAATGTTTTCTCTTTCCTTCATCTCTCCATCATAGTCACAGGAATCAAAGAAGCTCGGTCTGGTGTGTTGCCAAATATTTGATAAGGCCTCACATTGGACCCGTGGATAAATTCCTCAGCTAAAAGGGGATTTCATTACATGAACAGGATTAGCTGTGTGTGTGCTGTGTAGAGTGAGCACTGAATAAAGCCAAGAGTGGTCCAGTAAATTGATCATATTATCATCAACGCCGCTCACTAATCTCACCGAGTCAGCCTCTGCTGTTTGAGTTCTGTGTTTGAGACGTCATGGGCTTCAGAGGTTATTTCTTACTAAACTACTGCTTTTTGGATCATGTTTTCTTGGGATTTTATTTCTACTTAGATATATGTCAAGGCTTTAAGCTTTTGAGAGCGGAACCCAACAAACTCAAACACACTCCCTCAAAACTTGCTACATCTGTGGCATTGTGCTGTGTGATAAAACTGAACATTTTAGAGTGGCCTTTTATTGTGGCCAGCCTAAGGCACACCTGTGCAATAATCATGCTGTCTAATCAGCATCTTGATATGCCACACCTGTGAGGTGGGATGGATTATCTCGGCAAAGGAGAAGTGCTCACTATCACAGATTTTTTCAGATTTGTGAACAATATTTGAGAGAAATGGTTATTTTGTGTATATAGAAAATGTTTTAGATCTTTGAGTTCATCTCATGAAAAATGGGAGCAAAAACAAAAGTGTTGCATTTATATTTTTGTTCAGTGTATGTTGAGTGTTTTTACTACATCATCTGGAAACAATGAATGCCTTCACAAAATGTTGTGCCAATGCATCGTGGAGACGTTGATATATCTCTCTGAATATGTGAATACTATGGCCTGGAACATTATTTTTGCAATTATATATCTAAATTAGTCAATGATAACATGACATTGAACTTGTTCATACTAATAAGTAGCAATTAGGAAGCTCTCTGAAATAAAACAGTTAAAACATGATTAACGCCAACACGTTTTGGCTCATACCAAACTACCACTCTCCATTATCAGTTAACTACTGTATCTTCGAGTAGCAACCTGCTACAAGGTGAGCAACTACCTTCCCATGTTTTCCATCACAAAGAAGTAATGAATTCAACAGGAAAACACATCTTCATAAATTAACTCCATCTCTGAACACAGATAATGTGATGTGAACACAAAAGAGTATATCACTAACAGCACAATGCAATTTGACTCATAATTATCACACATTTGTCAGGTGAGACATTTATCTATTGATTTATGTCAGTAAAACAACTATTCTTGAAGGGTTGCTCTGACAGGGCTCTGCTTGTTTGCTGTCAGACGAGAGGATCAATATCAATTTCATCTCTGTGCGCTCAGTTCAGAAACAGGTCTGAGACATGTTTAGCCTGGCTAAGCTTTCAAAGTGGAAGCAGTCAGGGGTTCTTTTCAAAGCCCAGTTTTAATCTCAGAATTCTCATTTTTTTTCTACTCGTCAAAGGGATTCAAACTAAATACATTTAAGTCAAATGATTTAATGTTGGTGCAAAAACTATTCCTAAATGGAGCATTATGATAGTAAGTTTCTGTTAAACATCCTTTAAAGATCAAGCTAGTCCATGTCTTGATTCTTGTAAACATAGAAATACAGTTGGATTGTGTTTCGGTTTTGCTTTTTAAAGTAGTTCAGTGTATTTATCTTATTTGGCTTTCCAATAAAATGTCCACTTCCCAGTTTCGTGAAAACCTGTAGTAAGTAACAGTGGAAGAGCGCTGGATAGAAAAACATTTTCTCAGGCTCTTAGCCTACACATCATCACGCGTATAGAGCTTGTCATCGCACTTCTCTCTGCGTCTGTGATTGTTCTCAATAACCCCCGTTGCCCAGATGAATGATGGCAGGTCTGGATGAAAGCCATATTCTGCCTCACTTCAGCTAAAAGTCTCTCCCCAACTCTTTCCTTCAATACCATTCAATATCAGGCCTCGCTGCACAAACTAAAGAGCGATGTGTAATAGAGAGATGAAATGGTTCACGATGAAAAAGCGCCCTGTTGCGTTCGTATTATTAGCTCCATCAAGTGTGACCAAGGCAATCTAAAGAGAGGCGTTAGTCAATATGCCGTTCAAAAGCAGACACAAGACTTTGAGAGGCAACTTTTTATGTGGGTTTTTAAAGGCAGCTTCAGACTCTGATTCAGCCACATTTTTCAAAAGAAAGACAATTACTTTTTTAACTAAACTTACCAATATATCAACGCAACACTTGCAAGAAAGCACTGGTTGTTTTGTAACTTAAAACTATAAAGAAGCACAACGTTGAAAGCGATTCTCACAAATAAAAATCTTGTTATTCTTAGGGGGAACATATCTATTTATTCGGCTGATTCCGTAGCTTGATTTAAAAAACAATATCTCTATCTACTGTCTGTATAGCACAGTGCATACAGCACGAATAAATCAAACTGTCTTTTCTCTCTTTGGTATATCTTCTTAACAAACAGTGTCTGCCTGGTGGTTATCCTTTTCCTCGATATCTTGATTTTCTTTCTGCCAGTCTCTTTCGGCCTGAGTGTGTTTGTTTGGAGAGTACAGCTCGCCCAGTACGACATGGAAGTACGTCAGCGCTGTTGGCTCGTGCTTAGAAAAAGGCAACAGGAAGAGACCACTCAGAGAGAAAGGAGACAGGAGGAGGGAGGGAGACTGAGAGGTGATGCTCTGTACACGACATTGATAACTTATTGAGGTTTTCTTTGGCCTCTCTAGAAAAGATTATTGCTCTGAACTCTCTTTGGAAAACAACAGAAGCAGTGGTTGATTGTGATTTCATATCCTTAATGCTTGGTACACAGAAATTAGTGAAACATTTGCCGTTTCAAACAACTGTGTTTAAGATACAAAACACTTTTAGAGTACTCCTGTTGTAAATCTTTCCTGAAATGTTGTTAAAAAAAAAGAGAATCTTCCTCCATGAGGTATTTCTCTTTTAAACGTGAAACATGGTAAGGCTTACTTTTGTTCTTACCGACGCTAATCTGCCAGATATTTTTCTAGTTTTAACCAATTAAGCGTTTGGTTTATAAGAGAAATTGTGGATAATGTCCATCCAAGTTTTTAAAAGCCCAAGGTGATGTCTTTAAATGTCTTTAGTTGTCTCTGCCAGTTCAAAACCCTACATTTATTTAGTTTGATTGTATATAAAAAAGCACAACATATCTACATTGGGGAGGTTAAAACATTATGTTTCTGTCACGTTTGCATACAACAATTATTTAAGGATTAACCAATTAACCAACTCACTAAACCAAATCAATATGGCTACAAAAAAACCATAATGCATCACTCTCTAGTCTCTACAGGTGCCAGAGTCAATCTGGTACTCACTTCATTAGGGAAATAGTAACTGTTGTTGTGCCTGCATAAAGGTCTAGACTTCTGATATGATACATACGACCCCTACTTTTTCAAATGTAACTTCCTGAAAAGGATCATTTTACTGCCTTTAACTGTATGTATCCATGCAGATAGTTTAGTTTATTTGCTCAGGTTTTCAGAAATTAGATTTCAGACACCAACCTGATGAAAGAGTTCAATGGAATGCAGTGTGGCGCTCAAAGCATTGAAACGCTGAAATATTTCATGAAGAAAATTCAACAATCTCACTATTTTCTAAAGGAACTTCTTTCTTATTTTTTAGTTCAAATGAAAACTGTTCACAGCAAGGTATGTGGATGTTTTTATGTATCAAGGACATGGGAAGGAAGAGTAGTTTTTGAATGTTTTAAATGTTAAGTGTCATTCATTTGAGCAACAAGAAATGTATTCACCATCACTGGTTAGGGTTCACGTCCTTCCTTTTCTTAGTTTCTCAGTTTCAAATCAAATTTAACTGAATATCTTTGAGTTTTTGACTGACAAAACAGTCATTAGATTGCACTTTCACCCTGCAAATTGCACTATTTTCTGAAATGTTATAGAACAATCTATTATTTGGATTAATCTAGTAAATAATGAATACATAATGATATTAATATTTCGTTGCAGACTTATTGTTACGGTAGAGCGAAGGAACGGAACTGAACTGAACTGACCGCCCAGGGGCACGGCAGAGGACCAGGAAGGGGTCTCGGTGAAAGTCAGGGGGCCGGGCTCGAGGGCGAAGGCCGTGACTCTCAGGGGCCCGGGATCGAGGGTGAAGGCCGTGGCTCTCAGGGGACCGGGATTGAGGGTGAAGACTCCGGCTCTCAGAGGGCCGGGCTCGAGGGTGAAGGCCGTGACTCTCAGGGGCCCGGGCTCGAGGGCGAAGACCGGACAGCTCCGGAGGCCGGGCAGGAACCGGTGTCGACCGGACCGGATCCGGAGGCCAGGCAGGAAAGCGCTGATGGGACAGCTCCGGAGACCGGGCAGGACCCGGTGTCAGCCGGACAGAAACCGGAGCCGGTCGGACAGGCTTCGGCAGGATCCCCCACGGAAGTGGACCAGGAGTTGGCAGGAACCCCGGCGAGACAGGTGATGGACACTGGCAGGGCCCCCGGTAGAACCTCCAACGGCACGGGATATAGGGTTGGCAGGACCCCCGGCAGGGGAGTAGACGGCGGGACCTCCAACGACACAGGACACAGGGTTGGTAGGACCCCCGGCAGGGGAGTAGACGGCTGGACCTCCAACGTGACAGGAGAAAGGGTTGGCAGGACCCCCGGCAGGGGAGCAGACAGCGGGACCTCCAACAATACCGGACCTAGGGTTGGCAGGACCCCCGGCAGGGGAGTGGACGGCGGGACCTCCAACGGAACAGGACATAGGGTTGGCAGGACCCCCGGCAGGGGAGTGGACGGTGGGACGTCCAACGAGAAAGGAGAAGGAGCTGGCAGGCCCCCCGGCAGGAGAGTAGACGGCGGGACCTCCAACGGGACAGGACAAAGGGTTGGCAGGACCCCCGGCAGGAGAGTAGTCGGCGGGGCCTCCAACGGGACAGACATACGATTGGCAGGACCTCCGGCAGAGGAGTAGTCGACGGAGCCCCCAACGGGACAGGACCCGGAGTAGGGACCCGAGAGGAGACTCGAGAGAGGAACCAAGGGGTAACTCGAGAGGGGACTCGAGAAGGGACTCGAGAGGAGACTCGAGAGGAGACTCGAGAGGAGACTCGAGAGGGGAACCAAGGGGGAACTCGAGGGGGGACTCGAGAGGAGACTCGAGAGGGGAACTAGAGAGGGGACTAGAGGAGGGACTAGAGGAGGGACTAGAGGAGTAACTAGAGAAGGGAACTCGAGAGGGGACTCGCGAGGGGAACTAGAGGAGGGACGAGAAGAGGGACGAGAGGAGGGACTAAAGGAGGGACTAGAGCAGGGACTAAAGGAGGGAATAGAGGAGGGACTAGAGGAGGGAACTTGAGAGGGAACTGGAGAGGGGACTTGAGAGGGGACTCGAGAAGTGACTAGAGGAGGGACTAGAGATGGGACTAGAGAAGGGAACTCGAGAGGGGACTCGCGAGGGGACCAAGAGGAGGGACGAGAGGAGGGACTAGAGCAGGGACTAGAGCAGGGACTAGAGCAGGGACTAAAGGAGGGACTAGAGGAGGGACTAGAGGAGGGAACTCGAGAGGGGACTGGAGAGGGGACTCCAGAGGGGACTCCAGAGGGAACTCCAGAGGGGACTCCAGAGGGGACTCCAGAGGGGACTCCAGAGGGGACTCCAGAGGAAACTGGAGAGGGGACTCGAGAGGAAACTTGAGATGGGACTGTGGCAGCTGGAGCCGGAAACCTGGTTGTAAGGTCCGGAGCGGAAGCCTGGACCCTGGCTGTGTAAACCAGGTAATCCAGTATGGACGCAAAGCTGCGTGGGCCGGTACTGGAGCATGGAGGCATGGCTGCTAGCTTGGCTTTGCGCCTCCTTCTCTTAGCAGCCGCCTGTGGCATCAAAAAAGCTGAATCCGCTGGGTCCATCTTTGGTTGGTTCGTAATGTTACGGTAGAGCGAAGGAAGCAGGTAGGACCCAAATGCAGATTAAAGTGAAAAGAATTCCTTTATTTCAAGGCTATATATATATACAGGCAGAACAGAACACTCACCGAGGACAAGCCAAATCACAAGGAGTGACAGGTGAAAACAATCAGGAAATTAGACACACCAGGGAAACTAACGACAGGAGGAAAAACACAGGGAAAAGGACCAGACAATAGACCAAGAGGAAAACATGACGGGAGAACAGCAAAACACCCAAACCAAGACATAGAAAACGTGACATAACACAATAATCGTAACACTTATCTTAGAAAGCTTGGAGAAAGGTTTATACGGTTGGTATAATGAAGAGTCGGTAGCCATGGAGTCTCTTTACCAAGCTCTCAGCCGAGTGCAGGATGAATAGAGGGCCGTTTCCGAGCTGCTTCTGTTCTCCTGGCATTGAGCGAGCAGATAATTAGAGTAAAAGCACTAGTTGTAGTCGTTTCTGCAATAATCCCAGGATGTTCATTCTTTCTTTTCTCTCCCTCCTTGTATCTCCTTCTCTATGGCTTTCTAGTTTCTACTGCCTGGATCAGCACTCCTGCTTTGATCTTGTTCTTCACATAACAAGGCCCCAGGGTCTACTGTACAAGACAGTAGAAAAAGTCCAAACTACAGAGTGTGTGTGTCGGTGCATGCACACATGTAATGTGTACGCAATTAAAGTATGTGTTGAATATCTTCTTGCTTGTGTCAGACACTCACAACATTTTTCCTCAGGGATTAATTCTGCTCAAGGTTTTATTCCTTTAAACGCTCACTCCACTTTTGTTAATGGAGGATATTGCCGTCTGTTAGTGATGCTGCCTGGGTGATTATTATAATTTTTCAATTCAGTTCTGTGAATGATTAATTGGCAAGAAAGTGGGATACTCTAAATTGATATTGCAGAAGGTGATACACTTAATGCCCTTATGTTTCATTTCATTAACTCTACAAAAGTAGCCACGATAAACGTCAGATATTATAATAAAAATAAGTCTTTCTGTATTTTTTGCAACACTATACACAAATATTCTCATAAAGACTTTTAAAGTAAGGGAATGTCCGTTAAAATGTTTATGACTAATAAGATGCGTAGGAAAAGTGGAAATGTACCAAACAAGAAGAATGTGTTTTCCAGCATTAAAGCTGTTTCTTGTCAGATTTGTGTTTCTCTTTACTCATGTAAATAGCATCATACACCAAATCTTGTTTGCTGCATCTGCATATCTCTCTCTCTCTCTCTCTCTCTCTCTCTCTCTCTCTCTCTCTCTCTCTCTCGGATGTTTTGAGGAGGAAGACAGCAGGGTCACGGTCTGATTCAGAAAGTATGATAAAGATCAACCATTTCCTTTGCATCGTGTGTGTGTGTGTGTGTGTGTGTGTGCGTGCGTGCGTGCGTGCGTGCGTGCGCTGTATATCCGCCTCCATCACAACCACAATGTTTTGTCTTTGTACTGATTTATAAAGCATTACTTATTGAAATATTAATGATAGAATAAAGCTATTATTTACATCCCATAACCCCCGTATGATGATGCCTTAAAAGTGGCAAGTCTCATCTCAACAGAGGTTTTTTTTATATAAAAGGAAAGCAGTAAAAAGTGTTATGAACTATCACAATTAAGAAATGTTCTGTTCAAGCAAATATTAGTAGTGACGCAAACAAATCTTCCCTTACTTATTGATCTGCTGATTCTTTTTTTTAATAACTTGTGCATGTGTAACTTGCTAAAGACAGAGATGATGTCTTTAAATGTCTTGTTTGGTTTGACAAACAGTCTAAACCCCAGAGCCATTTAGTTTACCTTTACATAATAATAATAATAATGTGTGATGGAGAAGAGCATGAAATAGAAGATTTTGCACAGTTTTAAAGCCAATAGCGCTAGTATCTCGGTTAAGTCTGACCCCGGCTTAGGAGATGTTAGGTACTATTAGTTAGTTACTGCTTGAAAATAATCTTAGCAATAAACCCATTTCCAAAATATCTGCAGTTTGATTTTCTTTCAAGCTGTATTGACTAGTCTGTGAGACTGGACAGACACGTAAGGCCAGGTTTGGGTCAAAGGGTGGGGGAGGTTTGAAGGTCCCAGCCAAAGTGTCTCCTGCAGGAGGTGGTGTGTCGGCACGGAGGGATTCCCGCTCCTCTGATGTCTGGCAGTCGGTATCTGGTTACTCCTGTAGGTCTGCCATGATTACCCTCCACTCACATTCCTCAGCTCTCATTTACTCCGATCCACACAGGAATCTTACAAAGTCTGCACTACACTCAGAACAAATACACACAGACATGCACCTAAACACAGGGACCAACAAACCAAACGGATCTCCAGTCAAATGTTAAACCGACTTTTAATTCAAAACATTCATCTCAAATTACCACATTCGTCGCCCCCACTACTTCAAATGTCCTCTTCCTTCTCTCCCTGTCACAAACTCTTTGTCAACGTTAATATGCAACACAACTTTGGACAACTACTTGGACTGTGGCTGAGGTTTGTGTTGCCGCTGTAGTGCTAACCTGGTTGTAAAATGCCAGAAATGCTGTAATCCACGTGGAGGCGTTTGTCACCTCGCACCAAACTGTGAGGGGAGCAGCGGTGATGGTGGTTTAGCCCTCGACCTCGTCTGCAACCCTCCTGCTGGAAGGAATGATGTTACAGATGGACGACTGGGCGCCCAATCAGCTGTTCAAATTGACCCATGTTGCAAAGTTCTGCTGTTATACTGCAACCGGACATTATGTACTTTCCCAGAGAGCACCTAATTTATGACATTGGTGTTTGTACACATATCTGAGTGCTCATATGCGTGAAGAGGAGCAGGGTATCTCTGTTGCTTCCTAACTCGTGTGCATACCGTGCATACAGCCTCGTATTCTGAGAGTCTTGTTGCCTCCACATGCCCCTTCCTTCCTTTTGAAAATGAATTTCCCAATGCTTTATTAAAGTCAGCTCTCTGTCAGTGGGTCTGACATCAACACTGTTCCTCTGTGGGGGGGTTTTGGCCTCTGGCAGGAAGGCCCAAAAGGACCGAGGACAGTGCAATTCATAATCAAGAGGAAGGCAGGGAAATGGCTCTTTTTGTTTAACGTAATTGAAAAAGAAAAGCGAAAGGATATTGTAGTCGTCTCGAGCTTGTCTTACGCTGATATTGCACCTATCAATCATATTTCATAGGGTATGTTCTGTGTGTTCACTGACATTTCTCTTGATTTATCATAGTAATAATCTGCACTCTATAAATATATATAAATAGAAGGGGCATCGGAGAGGGAGCGGTATGTGATAATTTCATTTGATGTGACGTGTCTGGGAAGATGTTAGGTATAGAATATAGAATATATGAAAGAATATGGACATCCAAATGTACTATGTTTTATTAAAATGCATCTAAAGACAAAGCTCCTGTCAGAATTGTAATCATTAAAACCTATAGTGGTACAGTGTTATACATTTTGCTTGAGTATTGGTTGGTTAACAAAATAATCAACATAAAGATGTATTCTCTTTTATCCATAAGAGACAAATCCAGCGTCTGATAAAACTCAGATTGCCAAATAAATCACAAATGATTGAGCTGGACGGGGTTGTTTACATATTGGGTTAAAGCATAACTTTATCAACTCCACAGACTTCAAAGTCAACATTGTGAATGCCGTAGCCGCTTCAATAAACAATGAAATGTAGATATTGCATGAGGAGTCATCCTTGGGGTTATAAATGTGATAAACAGAAAGAGAACGTCTTGTTGCTTCCAGCAGAGGCATACAGTATATGCCTCGGTATACTGTAAGTGATGCCTTAATCTTTAGATCAATTATCCACATTAGTGTCTACTAAAAAGCCTCTGAAAGGTGTACATACGTTGATTAACCAATTGACATACACATTGTTGGATAGTCGATTTACACTTTCTAGTACCAGCTTTTTCTGAAGATGTACTGCTTTTCTTTGTTTTTAGTGATAACACTCAAAACATGTATGGGTTTTCGCATAAGAGAAATAATTATGATTGGGATTTTTCTGTACAAAGATAAAAAGAAATGATTGGCAAATATATGGATGCTGATAGAAATTGTTAGTTCCAACCCTATTGAAAATTACAAGAATACTAGTTTTTTTTTTCTCAATAGTTTATTGCACTAAAAGCACAGTGGTCAAGAAAAAACGTTGCCACTTCTTATGTTGCTCAGTCAAAAGGTTTGCGCCAACAACATCAAAACTGACGTCCTCAAGTCTACATGACTTAACTGAGGGGATTTCTGTCGTTTTGATTATTTGACTCAACCCCCAACAGCTTTGAAGTTTACAAGAGGCTTGTTGTGCTGGCTCCAGTAACTGTACTATGCAGGAGTGCTGCAAAACAAACTTTAGGCTTCAAACATTCCTCCGAAATATATTAAAAGATGCTGCATCCACACTTTTCTTTTTGACTTGTGCAGTGGCACAGTAGCAGTTTGCATGGAGATGAATAAACACTGGCATCTTAACTCACAAACTCTAAACACGACTGTAAACAGTGCACACACAGAGAAGCAGGCGTGTGTGGGACTGATCAAAGCAGCAGATCAATATTTGGCTCAAAATTCATCACACAGGAAATGCTGGAGTTGAAAATACATTGCTATAATGACAACCAGAGAGCTGTGTTCTTAGTTTAAGTACCGACACAACTTTGAAATAAGAGGGCCGATTATATGTAGCAAAGATCAAAGAAATACCTATATACATTCAGCCACTGAGTGTGTGTGTGTGTGTGTGTGTGTGTGTGTGTGTGTGTGTGTGTGTGTGTGTGTGTGTGTGTGTGTGTGTGTGTGTGTGTGTGTGTGTGTGTGTGTGTGTGTGTGTGTGTGTGTGTGTGTGTGTGTGTGTGTGTGTGTGTGTGTGTGTGTGTGTGTGTGTGTGTGTGTGTGTGTGTGTGTGTGTGTGTTATTTTTTCTGTGTGTCATTGATGTTAGAAAAAACATGTCTCCAGGCCATGCTGGGGCTAAATAAGCATAAGAATGCCAGAAGTGACTGTCCCCTGCTTCAAACCCCCAACCAACACATCCAGCCAGTAAATGCGGCTAGACTGTCCCCACCCCACCACCTCCATAACCTCCCTTCCTGGGCCCCAGCCCTCCCTCCTGCTGGGAGCAGGCAGATAGACAGACTGTCTTATCCCCCCCCCCCCCCCCGGGAAGAGGAAGAGGGGGATGGGGGGTCTGGCTTTGTGTCTACCGGCACGTACGAGGACTTTGTGTTGCATCCCAACATGCATGCATGCATACAGACACGTGTGCAGGAATACATGGAAATATATAAACATGAGCAGACACACACATATACAGTCCATAAAATAGACACACAGCACGCAAAGGACAAAGCATATGGAGTCTGTTTGATCTATATATATACACTACATATAGGATGTCTCAAACAATAACGCGGTTTAAGATGACTCACATTCCAGACTATAACACATTATTTGAACAATCAAGAGGATGTTTACATTAGATTCAATGTCAGATGACATTGTAATTAGAAATAAATGATTCCTGAAGTGAAAAGGTCAGGACACATTCACACACAAAGGGTAGGCCAAAGCAACCCCCCACCAACCCCACCTAGACATGCTTGTAAGGCCCCACCTACACCACACCACATGTTCATCCTACCAACCCCCCAGGTCTGCACACACACACACACACACACACACACACACACACACACACACACACACACACACACACACACACACACACACACACACACACACACACACACACACACACACACACACACACACACAGAGTTATATAGATCAAAACAAACACTGGCAGAGGCTAACCTGCTACTGCATGGGTGTGTTAAACCACAGACAGACCGCATGTTGGTTTGATTCTTTCTTTCTGTTCAGCATGCAGAGGCTGATAGCATTTCATATATTGTGGAATAAGATGGTGGAACAAACGTGGCATTTTTGTCAATATGATAATGTAAAAGCATAAACAACATGCAGGTTCAATTAAATACAATAGTCACATGCATGTGTACGTCACATCAGAGCCTTAACATTGCAAAATACCATCTTGGTTTGACCAACTCAGACTGCTGAAGCCTCTGGGTGCATTTTTTATACTCTAAAATGAAATGAAACATTTGGATTTTGTCCTTTTTCCTTTGAATGTGTCAAGAAAGGATGATTTCAAAGTCACTCTACAAAGAGGAATGATCGCAGGATCATATTACTTCTTGAGTGTACACGTGGTCATGTGTGGAGCTGAAACTATTTATTTGTTTCACAAAAAATAAATCTGCAAATATTTTAAACAATTTAAATCAGTGTTTTCAGTAATAGTGAAGCAAACAATTCCAATCATTTGCTGCACCCTGCCTCTTAAAATTAAGTCATTATTTTTCTTAGTCAGTTTTTAAACATTTTGAGATTTTATACTTTTTGGATGAAACAAAAGCAGCTTGAAACAACATTTGTTGCCATCTCCTGATATTATAAGTACACAAACGACCTTTTTCATGTAGCCCTGGTCATGTAGTCATTGTATTAAAATAAACGTAGGTAAATCTAAACGAATAGTTTAGGATGAGGATGACCAATCACTCCACCGAAATATCACAACATTATCAAAGATAGCCTACTTCTGCAATATAAACACCACGTAAGGACACAACAAGGAAGGAGGAAAAACAATAATAGGCTAAAATAGGCCAACTGGCTACAGACAACCACATATAGCCAACAGGTGACTGAACTGCCAATAAATGCAAACTCCAAATGGTGTCTGGGCAGTGCAGACAGCAGACAAACAAAGGACAGTACGCTACAGTAAACCAAACAACCTCCAACATCGACAGCCACACAGCAAGTAGTTAAATACATACAGTTAAGCATCAGTAAAGCCACCAGCAAGCAAAGACAGACAGACAGACAAACAGACAGGGTGGAGGAGGGTGTATTTTGACTCACCTTACTAGACGCTAATGCACATTCTGCTGTTTTTCATGGTGGTCAATATCCAGGTGATAGCCACTGCAACTCTACCAGACGTTAACGTCAAATGTCAAATGTCCCTAAAGGTTAAAACTAGTCTGGCTGCGGCAACGTTTATTTAACTATTTATTCATTTTTTAACCAATGCAGGCCAACTTCACCTGGCTGCTTCACATGGGTAGAGTGTAATACCTCTGTTTCACCCGTGTTTCACCACACACACATTAACTGTTAAACCCCAAGGTCCCCGACACTGTGTCTCAGGGATCTTAATATTTAAGAACCTATTAATGTGTTATACCAGATTAACGGAAATAATCTCAGCTAACTGACGATACAAACCATGTTTACCAAAACAAAACACAAGTCTCATAAGAAGCATCTAAATGAACCCTTAGCGAAAAATGCTAACGGACATTGGCACAGAACTCAAGATAAAAGTACCCTTATTACTTATCGTAGCTGCACATACAAGATATCCGATTAAAGCTGAGGTTCCACAGATTATTTAGATATATAGTATCATCACTGAGTGATCCGAACTCCCGACAGGGGAAGCAAACACAGACATCACAACACGTACCTTTCTTTACGGAGCTTCTAGAGAGATCGTCTCACCGTAGCTGTCAATCTGATCAAAAGACGTGTTCAATGGCATTTAAACGAGAAAAACGCGGCTGAATCGGTTAATCCATAGGTTTTTAACATCTCTGTATATAAAAAGTATTTCATTTATAATCCATAATTCCATTTTTATGTAAAAATCGCAGAGCAAAAGTTAGCTGCTAATGGTAGCCACCAGAGTGGTTGCTGCTTCCGGTCTTGGCTTGGTGGGAGTTCCCCTTGATTCCATTGGCTCTGATGGTTAGAAAGATATGTCACATGTCAAAATCCAGCAAGGGGGGCCAGAGATATGGAAAATCCACCCAAATGGCCCCAGAAGAGGTTTTTTTTTTGCTAAATCTGTCTAAAAAGGTAAAATATCACTTGTTTTGCATCAATCTTGATACAGGGTACTTATTATATGTTGTACTTTGGATTCCTAAAGCTTTTAGTCTACTAACCCATCATCCAAGGTTAGTTTTCACTATAAGTACAAAATATATTTTGGACAGACACTATAATTTACAGTTTTTTTACCGTGTTCAATCTGAATTTTCTTTAAAATAAAAAACATCTATATTTATTCTGACTTTTCTACATCCAACTCACAGGTTTATCATTACTTTGAGAAAAAAGATTATTAATTTAACCCTTTTAGAAGGGAAGATATGGTCATTTGTTCTGGGAATGTCATTTTCGAGCCTGAAACCTGAAAAACAGGCTCGGGGTTTAACAGGAGCCAGCCGTTAAGATCCAGAGGGGCACTGTTACACCAATTTGAAGAAACAGATGAAAGGTAGACCAGGAAATAATAAAAGTATGATATGGATATTAAGAATAGTTAGTCTTACTTCAGATTTTTAACAGTGCACAGGAAGGACGTAAGCCAGATATTCCTACAGTATATGAACCTCTGCTGTTTATTATGTATATTACAATATTGGCCTACTTTATTGATGTGCATCACCAACCTTTACTGTGTGCTTATAGAATATAAAGACACGTGAATCTGATGTAAGACTCATTCACTCAGAAAAATAAGCAAATATATTTATATAAATATATGTTTATTTGTGCAGCCTTCGGTACAACCTTGAAAGTTGAACTTTGTTGTGTGTCTTGCTGTTAAAATATCTTGTCCTCTTGTAATTGTCTTATGTGGACCCCATGAAGTGTATCTGTTGTATCTGCATCAAGTAATATTTATAATAGTTCAGTGTTAAATCATACTTCTGAAGATAATGGCTGAACATGGATTCATGCAGCCAGAAAACTAAAAACATTATTCATTTGAAATGGAAGCAGCTTATAAAATGCTCATGTGGTTTTCTTAGAAGCTGCTCTGTAATACAGCTTTAATGTGTAATCGAGTGTCTTTGCTGACTAGACAGCTGGTGAAATCTGTAATAGTTTTAATGGAATATTGCCAAGGCAAAAATAGGGTCATGGATATTACCCATTCCCCTCTCTAATACACACACACACACACACACACACACACACACACACACACACACACACACACACACACACACACACACACACACACACACACACACACACACACACACACACACACACACACACACACGTTGTATTAGCAGGGTTAAAGGGTTAAGGATTATTGTTGCAGCCGGGCAAACAGGCAGCCATGAGTTTAAAGTGCACGATGTCCAGGAACAGGGTCCTACAGTGTGGCACCACCCGCCTGTGGGCTATTCTGATGTTCACGGTACAATTTCCCACTGTTTGTTGAAGTTTTCTTTCATGTTTATATTGTATTTACAATGATACAATTGTGCATTCGCTGAGCACAGTCAATCATAAAACTGGAGGGGAAAAAATACAAATATGTGTCCTTGAGCAAGTGTTTATTAACTCAAGAGGCTTTTAATCCTCACAAATCAACTCTGTCGTATTTATCAGCACGGATTTATGTTTATTATTCCAAGTGTGCATTGTCAAATATGTCAACCAATACAATTCAAATATTTATGTATAAACGTTTTTTCTGTGAATTGTGCTTGAAAACATTGATTAGGGTCATGAAAATTGATGGTTTTTTTGTACATTGCTATTAAACTCTTTCATAAGAAGGCTTAAAGGGAAAGGGAGGAAGTACACATCATGCATGCTCCATTTCAGTCCTGCCTCCACAACTGAGTCACTGGAGCCAAATATGTTATTTTGTCTCTCATATTCTAAATAAAATCCCAGGTTTTTCAAAGCGCTGTTGAACAGAGCGGAGGATGGGGTTGGATGGCGTGGAAAGTGGGTCTTGTGAATGTAGGTCTTTGAGACAGTGTGTGTGGGTAAAGCAGGCTTACAGTAGTAATCCTCTTCACAGACACCCTAGCAACAGGACGTGGTCCAGACAGACACATGCACGCACACGCACACACACACACACAGGTTTTAGAAGGGAATCTATTTAGCTTTGTCTTGTTTTTGGAAACACAATAGGTCATAAATAGGCCATCGTCCCTAATCGCATATTCAGGCCATTCATCGGATATCTAAGATGTCTCAATGAAGTTGTAATATTCCACTATCATTTCCTCAGGTGTGGCATGGAATAATTTGTGTGGTGACTTTTTATGATAGATTCCTTTTCTTTATCAGTCATTCAAATAAAGAGGCTCCTTCAGGAAGCTGGACTCTCTGTTGACTTTATTGGTTCCTGAAATGTGTCATTACTACTTCCTGGCTGTGATGTCATTGGTCGGTTAATGACAGAGAGGAAGGGTGACATTCGTCCGAAAATAACTCCGAAAAAACAGACAATTGCAAAAGGCGTAATGAGCCTTTAAGGATAGGGACAGAGAGTTATGACTGTCACTGTCTGACTCATTTTGTCTCACAGGGAAATGCTTTTACAAACCACAACATGGTAACTTCGGTGACACAAATTTAAGCCAATGTTGACTTTGGTATTAATAAAAAATAAATTAGAAGGGCTTTAGGTAAATAATACCATTTCGATTATGCACATAACCAAAAGAAAACATTGACAAATTGATTTAAACTCCCAAAAAAACACTAAAGACATCCTACGATAAAGAGAATGGACCAGAAATGTTATTTGTGTTTTTTTTTTATTTTGGCATTTCTTTGTTTTGCATTTATATTAAGCAAAGTGCATCTTATTTTCTTTTTCTCATCAACACATTGCACAATACATAAATAATGATGCATATAAAACGTCTTCATATTTACAATTAATAATATATTTATATATAACATAAAATACATTTTTCGCTTCTTATTTTATTTCATTAAATCTTACTCATTTATTAAACAAAGTCCGTCAGAATCGTATACTTTCTTCTTCTTCTTTTAAAACTTTTTTCACTCAGTTTGAATCTCCGGAACAAAAAAGGAAAAGTTGGCGCAGTCTGTTTGTGAGGGGGGGCAGAAGAGGCGAGGAGGGTGAAGAAGAGGAAAGCCGCTGCTATCGGCTGTTGAAGATGACTTCCAGCCAACACGGGCAGCTACTGATGAACTGTCTCGTGTAGCACTGTCCCCAGCCCTTCACAAAGCTTATCTGCACTGTGAAGCCCGTGCGAGGCTGCTGCGTGAACTCGTGGTCGTTCGGCCTCTGCAGGCTGCCGGCTTTGTCATAGTCAAAAGCTTTGATGGAGAAACCGGGGAACACCTTGTGCACCAGCAGCGTGCGCGAGTCCGGGTTGTCCAGTGTAGCCGACTTAATGAAGATGGGGTAGCAGCTGCGGTTGTAGACCCACACCCCGTCCTGCTCACGCGTCAGCTGGATGCCATAGCCGATCTTGGACCGCACCATCTGCACCAGCTGGGACTTGTTGTCGGAGCAGAGCTGGCCCAGGCAGAAGCCGTTCCCCTGAGGTAGATCATAGAAGATGTCCAGAGAGGACTCCTGGACAGAGTAGAGGCGCCCGACGCGTGTCTTCTCCTCCCAATATGCCACCACGCACCAATGGGCCCGATCGCCAGACTCCTGTAACGCCAGGGAATCTGAGGGAAACAGAGAGGGGGGGGGGGGACATGGTCAGACTTGTGGAAAGCTGCACAGCAAAGACATGATGATACTGGACATTGGAGAAGTAAATAGAATGAGAGGAGAAGGGAAAAGATGCTTTCAAATAAAAGCACAAAGAAATGATCAACAACCTCCTCCTTGTCCCTGTTTGAGAATCAGTAGAGTTTGCTTTAGTTGAGAGCCAAAGCTAAACTCATCCTGAAGCAACTCAGAGACACTGGCAGGCAAGTGTCCGCACGCAGTACAATATTTGTCTAAGCATTAAATGCTTATCTTCTGTCTGGCTCGCTGTATTGTTGTAGCGTCCCGGCCAACAATGTAGTGACGTCAACTCACTGTCCTGATCATCTGCAACATGCTTCACTCTGCTGGAGGAAATTATAAGCTAAATCTTGGAATTCATGCTCAAATATGCGATGCCCAGGCAACTGAGCAACAAGAGAGAGCAACGTAAACCATTCCCTGTCTACAGTGAGGCACATGGTGTTTAGCTAACGAGCACGGCAGGCCGCTAACTCTTAAACCCTGGTGTCTGAATCGTTGACAAGCAAGGCCTCTCCAGTCTAAAGTTTCCCCTGAGCGTAAAAGAAGAGTAGCATTGGCTATGCTCCAGTTTCCAAACCCCCCTCCTCCCTCTCACGTCTCCCTTTAGTGTGCCTCCTGCGCCGTCCCTCTCCCCCTTCATATCTCTATTCCACAGAAATCTGGCTCCCAGCTACTCCCAGCTTGAGAAGTGGGAGCCAGTCAGGCGCAAGGGAAATAGAGGGAGACAGAGAGTGCGCAAGAGGAAAGAAAGAGGGGGCGGGGTGGGGAAGAGAAGGAATGCTTTTCACATATTTTGACTGTTACTTTTGCAACTTTGCTTCCTCCCCTGATTTGTCAGCGTCTCTCGTGCTTTTAGGGGACGTCACCTAATTGCTATCTATCAACTGCTCAACAATCTCTTACACTTCCTCTCGTCTCTCACACACACATACACTCAGATACAGCCGCGGTTAAAGACACATTTAAGGGTTAAGAAAGCTGGAAGAGGGGAAATATAAGTGAGGACAAAAATTAACAGACTCGCACAGAGCCAGTTCAGTCGCCCCCCCCCCCCCCTCCTTTCTCGTTTCATCTGGCGGTGGCTGTGAATGCAACCGGTAATTTGGAAGGTCCCGTCTGAGACAAACTGCAACGTTAATGCGGCAGGATCTTTGCCGGCCTGAGAGGACTCACCGCGGCCTGTCATTAGCCTTCATTAGACACAGGCAGAAGCAGGAAAAAAAAAAAACACTGAGAGAAGAGAGACAGAAACAGAGAGGAGGGGAGACAGGGGGGAGGGAAACTGAAAGCATGCCTTCCATAAAACAAGAGGGGCTGTGTTCTTTGAAGTTGGTCAGAGCTGAGCCTCGGGGAGTTTATCGTAAATCCGTCCTCATGGGGTGCAGGGGGAAACTAAGTACCCAGCTATCTACCTTAGACTAAATGGAGGGGGGAAAGCATTTATCTTGGAGATAAGAGACAGAGTGTCTTTTGTGTCTCCAATCCTAGGCCAGCTTTGCTCTCGGGTCTGTTTTACATGTACGTACAGGAACACTGCGGATGATAAGGAGAAGGATGCGTTGGACTTTTTTAACAGCTGACAGAGGGTCTGCTGGTGGAGCTCACCTGTGGGGCCCTGTGTGTGTTTGTTATTGCTGGGAGAGTACAGGGCCTGGCGTCAGAGGTCATTAGAGCGGCTGCCTGTCTGAGCCTGTCATTGCAGCCTGAAAACACCCTGCTATTCAGGACTACACAGACTGCCCCACTTCCCCTCCCTCGCCTCTTCTCCTCTCCTCTCAGAAACTCTGACTAGTAGCAAGTGAGAAGCACAGAGGAGGGAAAAGCGAGGAAATGATAAAAGCAAAGGGTTGGAGAGAGACAGAAAAATCAACAGAGAGGGGCAGCTAGTAAAGCAAGAAGAATCCCTCTGTAGAAGTTGCTGTACCACGATGTAGAAATAATACATGACAAGTCCTGTCTTGACAGAGACGGATTAAAAAGAATGGTTAAAGTCAAGGTCTGCCTAGATACGCTGACCCTATAGTATTGGTCAACCCATACTGCAACTCTCAAAAGTTTCTTTCTTACACCTTCCCTGAGTAATAAGTGTCTTTCTAAACTCTGTGCCCCTGGTTTGTAATGCAGGCTTTACATTATATATGTTTTAGTCCAAACCATGATGACCAGGATGACTTCACTATGACACCATCAGGAGGTTATTTTCTCTGACTTTGAAATACTTCCTCCATAAGTATAATATGTATCTGTGAAAGGTAGTGGAGAAGAAGAATAAAGCAGCACAGCAACAGTTACATAACAGCCCGACTGAGAGCTAATTTGAGAGCGAGACAAATGACAGTTTTTGTCCAGCTCAAACTATGCTTGCTTACAGGTAAACAAAAACCACACTTCTGTTCAGTATCAGCAGAGAGAAAGCCAGACAGACAGACTCCTCCATCTGTGGGGTGCAGCCCCGTGAAGACTATGTTCACAGCTTGTCCTGACAGCAGATGAGCTTACACCTCATGAGTAATGCTGCTGAACACAGAGCCACACACGCTCGTATATATATATATATATATATATAGATATATATATATATATCTCAAATAACACACACTAATGTGAGCAACCCCGTACAAAAACACCTGGTGTCAAGTGCAAGGCTTGTTTAACCAAATTTTACTTTCTAACACTTTGAGTGTGTATGTGTGATATGTCTGCGGGGCATCTTACGGTACGACACTATTTCAGGTGCATGTCACGCAGGTGTGTGTGTGGTCAAAGTGTCTGCACCAAATCTGTCTGTCCTTGAACCGGTGTGTTTCCAGCCACTGAACACTTATCGAGTGTGTCTGTACATCTGTCTGTGTGCTTTCTGGACGTCTGCCTATCGAAGCATTAGTCCGTGTATCTGTCTGCTGCCCCCACCTGCCTGTCTGCTCTGGGCCTTTCAGCCTGTGTGTCTCGGGCTTCTCCTCGCTGGAGATAAGCGGGCTAGCTGGCAGCCTGAGGCCATCTGTCACCCCGGACCTTTCTGCTCTGCTCCAGTCAGATGTCTGCTGCAAGTCTGTCCCAGTCTGGATTGTCCCATGGGGCCCACACATAAAAAAAGACTTTCTCTGCTGGTCCACTGTGACGCAAGACGAAAGCTGAATGTTCTTAGATCATTTCCCAGAATTATACTGGTGTGCGTCATGTAATTATGGATGATAACAATTATAAAAACGCCTTGTTAAATAAAATACTGTTGCAATGTAAAGATCGCAAAAAGCAGCTGGTGAGAGCTAATGTGCATGTTGGCCATTAGCAGCGCTGTGCAAACAAAAAACGGCATATTGCTCCAGTGATTTCAAGGCATTTACTGGATGATCAGTAGGGAGGGAGGGGGGCACACTGTAAATATATGTGATTAAATAAACCCCCCCTTTCAATGCAAAATATTTACACCAAAGCACAGGGAGGGCACATTTGGCAAATAGACACTGCTAGCTCCCCTGTGGATTTTAATGGTCCATGTTCTTAAAGAGTGGACGCCACGCTAGCTGAGACAATTGGACTTGGTGGAAGGGAGCGGGGGGGGGCAGCTGAGAGGGGGGGAGGGGCGATGACAGACTGGGTGCTTCTCTCAGGGCCAGTCTGGAAAGGTTAATCATTACCTCTGTCTGACTGCACACACACACACACACACACACACACACACACACACACACACACACACACACACACACACACACACACACACACACACACACACACACACACACACACACACACACACACACACACACACACACACACACACACACACACACACACACACACACACACACACACACACACACACACACACACACACACACACACACACACACACACACACACACACACACACACACACACACACACACACACACACACACTTTTAACCTTCACTCCTGGACACAACACTATCAACATCGGTAAATAGTCTCGCATCGATCCCTGAGAGCCTTTTATATGTGTGTGTGTGTGTGTGTGTGTGTGTGTGTGTGTGTGTGTGTGTGTGTGTGTGTGTGTTTGTGTTAAGAGTGTGTGTTTGTGCCTCCCTGGCCTCAGACATGTAATGACCCTGTCGTCATTAGACACACAGCGTCTGAGGAGAGGAATGGGAAAGACATGAAGGAAACGGCTCTAGGGGAAAGGAAGGACTCTTCATGGTGCCTTATTTTCTAAGTCAACACCCTTTCTCAAAGCGGGGAAAGTCTATTCCAAAGGTCAAGGGTCACACTGGATGCATTCCTTTTGTTCTCTGTGCCACGCCGTATATACTCAGCCTTGTGTGCGTGTGTTTCTGTCTGTTAAACCTGTGCATTTCACTCTCCGTGTTAACATTTGTTTTAATTGATTGTTAGAGTTAATACAAATAATGTGAAAGTATAGTAAGATAACTAAGCAGTGACCTTGTTACTGGTAACTTCACTTTCTTCTTATTCAATGGCTGTTGACCCCTTCAGAAAGATCAGCTATGTGCAATGGCAGCAGGAGGACTGTCCTTGTCTCACATCTATAATACAGCTTTGAAAGTTTAGGCCATAAACTCTATTTCTTTTCTACTGCTATAATGTTAATGAGTCAATCTGTGCTTGGAAAGATTACGATCAGTGTTACAGTGCAGAGTAGCACGCCGTCTTTGTTGTCAGATTGCACTATTTTTATGTTTTACTGTTTCATGTCCTATATAACTATGTTGCAATGTTGGATAAACTTGAGACGATTTCTACACTGTAGCTACTGTGCATGACATTAAAGCCTTTGAATTTGAATCTGTAAAAACTATGTCTTTGAATTAGGCTATTTAAGTCATTTATCAGTTAAATTTCTTTAATAAGAGTACCAACAATTTGGTTAGAAGTTCAAGCTAGCCTCCAGATGCATGGCCTCAAGAAGGGATGAGGATCTGGGTTACAGAAATCTGGTGATCTCACTTCTTTCTAACCCCACAGTTTTCTAAAAGTGTGCTAGTTGGACTTAATGTGGCTTCTATTGCTAAATAACTCTAACAATTAAATTACATCTTGTTTAGACCTAGTAAGCCGATAAATAGAGGGACAGAGCTGAAAGAGGAAGTGCCTCTTTAGGGTGGCAAGTTACGTAAGACGAAGTGAAGTCCTTCCCCCCCCACTTCAGGAAACCTAAATAAGCCCTGATGGCAGGAACACCACATAGGGGAGTGGCACAGTTTCGCTATCTCCAGATCTGACTCTGACACAAGATCTAGAGAATGAGTTGCAGACACGCCATCTCTAACATGAACCATCCGGCTGGGAGAAGATAAGGAGAAGAAATGGAATATGTTTTCCTAAAGCCTCCTTCTGCAGTAGAAGTTTCTGCTATAATGACTTGGTCCACATATTATGGTGTTATATCTCAGCTGAAGATAAAATACAGGAATGTTTCATAATTAATTGGGCAGCATCTTCCATTTGGATCCACATGATCAGAATTCTACTTTTTTCACTGAAGGACATTTTATTCCCCTGTAACACCTCCTTCCTCCTCCTGTGGAGTTATTATTCCAACACTTCATCAAGCTGACCCTCACTCACACAAAAACACACACAATCTCCTGCAACCCAGCTTTCCCAAGGTGACAGGACAAATAAACACTGGGCTGGGCTGGTAAGAAACAAGGTGCCAGACAGGCGGTTATGATTTCAACAGCTGACTTTTGTAAACACATAAGTCAGAGGATCACTTGCCACGGACAGATGGACAGACAATAAGAACAATCACCTACATTGTTGTAATGTAGTGAGACACCGTGGGAACTCAAACACTCCAGACAACCAGCAGAGCCAGTTGTGTCTGTGTTGTTTCTCTGTAATTAATAATTATGCACCTCTGCATGTCTGTGAATGTGTGTGTGAATGTGTCTGTGAATGTGTGTGTACGTGTGGTAATGCCAGCACTGCAGTCTGTGATAGAGATGTGGCCACTGACAGGGCTGAGTCTGTCGCTTAGATGAAGACGCACACACACCCCTCCAGTCTGAGTACACAAAAGAAACTGACTACATGAATGAGCAGGCGGGAGGGTGGAGACGACAGCGCCACACGCACACGCACGTGCACGCGCACACGCACACACACACACTAACAGAAATGTGTCTCCACTTATTTCCATTTCCGTCTTTATCCTGCTGAAGAGGGGGTTCTCTCCCTCCCGTCCTCTTTCTCCTTCACACTTGGTCTCTCTTTCATTCCTTCATACATTGAGGTAATGTCAAAATCCACTTCCACAGAGTGATTGCAAAACAAAACAATGTTCATCTTGTTCTGGGCTTCCCTCCAGGTCTGGCTCGTAGCCAAATCTGCATAGCCCACCTTTCAATCAACTGAGCTAATGCTAAGGTAGCCTAACGTTTTCAACTGTTAATGCTGTCTGGATGCTACGCTGAGAACAAAACAGCATAAAGCATCTAAATCTGAGAAAATCTTCAGAACAAATCCAAACAAGCTAGGCAGTCTTTCCTCTCATCTTCCCCCCCCCCCCCCTCTCTCTCCATCCTCCACTGTCTCCGCGTGCTGTTTTTTCGATTTGTGCAGCATAATGACACAGGGTGGGGAGCAGAGGACGGCCAAAACCAAAATGAAGTCCCTTGCCAAGAGGCGGCTTGGATGCCTTGCAAGGAGAGGAAGTGGGGAGTAATGAGAGATCCTGGCCCGGCACGGAGCGGCCCGGCTCTGCTCAGCTCGCTGGCTGAACACAGCCTCCAAATTACAGAGAACAGAGCAGAGCTGCCGGCCATCTCTTCCTCCACCCAAAGCCGCCATCTTCTCTCCCTACTTAATTTCACCCTCTTACTGTTCAAGCAAAAGGAACATCGACATTCAACCTTAGCAGATATAGTCTTTTGGCTTTCATTTTCTTTAAATTGTTTCCATAGCAAATCTACCAGGCCTAAAAAGGCTAGTTTTATATCTGTTCAGAAACAAATGTTACCCTTCTGCCTTTCTTTTTGTTTTACTCCCTCCCTCTTCAGGTTGGTGCACTTCAGTGTTTGTTTGCCGTCAAGAAGAGGCCTCTGCTGCCTCCCTGTCCGCTCCCCTTTTCCTCAAAGACATGAGGTCATATCCTGCGCAGCCCTTTCCTTTGCCTGCTAACCCAAACAAGGCAGGAATGCAGAGAGAGAGAGGAGGGAGACTGAGGGCGCTCTGTTTCTGACTCGAGCCGCTGATTGCTGGAAGTTAGCTTCCCATAAAATTCTAAGATTGTGTATTAACATTGGCCATGTATAATTTAAACCTCACTTCCTGTAAATAACTCATAACAACCAATTCAAAACAACCCACAGGCCTTTTCTCCCACTGCGTTTGCACTGAAAATGGGACGTTTCTTCGGGGCCCTCCATATGACAGCAGAACTAGTTTGATTTAATGAGCTGAGGTGCCAAGACTGAATGTAATCTGTGTCAGAGCCCCTGATGAAGGTTATACCTCCAGCCGATTCACTGGATGACTAATTGACTGACTGAAGGGCTGGCCGACTGTCTGTCGAGCGGGCTGACTGGCTGGTGGTATAAGAATACAACTCGGCCTAAATTTAACCTGCAGTGGGAGGAAGCGCCTGTGTGACAGTCGGCCGTGCGCCAGGGCTCGCACCAGGTCATTCTATCTGCCCGTCTGTGTGTATGTGTGAAAATGCGTGTGAGTGAAAATGCGTGTGTGTGCGTATATGTCACCGCAGCCCGACTGGATCCTCTTACACGCAGGCACTCCGGGTCAGTCCCCGATGGCACCAGCAGGCACGCCACCGACACACACACACTGATGCTACACATCCAATAAGAGCCAGGCAAGAACAGAGGTCTATAACTCGCCTGTTAAGAAGATTAAACGCATGTACACACCATGGCTGGGTATTGATATTCAAAACGTATTCTGAAATGTTTCCAATTCATGAATTACCAAATACTATCAGTCAGATTTCCAGACTTAGTTCAATAGTTGGCCAATTTTAGACTTTCACACATCCACACAGAAAACTTTGGTCCAGACTCCTTGGTGCTTAACAAAACGTCTGGCTAAGTGGGTGCCACTAGAGCCGCTCAGTCTCTAACACGATTAAATATTACTCAACACTCCACAGATTCATAACCAACAATCCAGTGCCCTCTTAACCCTGACCCGATCTATCTCTTGATCTCTCTTCAGTTTCTGGGCAAACCTAAACCTCTGAGCTAAAGCCCCCACGCCAACTCAAACCAAGATCAGCACCCTGACTCCAAGCTCCAGGCCTCCAGCCATCAAGCCCCCCTCTCTTCCTCCTCTCCTCTTCCCTCCTCTCCGCTCTGTTCCAAGCTGATGACGTGAGCCAGCGAGAGGAGCTTTGGAGCTGGTAGCCTGGCAGGCAGCCTAGTTTGCATTTGCGCTTGTCGCTGTCGCAGCTCACTTAACTCCTTCCAGCCTGGATGTTCTTGGCTTTTTTAAGATGGAAAAACAAGGACAATTAAAAAGGAAGGATGAGAGGAAGAGGATATCTCTAACCTTATATCATAGGCTCTGTCTGACTTAGATGAATGAAGATCTCTTTTGGGTCATTTTAAGCTCTCTTACTAAAGCATAACTGCAGCTGCTTTCCAATCCACTCCATCTTTTTCTCAATGTCGACAAGCATCTATTTATTCTACTATAAAGCGAAAAGTAACAGCCTGACTCTTGCGACTCTAAGTCTTTCCCTCAAAGAAACCCCCCTCTCTCTTTCTTCTCCTCTGTAAATATGTCTGGAGAAGAACATAAAAAGGGCAGAGTGAGTGAATTAGAAGGTCAGCAGCGGGCCTCTGGGAGAGCCATGTTTCTTTTGTCAGAGCCCCAGAGGGAGGGAGCAAAGGAGGGAGAGAGTATGAGGGGAGGGGGAGCAAAGGAGCAGCCTCTTTTTTTCTTGGCTCGCCAGGGAAATCATGAGGGCAGAGAGCGTTGGCCATCCCGCCCTGGCCTTTCTACCTCTACTGCTTTTTACTGAGGAGGCCCATTCACCAGAGCACTGGCCGCTCATCCTCGCCAGGAAGGAAAACAGGGGAGGAGGGTATGCCTTGCTGAGTAAGGGAGGGAGCATGGGGGCGCCTGCTAAGACTCTCAGTTCTAGGTTTCACAGTTAGAAGCAGGTCGAAAATGTGTCTTTTGTTAACGCACACAGAGAGGACTTTAATGTCCATCTGAAGACTTGGAGGACAGGAAAGGGAGAAGTAGCGAAAAGGAGACAGATTTGTAGTTCCTCTGTTCTTGTAAGCAATGCTCCAATCTCTTTCCCCCCCCACACACACACACACACACACACACACACACACACACACACACACACACACACACACACACACACACACACACACACACACACACACACACACACACACACACACACACACACACACACACACACACACACACACACACACACACACACACACACACACACACACACACACACACACACACACACACACACACACACCCCCTTACCACCAAACAAAGAAGGGGGGGAAATGGGCAGCGAACACAAACTGACATAAAACAGGCTTTAAAAGGCCCAGTAATGAGAACCATCTGAGGCAAAGGAAAGCAGAGCACAGCACAGAGCAATCTCAGACTCTCTTTCCCTCTCTCTCGCCGTGAACACCATCTTATGCTGTAGCCTGCGGACAGGGCGCAGGGCAAGGAAGGCAATGCTGCCAAAGAGGATTATGGGGGAAAGCTGAGGAAGCCCGAAACACGTCCTGCATGAGAGATGGAAGAAAGAAAGGCGCCTGTGTTTCGCTCTTATCCACACACAGAGCCCAGAGGAGACTTAACTGTCCACAAAGACATCCCCTGTACGCACAAACACACCCAAACAAACACTGGCATGTCAGTCGAAGCCTCTCTTTGCTGCTATTTTTTCCCACAATACCGCACGCACGGAGCATATTCTTCTCCAAACAACAGTTTGTCGTGTTTGTCTTCTATTACAACATAACACAGAGAAAGAGAAGAGGAAGAGGAGAAGAGAGCAGCGTTGTTCAAAGAGCCAAGAGGGAGGAATGTATGTGGATGTGGGAGAAATACACCACCCTCCTTCACTGGCTTTTTTTGTTTTATTACAGAGGGGAAGCAGGGGCCCCCACAATCACTGCCTCATCACAAGTATGGAGGGGAGATGAGTGTGTGTTTTGGGAGGAACGCACAGGCGAAGGAAAAGAAAACGGAGGAGGGAAATAATACGACTTTCAAAAAGGAAGGCCGCCAGCAAAAGATGAGGAATCTATTTGTAGGGATATTTACCTGAAAGCCCCACAGGGGCTGAGTATGTCGTTCCCCCAGTCTCACTGGATGAAGGTCCGGAGTCTGGAGAATCTAATGGAGAGAGGAAGAGAGACTTTGAATTAGCACTGTGTGTGTTCCCGTGTGTGTGTGTTCATGTGTGTGTGTGTGTTCATGTGTGTGTGTGCGAGGGGAGAAGGCAAAGCAGCAGCTGTGAGACCGTCAATCACTCCAGTGAAATCAATGCCTAATGAAGACGCTGACTATGAAGCTCACACTCTCACACACACAGACAAGACTTACAGACGAGAGTTTCTTACACCCCTGATAATCCCTCATAATCCACTGCTTCAGGAGGAACGTTAGCCCGGCATCTCTGCAGACGAGCTGCTGATCTTGAAGGAGCTGCATTGGGCTGCTAATGACTGAGGTGAGGGCTGGAGACTTCTGATCCGCGCTCAATATAAAGTAGAGGTTTGATAATTGCCTCTCAATACAATTCCTGCTTGTGCTTTTCTGCCTTAGGAATTAGAAGTATGACGATGTGACATTTCTTGACCGAGTTTTACATTTTATGACCCACGGAGCCACACAAGCCGTCAGACAAGAAAAGACAATCAAATCATTCTCTCTCACTCTCTAGTGACTAGTTACAACATGACACCTGAATGGAGCTTTTTACAAAAAACGCTATGTGTGTTGAGCGGGGTAGAACGCTGCTGGGAGCTGGCTAACCCCGCTGCAGAGCTGCTGCTGGTAGCTTGGTATTCACTAATAATACATTCCTCTTGCAGCACGTCAACACAGCGCTTCACCTTCCATCCATTGAACCTCAGTGTGTGGTTGTGATTGACTCCACTCAGTGCAAGCTTTGAATGTTAGTGTTGCGTTAAAGTATGAAGCTAAAATGGGAAAAATGGCCTTTTAATTGCTCTATCTGAGGTGTATTGGAACGACACTGGATGTGAAGGGATATACGAAGAAGGAGCTCAGTATGAGTTGAATCCACATCTGGCGAATTGGAGGAGGATATTTCTGTTAAATACTTCCACTATCCGGCTAACCGTCTCACTGGGCCTGTGTTTGACCGAGCGGAGCTGCCGAAGCTGTAAAGTAATAAAGAAACAGCGAGCCTCCTCCCTGCCCCATCCGGACGCGGCCGTGCTGCTTGTGGCCACAGTAACGAGATGCAATGGCAGAGCCCCAACCTGCCGCGCTTTCATTGGCTGCCAGGAGCTTTTGCCCTGGTCTCCCGGGCAACAGTTCACAGCTGACCACAGGGCTGAGGGGGCATCAGAGAGAAGGAGCTAAACAGTGGGTGATTTATATTCCCCAGAGCTGAAACAAGGTAGCGTTTTTACGTCTCGGCTGCTTTCATACTGACCACCACTGCTGCAGCAGACAGGCCCTGACACATATAACCCCACTCCCTGATCACTGGAATCATAAAAACAACATCGTAAAATACATAGCTCTTACGCTTTATGCTGATTTCTTTATTTTTTGCATCCGATAGCCTCCTGTAAAGATATCTATGCAGATATTCTGAATGTCATGATGATTTAACAGGGGCTAATATAAAGCCCCTGAGGCCACTGGGGAAAACCCCCCCCATCTTTCTGCTTGATAAGCTCATCTGTCCTGTGTGTGTGTGTGTGTGTGTGTGTGTGTGTGTGTGTGTGTGTGTGTGTGTGTGTGTGTGTGTGTGTGTGTGTGTGTGTGTGTGTGTGTGTGTGTGTGTACCCTCCAGCCTGGTCCATTGTCCTATTAATATATGTTGTCTTTCACACAGACAGACAGACAGCAGCTGACCTTATTAAAGGGGGAAATAGCACAAAGATTGCTGCACTTTCTCACCTAAAGGCTGAAATATGACTTTAAAGAAGGCATATTTTAACTCTTCCTCAGTATAAAAGCTCTACTCTGGGAACAACCAGATGATATTTTCCTCGCCTTGTTCTGTTCTTGCTTTCAATATCCATTTCCCAGAGTGAAAGCAATTCAAGGGGACACAGGGTGGTAACATTTGTTGTATAATAATTTGCTTTGTCTGCATCCAGCTTGCATATCCTATTTACCCTCTTGTTTCCTTTTATCCCTGGAAAGTTTCCAGCTAAACTGGTACAAAGAGGCTACACTGAGACATACATCACATCAGGAGGAAGTTAAGTATGAAGAGGATTTCACTATTGATCATTTGAGATACAATCTGCTTGTGTTTAAGGTTTTGGCAATTATTTTCAGTTAAAACAATATCGCAAAAGCCTGGTAAATAAAGACAGGGGAGAAGGGGGGCTTTTGAAGAACCACAGCTGCAGCTGCAATGACTTCCTATTGTTTCCACTCAATGAAAGCCACTTTCTCCTTCTCCTGACTAACCGGCTGGCAGGTCATTGTTCAACTCTCCGCTTTTCCTGCACGAGCAGACCGAGCTAAATGAACAAAGAAGCTAGAAAATGATCTTCTGTATACTACAATGTATACATTTGTCACCCTCTCTGTGACATGAGGACTTCTTGTTCAGTCTTGAACTATTCTGGTTATAGCATAAAATCTAACACACTTCAATGCTGATTTAATAGGCTATGACATATCCTGATGCCACTTTCCAGCACTGGGGAATAGGATGACAACCATAGCAGCATGTGGAGTCTGGCACAGGTGGAGGGACAAAACAATTAGGCCAAAGCAAAAACAAATCCAAAAACAGATGTGTGACACACACCCAAACAAATAGGTCCTACACCCTAATCTGATGATTACTTCACCCTTCTGCCAATAAGCCACACACACAAACACACACTATGCCCCTGGTGACATGCCAGTCAGTCTATAGCTGGTATCTCAACTTTGTGTTGCTTTGCCTTGGCTGCCAGCCATGCCCGAATTGCCGTGCCACTCCACTGCTATCATAAATCACAACATAGAGCTGTTACACACACACACACACACACACACACACACACACACACACACACACACACACACACACACACACACACACACACACACACACACACACACACACACACACACACACACACACACACACACACACACACACACACACACACACACACACACACACACACACAACACACACACACACACACACCACACACACACACACACACACACACACACACACACACACACACACACACACACACACACACACACACACACACACACACACACACACACACACACACACACACACACACACACACACACACACACACACACACACACACACACACACACACACACACACACACACACACACACACACACACACACACACACACACACACACTCTCTCTCTGCAGGGGATGTGTGTAAGACCATATGCAAATGTAATGTCAGACAACACAACAATGCATGAATACAAGATAGCCTTTTAGATGTGGATGTTGTGCGGGAAATACAAATATGCATTTATGCATGTGTACATTAAGCTCACCTGGTGGTTTAAGATAGTCCATGGGATAGCGTGAATATGGAGGAGGAGGAGACTCTGCATGGAGGGGAGGAAAAGAGAAGCAGAGCATGAGAAAATAACAAGGGAGAGATCTAAACTTTATGATAAGAGTTGTCATTCTTCTGGGAAAAGGTTTTGTGTCTGTCAGCTCAGCCTGGAGAGGCAGTGGAGAGGCTGGCCGGGCGGCTATTGCCTTTCATTGGCAGGCAGATAAACGGGGGGCCGCCTGGCGCCAGGAGGGCCACTATCAGCGTCTAGGACAAACTGAGATACAGGCCTCTTTTGGCCCAGGACGCCAAGCCAGCACATACAAACAGGCCCTGGGAACTTCACCGTGGAAAGACTCTAAAGCCCTGGATGAGTCGCTTTGCACTTTGGAAATGCCAATTGTGAAATACCAGATGGGCTGTTAGTTTTTAAAAAAACGGGGCTTTGATGAAGTTAAAAAAACATCCGGATTTAAAGTGGAATAAATAGCTCACAAGTGCTAAAAAACATATATTAAAGTCAGGATGTAGCCTAAATAAGAAAACAACATTAGCAACACTATCGAGCTATAAATCATCATTATTATAATCGGATGGAAAACATATATATGATGTTACTATTTAAATGTAAGAGGCCTCATCAAATTGAATGACACCCTACTTTGTAAAAGATGAAGGGGGCCACTTGGCACGCTTTCCACATCGGTCAAGTTTGACCTTATGGAAACACAAGACTGTGCCAAGAGAGATGATGTCATTTGAATTAGGCTAATTATCCCTTTAAGAGTCTGGTAATTATTTGACATAGGCCTAATGACACGGTGTCTGATGTGCACTTGATTTAAAATGAGGCCCGACCACCAGAGAATTAAACATAATTTCAGAACTTCTGTTGTGAGGATGAGGTTATTATAGAAAAGGGATCCAGCTCACCGAGTTCACAAAGTCTGCTCATGTGGTGCGGGTTGCAGCAAACGAGCTCTGGGTTGATTTCCCCGTAAGATTCACAGCAAGACAGCCTCTTCAGCTCCGAGGAATGCCTGAGGTCCGGCCACCTGAACACTTTGTAGAGCAGCATGGGGAGAGAGTAAGACTGTTGACCCACTTTGGCGTCCACTTTGTTGGGCAGGAGCAAGCAGGGGCTTCGGGCTCCCCCCTTAGACTCCACCGCCTGCAAAAGCACCTCTAATTGTTTCTCTTTTATCTTTTTTAGTATAGAGTTTGTCAACGCCTTCAGTTCAGCCTCCGACCCGGCGTTGGACTTGGCCACCTTTGTCGCTTTGCCCATGCAGCAGCCCCCGGTGCCATGCGTCCCTCTATCCGCCTCACCGTCGCCCTCCACGGGCGCACGGCTCCTCCAGAGTCGCCGGACGAGCCCCGATCGTTTGGTCCTAAACATGCGGGACGAAAAGAGGGTTCCCCGGCTAAAAAACGAGCATGGTGTCCGCAAATCATGAAGATTCCGGGATCCGAATCCAGGCAATGACAAGCAGCCTGAGAAAATACGGCGGAAAAACTGGGAGCTGGATAAGCAGAGGAAATCTGTAGCATACGCCAGTCTCTGCTGCCTTCTCCTGCAGGCTTGTTCCCCGAAAAACAGCCGAGGTTCCCGGGACAGTCAGCTTTTCCTTCGCGGATTGATAATCATCACTGCACGGTGTTTAAGATTAGACTATAAAAATGAATCTTGCAGCTTAAACACGTCTGCTATTACACAGCAGCATGTAGCCTGAATGTGTTACAATTACTTGGTGATGTGCAGCCTAAAGCGCTGCGAAGTGACCCCTTTAAAACACACCCCGTGTCGATTTTCAGCGTAAAAACAATGTCAAAACATCTTTCTATCTAAGCGCATTAGCTGTAGTAGACAAGTGATGAGCTGGGGCCTAATTAAGCCTAAAAGGCTATCACAATTATCCCATGAAAACCGAAGCTCGCCACCGTGTCTTCAAGAGCATTAATCCACAAAATCCTTGATCCGACTGCACGGAGTAGGGCTCTTCAGCAGGATCGCGGAGGTTTTTTTATCCGGTATCGTCTAAATATGCCACTCGTCTGCAGAGGATGTGATCTGCTGGCAAGAATGAGCCTCGTTTAGGGACCCCGGGAGCAAATCAAGGAATGATTCTCTCCCCCGAGTTGTGTTGCGTTTGAAAGCTTGAGGAAAAGGGATAGCGACCCACGGGTTACTTCCGAGAACCGAGCTTCGTAGCCTATTTCAGTAGCTGAATCCTTAAAGATTAAATAATCCAACCTCGTATCTCGCACCGAGTTTCCGTGTCTGAGTGTGGAAGAAAGCGAGTCGACGAGTGATCTCGAGGGGGGTAGGAGGCTTTCTGTCTGTAAATGAGGCGGATGGTTTGGGTGCCCTTGCTCCGTCTCCAGTGCGCATTGACGCGCCCGGTCACGTGTGTGTCTAGACACCCTGTCGCTTAAAAGAAATGTGATTGTGTTGCGCAAACAACAAGCCCACAGCGCACGCACACACACACAGACTCAAAAAGGAGTTGGAAAGTTAACATTTTCCCAGAAAAGATTTACAAAGTGAAACGTTTAAAATAAGAAGACGCAGTTGAAAAACGAAGTTTGGTCAAAAATAAATACACTTTTAATTCAAGTTATTTCTGTTAAACCTGAATGATTAGTGGCATTAGTGGTTATTTTGTGGTTAATTTACCAGATACTATGTATCTTTTATGTAAGTTTATTTTTGCGCACGAGCACTACTCAACGTAACATACAACACACGTTTGTATCTTTTGAAATGTTAGTTTATTTAATATCTATTCTTATCCCTGTTAACGCGTGCGATCAGGGTCTTATGATACCTATCCTATAGTCACACTATACAAATAATGCATGTAGCCCATGTTACATAGTCCATGGATAAGTGATGAAGGAAATCATTTATATTGGAATATGGTAGCAATAGTCCGTACAATCTCATAATACATACTTTTCCGATTATTAGGCCTATGATGATCAATCAGGGTTTTCTTTGGTTTGATTTTGTGGGGTAGCATGCCCTGATTACAGCTTCTCAGGCATCATTTGCACTATCTTTAAGCACAACTACCTAAATAGCTGTTCAGATGTAAATTGTCAAATTGTAATGGCTGTAGTTTGGGTCTTCCACGACAGACGAAGGGGAGAGATACATTGTGCCTGCGAGTCTGAATTTAGGGCAGCAAAGTAAAAAAACTAACATGTCCGAAACACAGATGAGAGCGCGCTGCTGCCTCCCGCTGGACGTTTGTCTTTCACTTACGTAAGTGTCTTTTGAGTTTGTCTTCCTTAATTATCAACACAAGAGTTTACACCCCTCTTTATTTATCCATTAGAACGATCCATCGACTGAGGATCAATTGATCCTGCCTGCCAGTAGAGGATCTACCCACTTTATTTACTGTCTTTTATCAGCTTAATCCATATGTATTATGACAGGCGTGAGGGTTTGATTTTTTTTTATCAATTTACCGTATTATGTGAAGTATTACAGACATGGGCTGCCTACCCTAACAAACAATAGTAGCAGTTTAGTTGTTTTTTCCTTCTTTCTTTTTTTACATACAACTACAATAAAAAGTCAGGTGCTTTGACAAAGACTCAGTTCTTATATTATTAATTATGTATATTGAATTGTATGAGTTTGGTGTGTTTTACGCATGTAAAAAAGACACCACTATGCTGAAATACCCTGCATTTTCAACAATATACATACATCTGTGCCTGCAGAGTCCCTCAGCAGCCCACACTGAGCTGCATTAACATGAATGCCTTCTTTTCTAATGTGAATGCGTGTCTCCTCCTCAGCCTAATTGTGTTCCCCAGACAGAAAGCAGTCCAGGGGAGGAGGTGCAGGCAGCAGTATGTTAATGTGTCAGTGAGCCAGTGTCGCTGCAGGGCAGGGGGGTGGATGGCTGATAATGATGAGATGTGCAGGGTCGGAGGGAGGAGGTGTGTGTGTGTGTGTGTGTGTGTGTGTGTGTGTGTGGTGTGTGTGTGTGTGTGTGTGTGTGTGTGTGTGTGTGTGTGTGTGTGTGTGTGTGTGTGTGTGTGTGTGTGTGTGTGTGGTGTGTGTGTGTGTGTGTGTGTGTGTGTGTGAGTGTGAGAGGGTAGTCAATAGCTCATCCCCACATTGTCCCAGGATCCCCCACTGGCGCCGCGCAACGCAAAGAGCCCAAACGTCGCTTTTTAAGGTAGTCAAGCAATCAGTCAAGGAAAAAGCTCCGTCAGAGGGAATTGTGGAAGTGGCTGTAGACGCGCTCTCTCTCTCTCCTCTCTCTCTCCTCTCTCTTCTCTCTCTCTCTCTCTCTCTCTCTCTCTCTCTCTCTCTCTCTCATCTCTCTCTCTCTCTCTCTCTCTCTCTCTCTCTCTCTCTCTCTCTCTCTCTCTCTCTCTCTCTCTCTCTCTCTGGCTGTGAGCACTCAGTCTGTACTTTGTCAACATCTTCCTGTGTTTAATATCAGTCACTGTGCTCAGGTAGGCTGCCACAGTGTACTGTCTTTTTAGGGCCAATTTAAGCCAAATAAAAATTGGAATTTGAATGGGAATTTGTCTTTTTATTTCATAAAACGCACTGCGTGCTTTCTCCCTCAGTTCATTGACAGCTTGATTAAAACTTCCAGTGGAACTTGTTTTTTTGAAATATCATTGTTTTTGTCTTTGTTATGTTAATTGCCGGTGATAAACAGCATCCTTGTCTTACTCTCCGTTCTTGAGAAATTAAGGTTGTTCTTTTGTGTCCAATCTTGATGCTGCACATGTCGTTTGTGGATTTTATTAGGTCAAATGTTTTACCCCCTATACCGCTTTGAAATTGAGGAAGACCAACATGCCAAATCGAGTCAAATGCTTTTTGGAAATCAATGAAACAGGCAAATATTTTGCTTTTATTTTGATTAACATATTTGTCAACTAGGTTGTGTGTAAATGTGGTCTGATGTGCGGTGATTTGGTAAGAATCCAATTTGGCTTTTGCTCAGGACATTGTGTTTTCGTAAAAGGAAGTCTATAAGCCGGGAATTTATAATACTACAAAAGACCTTCCCCGTTCACACAAATGCCTCTGTAATTATTAGGGTCAGATTTACCAGATTTACCGTTTTTAAAAATGGGTGTTATGAGACCACGATTCCAGCTGTCAGGAAAGTAACCTACAATCAGGATCAAATTGAAAAGTTTGAGTATAGCCAATCTGATACATATATATATATCTCTCTGTCTCTCTCCAGACTCCAGGCCAATTGTATCTAACCATTTTCCATTTCAGTCTGGCTGCAAGAGTCTGTCTGCTTTCTGGCCTGAATAAATGTGCAAGACAGAGTTGTATCAACCATTTATACTTTAATACTTACCATTACTCATTGCAAACCCCAACGCACATATCACTCAATATAATAGTATATAATATAATGTGATATTTTGTAAAATATTCAATGTTATGTTCTTGCATGAATTGTTTAATTGCCCCAGCAATAATCACAATGGGAAGCCCACATAAGAGCTGATTTAAAAGAGTGCATGTAGTATGGTAAAACAGCCTTATAGCAGCAGAAGGATGATTCATATTCTAGATAGCAGTCCTGGCCTTTACTATAATTTATTGACACAGTGCCTCCAGTGTCATGCATATGCAATTAAAGAGATTATTCTGCCTGAACCACAGTGCTCAGAATAGGCTGAAGATGGCACACGGGTAGCTTGCTATTAAGATAAGAACAATACAAATAAGTTTAATTAAAAAGATAGAAGAATTTCTTTTTTTTTACCACACGCATGTCTGATGTCTTGTCAGGAAGGTGCAAAAACACCCACATTGGTAAATGTCAGCGCATAATTACATTAAAAAAAATCCTGGGGTGAAAATTGAGGAGCTGGATATACTTCTGTTCTTATTGTATTATTATTATTATTATTATTTTTTAAATCTACGAATGTCTAACCACACAAACCTAAGATTACAATGTTAGTTAGCTCTAGCTCAGTACACTGTTTTAAGATGACCTTTCAGTGAATGGTCACAAGTCAAAGGTCTTTTTCTCCCTCTTCAATCCATCTAAACTGGGGTTAATGAGTATTAATTTTACCCGAAAGTGCAAGTGAGTAAAATATAATTCCACATCATAAGAGCTGCTGCCGCCATTAACAGAAAAGCTCATCCCATGAGTCCACAAAGTGAAACATTACGATGTCAAGTGAATAGAAACGCTTCTGAAGACATTGGTCGATGATATTACACCTCAGGGTGCCGAGAGAGACATATACTAGAGCTGCAAATCACAGACATTATCTCAACAGCAGGGGAGGGTGTTAAAAGAAAAGCAATAGGGCAAATGATTTCTTTCAACATCGATTAATCGTTTAGTCTATAAAACGTCATGAAAAGAAATTGGCACTGCAATTTTCAAAGACCTTAAGGGATGTCATCAAAGTACTTCTTCTGACAGATAAACACTCCAACACTTAAATATTCATTGTATTTTCAAAATGGACAATAAAGGCAGAACATCTTCACAACTGAGAACATGGAAAATAGGAATGTTTGTTTGGTTGCTTCGGCAATTTATTGAATATCAATTAGTAGCCAAATCCTTTTCTGTCCAACGGCTTATACGTTTTTCAGGTAATTGTTTTAACTTTGAACCAAAACAGCAGTCATTTGTAGCAAGTAAATGCACTCTATAATATAAACCCCATAATACAAAAACTGGACACATACAAATATATATATTAACTAGGGCTGCAACAAATGACTAATTTGATAATCGATTAATCTATCGATTAATGAAACGATTAATCGACTATTCGGACTATTACTGTATGCCTTGCACAATTTCTCAAGCGCTCTTATTTAGCCATCAACTTTTAGATTTAGCTTGAGGTTGTTTTAGGCATGTGAAAACTAACAATGAAGACAATAAAGATGAATACTTGATTCAAAAATACATATTAAATAACATTTTGAACAAAATTAACATTGCTTTTTATTTAAAGTAAATAAATAATATTTCACATCAAAAGAAACAACAATGTTTTAACAAATCGTATTAAATAATCTGATGACAGAACTGTAAACAGAATAGCTGAAACTTTAACAAAATAAATAACTCAGTTACCTCTAATCATTAACCCATGTTTGTATAATGTAGTTAACTCCGTGTGTTGCTGCTAGCATACATAACACCTGACGTGGAAACGTTCCTCGTGGATGGGGCTACAGAGCTACTAGAAAGACAGTCGAACCCGGTGCATTCCTCCGTCTGAATGTGGAGCACTTTTGCTAAATGTTTAGACAAATTGCTTGTGTTACCGCCCTTTCATGCTAAACTCTTATTGCACTTTTGGTAACGAGCATTTTCCACATCGAGACGGGTAAAGTTTAACCACACCTCGGAGCGCTTCTCTCCGCCATCTCCGCAGTGTGTTGCTGCATGTAGCAGCCGTGTGTGTGTAAACTGCCCCGCCCCCTCGCACACAGACGGGGGAGAAAGATCTCTCTTCTGGATTGGAAAGATCGAAAATATATCATAGACGCATTTGTTTGTCTTTTTGCATATTAGAAACGAGTTGGCGACACTAAGACTGCGATATAATGCTTATGTAGTGTAAGGGACTGAGAGGCAGAGTAGTGGGAAACACCTACATTCCCAATAGGTGGCTCCACCCGCTGCCAATTAACAGTATTGGGAGCAGGTGGGGAGACCTCACACCTGGTGCTAATCACTCCCTCAAGGGAGACAAAAGCACCTAGAGTTGCTCAGTTGTGTGTGGCACATGGAGGGAGCAGGAGACTCCCAGACTGAGGAAACAGTTGTAAGCTGGCAAGTCGGTTAGCGGCCCGGCTACGTTAGCCTTTCTTTCGTAAAAGGTATTTTTTAGTTGAACAGCAATAAAGCCTCTTTTTGGATTTGAACACTGCCTCTGTCGTGACTGCTTCACTACCACTTTTTCCCTTTATCTGCCCCGGCCTGTTACAGTAGCAATAATACATGACATATATTTTTTTAAATGTCTCCAGTACCGATAAAAAGACCAATAACGTTGGAGTTTAACAGCGCGTAAAACACACGTGATGACGTCACCAACGAATCGACGACTGAATTAGTTGGCAACTCATTTGGTAATCGATTTTAATCGATTAATTCGATTAGTTGTTGCACCCCTAATATTAACAAGCACAAGGACATTTGTATTAGCAATGGTAAGATCTTAGTGATTCGAGGACAGTAAGTTTCAATGTTTTTGTAAGACTCATTTCAGTTATCTGTACAATTAACTTATTCTAACAGCAAAGCACAATCAAAAAGCTATTGTAAGTGACTGTTAAATAAGTCTACACATTGTCTATTTAAGTGTTAGCCAACATTTGAAATTAGCAATACATTAAGTTAAATGATAAACCAGATAAGCTGCGATCTAAAAACCTGTTCCAACAAGGATTCCCACCCGTTATCTGTAAATACTGACAATTTACATCACTAGGGAAGATGTGCCCTTACCTTCAGATGTCACTAGAAACAAGAGGCAAATTAGCATTTAACTGTAATAAAAAATTACAAAAAGGAATGTAAATGTTTTTCCTAACTAACTTCACTAATACTATATTCTTCCTCTTACAAATTAAAGGTTGTATTCATGAGCAATGCAGAAACTAGTCAATCAATAAAAATAGATAATATAATCAATCAATCCAAACTTTCAGATGGATCAAACTGAGACTGATACATCAGTGTTGTTTTCACACGTCCCCATCATACATTTATGTACTTGTTAAAAGGTGAATATAAGGCAAACCATCACAAGCAATTATAAATAGACGTGGCTAGCTGAGAGGCATGAATACTGTATACCAAAACCCTATATCACAGGCTTCTCTGAGACATTTTCTTCCATCCTTATTAACTAAAATAGTATTTTATTCATGTCTCCCTCTCTGCAAGAACATTTCTTCAGCTCATGTTGGTGTGAGGTTTTCTGTTATTCCAACGAGTTATGGTAAAAAAAAATTCATTTTAAAAAGTAAAAGTAAAAGTAAAAGTGATTCATGTCCAATGTTTGATAAAAGTTTGTATCCAGTGGAAGACGCTAGAACAGATCATGTGAGTTTCACATTTATTTGTCTGGTTTTTTATCAGGGACTCAATTTGTGACATTTTATAAAAGTAGCTGGAGGCCTCAGTGACCCAGTTATCTTTATAGGCCATTAATGGGAAACACTTTTAAACATCTGCATATGTGTAATTGGTCTACATGTAAGCGTGCCGATTATAGAAACATATATTTCAAACATAATGGTTAACTGTAGTCTGGATGTTCGTAGATTCCATGAACAATTATATCAGTGTTTTTGATGACAACTTAAATATTTTCCATCATGCCAAAATGTCGACTTGTAATAAAGATGAGTGGCTTCAATATTTAATGATTTTTTTAAAATAATTAATGGAATATACTAGGGATGCACGATATTGGTTTTTTGAAACCGATACCGATACCGATAACTTCCTGCTTCTCAAGACCGATACCGATAACCGATAATAATATAATATATATATATTAGGGATTAGTGTTGTCACGATACCAACATTTTGGTTTCGATACCGATACCAAGTCAAGAATTGCGATTCCGATTCTTTTTCGATACTTTTCTTAAAAAAAGGGAAACACGGAATATCGGCTTTAAAATTAGGAATAACAGATGATTTTAGCAGTCAGAACAACTAAAGCAGCAGTGTTACTAAGAACAGAAACACCAAAGAGTCACATCTAATATAAATATATATAAAAGCATTTATTTTAATTGTGTAGCAGTGAGTTTAACATTTTGGCAGCACTGTTGAGCATTTTGAAAATGTATTTTCATGCCTCTGTGCAAGGCTTAGTCTTTCTATCTGTATAGCCACTGGTGTAAAGTAACTAAGTTCATAAACTCAAATACTACTTGGGTACAATTTTGAGATACTTGTACTTTATTTAAGTATTTCAATGTTTCTTTTGCTACTTTGTTCTTCTAATCCATTACAGTTCAGAGGTACATGGTGTACTTTTACTCCACTACATGTATTAATCCCTTTAGTTACTTCACAGATGTGGATGAATGATGTGAAATATAATCAAGTGTTAAATCAGACTTTAGTTCCACCTGGAGTGAATCCACCAGCTACCCTGCAGTCTACAAAGTACTTCAGACTAGCTGCACCTTCATCAGCTTTGAGAACACTTTCATGATCAATCATTATAAAACACATATATATTATTCTGAAATGGACCAATCTGCACAAGGACTACTTTTACTGTCGCTACTTTAATACTTTTACTTGAGGAACATTTTGAATGCAGTACTTTTACTGTAACAGAGTATTCTACACTCTGGTGCTTCTAGTACAAGACCTGAGTACTTCTACTTTTACTGTCGCTACTTTAACTATATTTTGATGATAATACTTTTGTACTTTTATTTGAGGAACATTTTGATTGCAGGATTGTTCCTACATTCTGGTACTTCTACTTTAACTCAAGTACAAGACCTGGGTACTTCTACTTTTACTCAAGTACAAGATATACTTATACCACCTCCGTTTATAGCCTATGAAAAAAACTAATAGAAAACGAAGGCTAAAGCTAACGTTATCAGATAGTGATGCTAGTTTGCTAGTTAAGTTAGCTCAACGATAATATTGCGACAGAAACACTTTTTAGTGCACATCACGCTCTGCCGCTCCCACAGGGAGCTCTGCTCTGAACACCTGAACGGCCCGTTCACAGACTTCTGGCGTCTTTTTTGTCAACAAGCCGAGGCGCAGCGGCAGTTGCACTCCCACTTGCAGCCATGCTTCTCGTTTTCTCACATGCTCTGGCAGCTAGCGCGTGGCCGCGTGCACGAGAGAGGGGAGGGACTTAGAACGTGCTTGAGAGCAGCGGGACTGCAGGCACGCTGCAGTGCAGGGAGTGGAAGCAGAGCTGAACACACACGGCTCTTATTAAAACGGCGCTTTTTCACCGGAGTACTTTCCCCCGTCATTCTTAAAGTACCGATACTAATGAAACGGAGGAATCGTACCGTTTTTAACGACAGGGTATCGCGGTACCTTTCAAGTATCGGTACACCGTGCAACACTATTAGGGATGCACGATATTGTTTTTTTTGAAACCGATACCGATACCGATAACTTCCTGCTTCTCAAGACCGATACCGATAACCGATAATAATAAAAAATGTACACCACTAATTATTTTAACGCGATTAACACTAGGGATGCCAGCGATTATTCGATTATTCGAATATTCGCTACAGTCTCCATAATCGAATATTATTTTTAAAAATCGATTTTATTTAAATATTTTTTTTATTATTATTTATGTTTTTTTTTTTTTTTCTGGCTTAGTTTCAACCAAAATATATATAAATATATATATGCTAATAATAGTAATAGTATTAATAATTGTAAATTGTTTGTTTTACTGTAAACTTGGAGGAAGCCTGCGTGCAGAGCAGACTGCTGCTGCAGCACGCTACACACCGACCCCAACCCCCCTCTCCCTCACACGTGCGACTAAAGATGAACAAAGCGGCAGGTAAAAAGAGTTCCTCGTGGAACTACTTCGAACTTACAAGTCCAAAGGAAGTTAAATGCAAGCCCTGCGAAAAGACGTTGGTCTATCACAGCTCAACCTCAACAATGCGTTCGCATTTGAGTTAGAGGTTACAGAGAAAGACGCAGCACAGCCGGCCATTACCAACTTCACTTCAAGGCCACGTCGTTGTGATGACATGCTTGTTTGTTGTTTTTACTGTTAAACATGTTACAGTAAAGAAAACAACGGAATTCCTTTTTTTTTTTTTTTCTCCCCCGCGGGGATTTTGATCATGGTCAGTTTCTGGCAACCCTAATTAACACATGTGTATTTTTTTTTCGTTGGCCGCCCCGTAGATTCAGAGCGCATCGAGTTTAAAATACCATCTACAAGCTGATGCTGACAGCCCCGCTCCTGCCGCCCGCTTGTGGCAGACCACACTTCCACGCTCACCGGCAGGCACCGACTGGCCATCTGGAGGACCGGGAGGGTGTGTGTATGTGTGGCCCGAGCGAGCGAGAGAGAGACCTTACGTGCATTGTTGTTGTTAGCATCTGGTGCTAGCTAGCTGCGCTAACGAATATAAGGAGCTGTTTAAATGAAAACAGAGGTGCGACATTTCGCCACAACTGCGCCGAGCACTTGACTTTATGCAGGAAGCCAGACAGTGGGACATTGTATGAAAAGTCAGCACACTCAGCACGGATAGTGCGCAACATGATTGCAGCGTCCAGGCAGCTCCGGTTCGAGCATATGCCTTGAGTTGCAAAACTGGCAAACTTCTTGCCTTTTTCAAAAGCCTCGTCGATAGATAAAAGCCCCGGTGCCTTTGCAGCTGGCTTTGGATTTGCCGCTAGTTTAGCAGCGCAGGCGTCTTCGTACGCTTTTAACACACCATTGTAGCGATGGCGATGTTTCAGGTGACTGATCAGGTTCGAAGTATTGTAGCTCGTTGCCTTTTTCCCTCCTCGTGGAACTTCTGCATTACATTTGTTACAAATAGCAAGCGAACTCTCTGAAACTTTGAAATAGTCCCATACCACCGACGACATGTTTGTTTACTGTCCTGGCTTCACGGCCGCCCACCATTTACGTCACAGCCAGGCATGAGTTAGGGAGCGCTGGATTTGTGAAAAACTCCCCTCTTCCTAAACCACTAATACCACAGTACTGGCAAAACGGGAGGAGCCGAGTGAAAAACAAGCGCCCCTTATCCCAATCCACCCACACCGCAGTATTTTTTTCTTTTTTTTTACCCAAAAAATATATTGTATATTATCGGGGCTATTAATACTTGTATCGGGTTTATCGGGATGACGTCATAATTCCTAATATCGGACCGATAATTATCGTGCATCCCTAATATATATATTAAATGTACCTGTAGTTTTTGCAAACCTGGTGGTAAAAAAAAGACTAGTAGTGAGCAAATGACATGAGCATTACTACTATGAACAAAACAAAGCCAAGAACAGTTTTGACTCTTCAAAGTGACCATATTTATTTTCCCAAACAAATCTGGCAAACTTCTTGCCTTTTTCAAAAGCCTCGTCGATAGGTAAAAGCCCCGGTGCCTTTGCAGCTGGCTTTGGATTCGCCGCTAGTTTAGCAGCGCAGGCGTCTTCGTACGCTTTTAACACACCATCGTAGCGATGGCGATGTTTCATGTGACTAATCAGGTTGGAAGTATTATAGCTTGTTGCCTTTTTCCCTCCTCGTGGAACTTCTGCATTGCATTTGTTAATACAAATAGCAAGCGAACTATCTAACTCTGAAACTTTGAAATAGTCCCATACTACCGACGACATGTTTGTTTACTTTACCTTGTTCACACCATTTCCGTCACAGCCAGGCATGAGAAGGGAGCGCTGGATTTGTGAAAAACTCCCCTCTTCCTAAACCACTATACCACACTACTGGCAAAACGGGAGGAGCCGAGTGAAAAACAAGCGCCCCTCATCCCAATCCACCCACACCGCAGTATTTTTTTCTTTTTTTTTACCCAAAAAATATATTGTATATTATCGGGGCTATTAATACTGTTATTGGGTTTATCGGGATGACATCATAATTCCTAATATCGGACCGATAATTATGGGGCCGATAATTATCGTGCACCACTAGAATATACGGTATACCGTAATTTTCGGACTATAAGCCGCGCCTTTTTTCCCATTTTTCGACCCTGCGGCTTATATAACGGTGCGGCTAATCTATGGATTTTTACAGCTAACGGCCACTAGGGGACCTCCTAAATCTATGGATTTTACAGGTTACAGTCCACCACCTTTAACTCTATGGGCTCTATGGCCGGTCCGCGCCCCCCACCTTTAAGTGGCAGGCTCTATCAGGAAAAGCTGGAGGCCGGAAAAGAGTGAGACAGGGAGTGCGCAAAAGTAAAAGTGGAACCGAGAGTGGTACGAGAGACAGAACGAGAGCAAGACAGACAGACATTACGAGAGCGAGACAGTTTGTGCAAAGGAAGTTTTCATGCACAAACCCTCATTATGGAAAACAAACGTAGAAATGCATATGATGCAGCTTTTAAGTTAAAGGCAGTCAATCTGGCAGTAAAAGAAGGAAATAGAGCTGCTGTACGTACCCTTGGCATCAATGAGTCAATGGTGAGACGTTGGAGACGCCAGCGGGAAGAACTGTCTCAATGCAAAAAGTCAAAAAAAGCTTTCAGAGGTAATAAAAGCAGATGGCCCGAACTTGAAGACTTTCTTGAAGATTGGGTGAATACACAGAGAGCAGACGGCCGAGGTGTTTCCACCTTGCAGATCCGATTGAAGGCCAAAACAGTCGCCACCGAAATGAAAATTGAAAATTTTAGAGGTGGACCATCCTGGTGTTTCAGATTTATGAGACGAAAGGGACTGTCCATCAGGGCGCGGACGACTGTGTGTCAGCAACTCCCTCCCGACTACCAGGAAAAAATAACAAACTTCGGCGAATTCACACAAAGAAAGATAGAGGAATATTCCATCGGACCGGACCAGATCATAAATATGGATGAAGTGCCTTTGACGTTTGACCTGCCTCTCACTAGGACTGTTAACAAGAAAGGTGAATCGTCCATCACGTTGAGAACCACTGGCCACGAGAGAACGAATTTCACTTGTGTTCTTGGCTGCACAGCATCTGGATTAAAGCTTCCGCCAATGGTGATTTTTAAGCGGATTACAATGCCAAAAGAAAAGATCCCGAACGGCATCTCCTTTAAAGTCAACAAGAAAGGGTGGATGATGGAAAGCGTAATGAAGGAGTGGCTGAATGAGTGCTACGTCAAGCGCCCTGGAGGATTCTTTCGCCAAAAAAAAGCTTTGCTCGTTTTGGACAGCAAGAGGGCCCATATAACAGATTCTGTGAAAGCAGCCATCAAGAGCACAAACTCAATTCCAGCTGTGATTCCTGGGGGCACAACGAAGCATCTGCAGCCACTCGACATCATTGTCAATCGTGCGTTCAAAGTGGCACTACGCGTTCAGTGGGAGGCGTGGATGACTAGCGGCGATAAATAATTCACCAAAACTGGTCGCATGCGAAAAGCAACTTTCGCACAAGTTTGCGAGTGGATCCTGACAGCGTGGAGGAGTGTCAAATCATCCACGATCACCAACGGGTTCCGAAAGGCTGGACTGCTGCGTGATGAAGAGGAGGACGCCGCCACAGCTGAGGCCCTTCAGAGGCTGTTCGATTCCGACAGTGACGAAGAGGAGTTTGTTGGTTTTGAGAGCGACAACGAAGGAGAGAGGAGAGTGGCTGACGAAGCCACGCTGAGCCTGTTCGTTTCCGACACTGAAGATGAGGACTTTGGTGGTTTTAGTACGCAGGAAGAAGACGAAGATGAGGATTAATGACTTGACTTTTCTGGTTACAGCCGTGTACTGCACCCAGAGTTGGGTGTAACGCGTTACTTTGTAAGGCGTTACTGTAATAATATTACTTTGTCGGTAACGGAGTAGTGTAACGCGCTACTTTTATAATCCAGTAATCACACTACAGTTACTAACATTGCCCCGACACGCGTTACTTCGTTACTTTATAATCAAACCTCAACAAACACCTGCAAAGAACACATGCTAGGTGAAGCTAACGCACATAGCTGTTGTTTATTTATATCACACACACACACACACACACACACACACACACACACACACACACACACACACACACACACACACACACACACACACACACACACACACACACACACACACACACACACACACACACACACGTAGTTCTTCTTCTCTGTTTTCCGGTTGTTGCTTGTTTTGAATGACGAATACACACTACCGCTGCCTGCTGGTAAGGAGAGTTATTGCCACTCACGCATGCGCAGTTCGTACGTGCTCGGCTGAAGTCTGGCTCCAGTGCAACACATGGCCAAAACGCAGGAGAACACGCTGACGCAACAGCGTGAGCAGAGATAGACTGCGCAAAATATACAGATAGCAGGAGACAGAGGACAGCCACGGTCAGATAGCAGGAGACAGAGGACAGCCATGGTCAGATAGGAAAACATTCAGGAGCTATCTGGATCAGTCTTATGCGACAATGGAAACTGAACTAAAGAGAACATTTGAAACTTTAGCAGTCTGCGTGATCTGCCTGTAGGGAGGGGCGGGCCGGCCCTGCGAGTAAAGTAACGAGTAAAGTAACGAGTAAAGTAACGAATTACTTTATGTAGATAGTAACGAAGTAGTGTAATATATTACTTTTTTTTTAAAGTAATATGTAATATGTAATATATTACTTTTTTTTAGTAACGACCCCATCTCTGACTGCACCTTAGCCTAAAAGATGAAGACGAGGATTAATGACTTTTCTGGTAGGCTGCGTACCGTATATTTTAAGCAGCCGTGTTACTGCAACTTTACTGTCATGTTACAGGCACTTTATTTTGCACTTTAAAAAAAACACATTTAATTTAGCCATTGATATTGCCTCGTCAAGCGCTGTAAGCTTTGTTTTTTGTTATGGTATTGCTGTAGGGCAGGCTATAATGTAGATCAGTGGTTTTCAACCTTTTTCATGCCAAGGACCCCTAAATTGATACACATTTGGCCGCGGACCCCCAATTGAAAATATTTTGTGCCAGGGACCCCCAGAAGCAAAGATATCAGTTAATATTCGCTTTAAAAAATATAAATATTCAAAGATGTGCACACTTTTTCAAAAATAGCCAAAGCTAAGTGGTTAAATGATTGTGACGCTATTAACTAATTTTGCTGGGGAACCCCGAGCACTCCCTCAAGGACCACTGGTGGTCCCCGTACCACTGGTTGAAAACCACTGCTGTAGATCACTGCCGGTACGTGCGCTGGGAGCGCACCGTTTAAGTTTGAAAGTTGAAAAGTTTGTGTGTCTGAAACGCTATGTGATACAGTACAGTTTACACAGCACATGTTCTGTAGCTACTATTGCACTAAATCAGGGGTCTCCAACACGTCGATCAGCTTTTCAGTAGCTCGCCGCTCGATTATCGATTACAGCGTAGTAAGTTCGTTGCTTCTTGATTTTTCGGCCGCGGCCGGACAATAAAGTGTTTTTATTTTAGAATTGTTTCTGTCACACAAATATAAAATTGGTCCGTGACGCAGAGATCAAGGAGCAGATGTGACAGCGGCACAGCGACACCACACATGGAGCAGTCTGCTTTCTCCAGCAGCACCAGTCAGAACCAACGGCAGAATGACCCGCTCTGAATCACTCTTGCTATTTCCAGTTGATAAATACGCGTGTAAAGTTTGTGAAGGCAGGAGGAAAGCTTCCGCGATCACCGTCTCCTCTCCGTTCCTCCAAACCCCGCCCCCCCCTGAAAAATAACTACTAATAAGAGTGACAGGCTGATAGTGACCTGATAGAAACTTTATTATTCACTTAATCACTGATTGAGATGATGAAGCTAACTTAATCTCATACATTCATGGGATTCATGTAACAGTAAGACAGAGAATGTAAGTGTGCACCCACATGCACTATTTTTGTTTTTATAATGCTGTTGTAAATACTCCTGTTGTCTGCTCAGACTTAGGTCATGTGTGTGATGCCTCATTCAAGACATTCAGTGTCCTTTTTTAACAGAAGACCGTTGCTTGAAGCTGCAGCTAGACTGCAGAAGTATTAGTTTTTTGTTTTTGAGGATGGAAAAATGTCACACACAGATATAGGGAGGCTAGACCTATACAATTGATTAATTATGGTTTATAATTTCATGTCAATATGAAGAAGAAGAAAAGATGGCTGCACTGTTCAGTGTCAATCCTGTGGAGATGGAGATGGAGGTTATAAATCTCCAAAATCATGTTCAGCTTAAGTCTCAGCAAAACTCACAACATTTCTGGAGCCTTGTATGCCCAGAAAACTATAAGAACATTCACCAAGCAGCACTGAACATGTCTGCTTTATTTGGTTCTGTATACATCCCTTTGTGAAGCAGCTTTTTCTGGCATGAATGTCATGAAATCAAAATACAGAACAAGACCGACTGATGAACATGTAAATGACTCTATTAGAGTGAACCTAAATGGGTCCAGCATACACCTGTATGGTGGACTCCATGCAGCGCCAGTTATCTCACTAACTGTAAAAAAGAGTGAATGCACTTATTTTACACGTGCCATAAGATGCTTGCAAGTTGCAAGGTGGTGATTAAGGCGATGTATTTACTATGTGGGCCATAATAAGAAGTGAAAACATTGTAATTTGCTCTTGGACATCTATGTGAATCTTCAGTGATGTACTTACTATGTTGTCCATATTAATATGTGAGAAATTGTCGTTTTCTTGGACCTTGATGTGAAGTTTAGATTTTAGATAAGCTTTAGGTATTGCAATTTCACACAAAAGTAGCTTAATTCAACTGATGAGTGCTCTGTTAAAAAATGTAAGCGATGCGATGCAAGTAGCTCTTGGCCACTTTCATTTTTTCAAAGTAGCTCTCAGGTGGAGAAAGGTTGGAGACCCCTGCACTAAATGGTAACACTTGAATACGTTATGCAAATATGCAACTTGTTTGTTGAAATGTTAATAAATGGGAGCTTCCTCAAACAGCCATCTCTTTCCCGACAATCCCCTCTGTGCACGAACCCTATGGTAATTAAACATTAAAACACCTGCGGCTTATACAGTAGTCCAGTGCGGCTTATATATGTACACATCATTCAATTTAGCTGCTGCGGCTTATATTCAGGTGCGCCTTATAGTCCGAAAATTACGGTACTTATATTTTCTATGTCCAAATGCTGTTTGAATAAAGTTTCATCAGAAACAATTGTTTAAAATGGGATCCTATTCGTTGCCAGCCCTTCCTTTCACTTAGCAGAATAACGCACGAGAGGCCTCAGCTGAGCTGCATAATAATGCTCTAACAAACATGGAAGCCCTTTTACCTGGTACTTTTTAAATGTTTAGCGGTTTATATTGAATTATTGGCTTTGTGCCATTCCATATACAGTGTATGTTTTCATTTTTTTTTATTTTGCAAGCTGCCGTATTGTTAATTCCACAAGCAATATTAAACAAATGAAATAGTGGAGGCAGTTTGAGTATATGTAATGAATAAAAGGTCATCTTCCTACATCTGCCTTTAGTTTTGAGTTCAAATGTCCCAAAAATATGTTAAATACTTGCCAGGAATTTTGGTAAATATACGACTAAATATTTGAATGAATGAGCATCATATTTTAGCCGGTACTTTTTGATAAAATCTTTTGTTTGTGACTTAAAAAGTGTTCCATAGGTGAGGTGCCCAGATATTTCGCTTTGGTTCGCTTTCTGTTAGCCATGACTGCTATACTTAGGTTTGCTGATATCTTGCAGACATCAAGAGTACAATCCAGCCAGTCTGTCTCTTCTTTATATCTCTTTCTGCATTTTCCATTGAGCTTTTCATTTAGCTCAATGTAATTCCTGGTCAGTTCGGCTGCTACGGCAACACAGAAACCACAACAATGGAGCGGTTAATCGATTTTACTTTGAGCTTGGCCTTAAATATAAAGATATAACATCAGCGCTTGGCAATAGGCACGGGTTTCACATAAGTGAAAGACACCTCAAGAGAACACTCAGAGCGAGGGGACATGCACGTCCCACTGAGCTGAGTTATTGACAGATTCGAATTTCGCGGATCAATAACTCATGAACATAATAACGTTGTAAAAATACAAACAACATGACTTTACAATCATAGCAAGGTAGACAACGAGCTACAGAGTTGTTTTTATCAGAACAGTTCGATACGCGCCGTGATCCGAGCTAAACATCTGCAAGCCTCTCTCTGTTCCTTATTTTGATTAAACAGACATTAAGCTTCCCAATGGTGTGGTCTTCGTTTTGTGAAAAATATGATTATCTCACATATGGTGTTGCTGTTGTTGTCTTTTGTGATAGTTAAATTGCTCCTGCTGACTTGAGCCAGCCATCCTTTCCTCCTCTCCTCCTCTCTGTGTCAGTGGGGAAACCTTACATTCATACTCCTTTCTCTGAGCGATTGGAGCATCCCCAGGCCAGGCAGCACAGCAAACCATGGGGGAGACTATATGCCAGGACAACACGGAGGAAAAGGCACAGACAAACTGCATGATATGCTATTCAATGTTTATTGAATTCCATTTATTTACTGTCAGTTGACAATAATTGATAGGCACCTGTTGGTCTCCTGTCCTTTCTGAAAGTCATAAAGATGACATTACTCATTTAGATTACTTATGTCCTCAATTACCAGGGGAATTGAAACCACCATGAATTAAAGAAATTAATCTAATCTGAATTTTGAAGCCTTCCTCCCCTCCCTCTAAATATATCAAACATTAGGAAGTGATGCTCCTGACTACCATTCAAGTTTAAGATGATAATATTTGTTTTAAACAATTCAAAGCGATAAACAACAGCAACAGGCTCTTTAACCAAGGCAACGTTAGCCTAACATGTATAATATATGTTAACAGGTAAGATAGCTGTTCACACTATGTATATTTTCTGCTATATTATTTCTATTTGAGATGTTTACATTTTCGATTGTTTAATTCTAGTCTTTTAACTGTCTTATGTACAATGCCTTGTCTTTTGCTGCTGCAAAGCAAACATTTCCCAAATTGGTATCAATAAAGTACTTCTTATTTAATTTAACTTTTTCAAATATTGATATAACTACATACACATCGATATGTTGTATAAATATTGCAAATCAAAACCTTTATTCACTACTTATTACCAACAATCGTAGTTCTAACTCCGGTAATCATCAGGTAATCATGCATTCAAATGTCCCACCACGAACTTCCGGGGAACTATTGAGTCTCCCTGAACCACGTGACGATCAAGCATTTTGGACTTCCGTTGTCGTAACTCTTCTCTCTATATGGTGCAGGCCTGCCTGCCTGTCAGCTGTTCCATCTGTGCACAAACTTATCTCTTGCCCTCATTGGTCATGTGCGCGTTTGTGTGTGTTGAAGGAGGGGCTCTGTAAGGAAGTGGCAGATTTTTTCCGGTTGTGTATTTTCAAATTCTAGCGCACTCGAGCTGGTTTCTCCAAAATGACATACCTCACCTTTAATGATTTGAGAAGACTGCGGAGAAGACGGCAGGCGAAAAAAACCTTTTAAAATGCGTGTTTTCTGAATGGAGATTGGCTAAGCTAACGCAGTATATGCTCAGACCATCCACTCACAACATCGGCCTATACAGACATAAATAAACCAGCGACTGTATTCGCAATGAGACAGACAGTCTGTGGTTTGTACTTTTGTCTAGTTTCTGAACAGATATGAGGAGCTGTGAGCTCTGAGGGCTAACAGCTAACGTCTGATGTTGGTTTTGTGTTTCGCATTGAAGATGACGTCACAGCTCCGCAGTGGAGGTGCCAGAGATTTTCTCTAGGGGGTGCTGTGGGGTAGCTTGACGTTTCATAGAGGGTGCTCAAACATTAAGGGTTTCCCATTAATGCACCAGCGCTACAGTTGAAATGTCTACTGCAACACTCTCCACACGCACACAGTGTGCCCACGACTGTTACAATGAAGGCTCGATAATCAGCTCACGGCATATAGGTGTAAGCAGGGGTAAAGTGCTATTTTTACAAGTGGGGAGTGGACCTCACCTCCTATAGTGGGGTACGGGGGCATGCTCCCCCGGGAAGATTTTATTTTTTTAAATATTTAAGTTAAAAGCCTCAATCTGGTGCACTTTGAGAGCAAAATGAACAGATCTATGGATACAACTCTCAACACCCATATGAAACAGAACTGTAAACAGATTTTCCATTTCTTTATAGATATTTTACAAATCACTCCCCTATTAAAACAACCCGTTATAACTAGACTAAAGTGAACTACCTAAACACTGAGAGTCCTTTACTTCACCTGAGCTGAGGTTATCTGAGACTCTCAGTCTGACAGGAGAGAGTTTTCCCTCCACCTTGTTGTTGAAAAAGCTCCTTATATCCGTTAGCTTGGCTAGTTAGCACCATGCTAACCACAACAATCTCCGGTAGATACCCACCGGTGCTCTCTCGCTCGCGCACGCACACAAAATGGCTCGTGCCACACACACACACACACACACACACACACACACACACACACACACACACACACACACACACACACACACACACACACACACAGAGCAGAGCTTGAATGAACACAGAGACCCAGAAGTAAGCTACTTGTACTCACGAGGCATATTATGTGCAGAATCCCTCTCGCTTTCAGGTGGTTTTGATTGAGGGTCCACACGTGGACGTTTAAGGAAAACACGATAAATGTTTCACTTTGCTGTTTACAAATAATTTGGCGCTCTAGTTAACAGGAAGTCACTCAAGTGTCACAAAGTAATTTAGCCTATGGATAGGTCAAAAATCTAATGGGTGCTGGCCATTGGCCTAATCATATCACCTGTGTTGGCTTTATGTTTTTGGTCAAAAATGTGTTTGTTTCACATTTGCATTGATGTGATCAATAATTTTTTCTAATTTAATTTTGTATTTAATTAATAATTTTCGGAAAAAAACGAAGAAAAAAAAACACATAGAACACATGGAAACGCAGCGTAAAGTGATCCTGGCCAAACAAGACCTAACGAGGGCTAACCTAAGCCGAGTGAGGCCCTGCAGTGGGAAAGTGCCGTTTGTCTGTACTTTTATGTATTTATATGCAACTCTTGGTGCTGTTCTCATGCTGTGAACGAGTTTCCCGCCGGCTGTGACCTAATCCTAAAACCACTGAACCTAACGACCTTCAAGCGTAACCGTGGTAATCTGTCATATTAATGAGCTCCGTGTCACTAGGGGCAACCAGTACTTAGTACAGAGTCACCTCAGCAAACTAGTCTCCAGCGCCCTACTTTTTACACTTCTGACGCTGATCTGGATGTGACCTCTGCCTCTGGAGCCACACTGCCACACAATCTCACCTAGACCTTGAAGAAAAGGTACCAGCCGGAAAAAAATTAAATAAACTACCCATCCGTCTCCCTGCTGTCACCTGAAACGGGAGCCCATGGTAAATTGACCCCCACACCATGATGGAACAAGGAGGGCCATGTCACTTTGTGAAAAGCTCCCCTTGACCATCTGGCTGTGGATAATGGAGCTGGAAGCAGGTGAGCGTTGGTGCAGAGAGAGAAAGAGTCTGGATAATTTGTCCTGGAGCAAGCAGCCTCACTGTAACCTACTGACGACCCCTCGTTGCAAATGGGCCATTCTTTGCATCAAATTGCATCCATTACATTGTCCTTGAGAATAAGAGAATTTCAGGCATGAAAATCGATACAATAGCATGACATTCTCCTAGGAAGTGGGAGCTCCAGCGAAACAGTGGGGGCCATTGTGCCATAAACTTTCCCCCCCCGAAGTGGTTTCATGCCTATGTTTCAGCTGCCTCTGCAACCATGACCACAACAGGAAACAATGAAACATGAGAAACACACTGTTAAAGTTGATTGCTATTCTATGATATAAATTAAAAGAGGATGTGACTGCTGGTCTTAGGAGTTTTTCATTTGAGTTGTTGAGTAAATCAAGCACTGTAGCTGAAAAAACTGTAAGCCAAGGAAGCACTGATGAAGTTCATACAGTATCAGTCAACATGTCAATATTTTCCAGATTATGGAAAAATTAAACAGTAACTATCTCCATCCCACAACTGGAGCTGCTGCTGGAAAAAGGAAGGGCAAATTAAAAAACAATTTCTGCTACACACAAGGACTTTCCTGTAATTGTACCTTCCTATCGTAAGATATAAGGCAGTTTAACATCCTTAGGAACCTTCATGAACATTAAGTGATGAGAACATCAACCTGGTTGAATCAAATTAAAGACCGTCACAACAAATATTGCATTTCTTTACATTTTGCTAAATAAATTCTGCTATCTTGGCAAGTGTTCGATGATGAGATCAATACCATATGATTAGCTAACTCTGAACCCTGACGTTATCTGTGTCAATCCAACAATTAGCATCATCTTTAGACTGCATGCACAGTCAAATATATTGACCCTTTATGTCTATATTCTTTCCGTAATGGTATGGTATTTCCCTTTTCTGAATAACCACAGGACACTTCATTGGATTTCATATTTTTATTTAAACTCCTATTTCCAAAGTAAAATTCGCCACAAAAATGACAGCTGTTGTCATATTATATGTAATATAAAGCCAGAATCAAAGTATAGTACCACCGTTTTTTCTCTCATTGGTAGGGGGGGGGGGGGGGGGGGGGGGGCTTCATATATAAAAAAAACAATATCCATGAAAAATAAATAATTTAATACAAAGTCTCCAGTCAAAGATGCAAATAAAGTGTCAAATCAAAAAGCCAAGTGTAATTATGCACAAAGGACAGGATGTTGAATAACTTCGTCCTATTTTAGGTTGTTGCTTTGGTAACCATCAGGAAGAAATGGAAACAACAAAGTCAGGGTAAAGTCAAATAAACAAACTGGAAGCAACAATGAAATCACATGAATCGGCGTCCTGCGGACCGCTCATATTATCCAGGAACTAAAAAACAGTGATAAGTATTATGATATTCAAAGGGGATTATGGGGGGAGGGCCACCAAGAAACACTGGTGGACTCTAATCTGGGAGCCATGCATGTTATAAAAAAACACCAGGCTTTCTGAACGGGATCACTTTCTCGCTTTCTATGACCTTTTTCTAAAATGTATTTTACAAACAAACGTATTTTACAAACAATCATATTTTATACAAACTCATTGTATCTGTATCCAGAGAACAATGTTGGTCAAAATAAAAAGGTAATAATGAGAAACTCAATATTACATAAGTTATTCATAAACGTGTGTTGTATGATTTCCAAGCCTTGAATATGAAGTGGATGTCTTAGCATTCAGTGCAGCAGGTAAAAGAACCAGAGCAGTGTAACACTTAGGTGCATGTGTTTGAATTGACCTTTTCTTAAGCAAGAAAAAAACGTTGGATTATCCCTCGCCAGTGTCCTGAGCTCCTCACAATAACCAAGTGTTTTACAGAAGTAACTCAGCATGTGTTGCAGAAACAAGTGATGCTGCTCAGGTGTTGAATATATAATCCCTACAGGCTTGACTGTATATAATTTGGCTCGACTGCGTTAACAGTTAACCAGTGTAGATGAAGCTTCACAGTATAGAAGCAGAGGACTTATTATGATATGATGGAGAAAGAGGTTGTGCTGCATAAAAAGAAACACCAGTCTGTACAAGGTCGAGGCACTTTCAAAGCAGCGTGCACATACTATAAAGGGCAATGCGCGCACACCCACCCAAACAAACACACACATGCCTTCAGTCTTTCTTTTTTTTCTTATATTGACTGGAGATGAAGACACACGCACATCTGCTTCATTGTTTTTCAGCCAGAGTCCATGCTGAACAGCTCGATGCCGTGCGGGCTCCAGTGAAGGCCAACTCCAGCGTTGAAGACCAGGGACCAGACGTAGGGGATGAAGAAGTCCTCCGGCTGGTCTTCCTCCACATACTTGAACTTCAGCTCTGGAAACTTCTATTCACGCAAAAAGAGAAGAGATTTGAAGAAAAACGATTGGATGCACAACCCAGGTAGATCTGTGTCTCGTTTAGAAACATTGATGACAATCTTACAGGGAGATGTTTGCAGCAGGAATACACAAAATGGGAGGAAACCTTGTGTTTTAACATGTTTTCCCTGATGTGTTGGAAATACAAGAAGTGTTAATGCCTTTAAGAAGAGCTTAAATAAAACCTTCTCAGCATGAGACTGCATCCTAGAGCTCAAGGACTTCAAACACATCAGCTTCATCCATACAGTATTCCAGAGAGGTTGCAGTGATATCTCTGTGCTATTCGTGAAGCTTGTACCTGCTAAAGCAAGAAAAAGAACAAGGCACCACACCAAGACGGGATTGTACTACTCTGGAAATAACCATGGTGACAAACACTTTATCTTTTGTTGTACACTTGCCAGGTCAAAGGTGAAATTAGCCCTTTATTCACTGTGTTTTTATTCACGTTATTTACCAGGTATGCGTTCAACTTTTGGTGTGAATCATTATTATGTCAAGTCTGCAGCATCATATTGAAATCAATGAGAGGGCTGCAGCTTTTCCCAAGTGCTATTGATGGACTAAACATAACCGGAGACGCCAACATCATAAAGACACTGCCTTCAACCATATTGGAAGGTGCTGATGACAGACATTTGTAAAATGCTGTGACCAACGCAGTGACATCTCTGCTGCTACACAGGTGAGAGAATGTGAGAGCCTGATGGCAGATGTAATTCCATCTGTCTGTCAGGTAAAATTGCTTACAGCTGCCTGCGGGACAGGTATCACTCTGAGGTCCGACCGCTGACCTCTTAAAGGGCCGGCTAATGTGCTAACGTCACCTCAAGATCCCAGCAGGCGACTCCAGCTACAGTGTGACGGTCCCTCATGCAACAGCCCAGGGATACATGAGAAAATAGACCTCAACACACGTAAACACATAAAGAACAAGCAAAACAATCTAATAAACCGAAACCAAACGGGTGTAACTTTATAGTGCGTCAGCCATCGTGACCCATTTGTTAAGACCAGCGGAGAAGTGCTGAGTAACCTGATTACTTGGTAATAGCCATTCGACTCTTCAAGCTTCAGCTTGTCATGACATGGCCTTTTAAATGGACAAAACACTCACTGAGCCACACAGAGAGAGGTCATCAAGTTCAAACTGCTGGGCCTCAGTGTGATATGTTTGGGGCTAATCCAGCGGGAACAAAGAGACAACAGACTGTGGACTGTACCATGTCGTACATACCTATTATGTATGCCCATTAGGCAATTTGGAAATTATTCAGCAACATTTAGGAAATGGATGAATACTTTTCATATTTTAAGCAAAGTAGTCAAAAATGTACAAGTTCCAGATTCTCAAATTGGGTAGATTTTGGCAGATTATCAAAATTAAGTTTGAGTTTTAGGCTGCTGGTTACAAAAACAACCTTTTTTTCTTTTTTTATGAAACTATGATAAACCTTTTTTTCTGACATTTTTATGGATCAAACAATTGAGTGGTAATCAATAGTTTTATTTACAACATCTAGAATGAGATTGAAAATCACCTTTTAAATTCAAGACCAAAATACAAAAGTGAATTCTTTAAAAGTCTTCTTTAAAATGTAAAACCTGAAGATGTACGATTTACAATTTTGATGAGAAAAAGAAAGTTCTCACATTTGAAGCAAAATCAGTTAATTGTTGACGCTTTCGCTCGAAAAGCAAGCCAAACGACTGATGCACTAATCAATGCAGCTCCATTTGACAAAATTCCCATTAAGAAGATAAAGTGCTCCTCTGTGGAGTGTCTTCAAAAGAAATACTCAACGTTAAGCTCCGTTTTAAAAAGCCACTTGAAGCAAACACAAGCCCACCTAACAGCAGGTAGGCAGCAGAATAACAGCATCAATAATAAAAAGGTACCTCATTATATCCTTCTGTCTACTACACGCATGTACAGTAATCGGTCTGCGCTGACAGACAGATGCTGACGGCCTTTATGTGGCCATCCCAGCCGGCTCTATTGAGTCCGGGCTGCCTCTATTCACAGCCTCACTATCAGTATCATAATGACACAGACAGAGGGGCTGCGGGGTCACAGGCCAGATGCCAGGCCCAGGCTACTGAGGCCAGACCACACACACCACCGCCATTGTTCTGGGGAGACACAAAGCAGGAGCTGTATTATCTGGATGGTATTTGTGTGTAGGTGACTGTCTCGTAGGCGAGCTTACCAACTCATCAAATGTTAATATGACACTGATGGTGACGGTTACTCAACCCAGGATCACTTTTACTTCTTTTTTTTTTTTTATTATTGCAGCTACTAATTTTTAGCCGTGGTTGTGTACTAATTTATTTTATTACTAATGTGTGCTTTTCTTCTTTTTGTATTATTGCTTGCCTTATTTACTGCTATGCCACTTTTGCTGTTACACTGTAAACTTCCCCACTAAATAAAGGAATTCTGATTTTGATAGTAAAGTTTTAAATGTTTAGATGGATATTATTTTGTTCATCAAGCTAGTCTGTTGTTTCCTAAGCACAATACACTAAAACAAGAGGCAGTTAATGACCTGCCATAATCATTTTTGATAAAACATAAGTACTTGTGCTAATTATATCATTAAGATAATTAAAGCATTAATCAACAAACACTGCTACGTCCACACACACACACACGTGTGTTTCTAACATTGTTTCTATGTTAGGGCATTAAGGAATCCAAACTTTCCCTCATTAGGTTGCAAATATATGGAAATATGCTCCAAATAATAAGCAGATCATATATTTTTGGAACATGTGGAGTAAGCAGTAACACAAATATAGAAAGACATAAAGGCGAAGTAGGAATATATCAGATCACATAGCAAGTTTTCCATTGTTGCAGGACATTTGAATACAAATAATTCTGTTTAAATGTTTTGTCTAACGACTGCAACAGAATATGAGGAGCACTTCATCATGACCTTTGAATACAGCTTTCACAGGAACAAGTGAAACAAATCAGACCTTAACAATAAGCACAAAAATGATATTTTCACAGCAATCACTGCATGTATTTAAAATGCTTTGTGTCTTTGCATTAGCCAACATTTTCTATGAAAAACAAGTATGTGCTTATGACAGGCCTCTCTGGTTTATGTGTCGTGAACATACTTGCCAACCTTGAGAGCTCAGAAATCGGGAGCATTTCAAAACCACCGCGGGGGGGGGGGGGGGGGGGGAATCGCCGGAGATGTATTAGATTAACATTAACATGCTTATTGTAGTTGTAAGTGCAATGTCTTGCAGCCTGTAGCACCATCCTTGACGGAGCATATGTGTGGGCAGAGGGTCGTGTTGTCGATTCTTGTTCTGTTTTATGTGACTATCTGCCTCACCCTCTCAGACTTTCAGTTGCACACGCTACTAAAGAGACGCGCTACCATGGAAACCAAACAATGGTGTAGCTGTATTAAAGTCCGAGTGGAAACAGTCCTGAGTAAATCTGATTTTGTCAGAAATCGGGAGAAATGCGGGAGAAATATGACCCCGGGAGGAAACCGGGAGAGGGCAATGAAATCGGGAGTCTCCCGCGAAAATCGGGAGGGTTGGCAAGTATGGTCGTGAAAAGGTTATTGTTTGCAGATAAAAAAAACATATAAAATCACAATTACAACTCCAATAATTTTAAATTTAAAAAGAAAAGATCACAAGGTCTGCTGCCAATACTAACCCCATAAAATAACAACAATTATTTAACTAAAGCTTAAGGAAAAGGCCAACAAAAGAACAAAATGCTGCTTAAGCATTCAAGCAAAGAAACCCCCACTTAATTCAATGAAAAGTTAGCTTTCGTGGCAAAACGAGAAGACTAATACCACTCTTATACTAGAATGTTGAATATGAAGCTACAGCCAGCGGCCTGTTAGCTTAGCTTAGCATAAAGACTGGACAGAGAGAAACATTGGCTCAGTCCAAAGGTAACAAAATCTTCCTAGCAACAAATATAAAGCTCACTTTATTAACAATAACACGTTATATCAAAAAACCAGTATATGTAAAACCAGTAATTGTTTTTATATATTCCAGGCTAGCCGTTACCACATCTTTTGCAAGTGAAATGTCTCCACCTTGATATTTAGTGAACAGAAATGAGAGATGTGTTGATCTTCTCATCCATTTTTACACAAAAAGTCCCAAACCTTTAACTATACCGTTAACAATAAAAGCTGTCAGTGTGGTTCAGTACAGCAGGGTGTACTCTCACAAGCTGTCAAGTGACTGAAAAGTAAGTGGAAATGATGCACTCTATGCCAATAAAACAAATTTTTATTATATTCAAACGGGAATTCAATGAGACTGGAGAAGAAATTATGAACCTAAACGGTATGAATATACAGTCCCCATGGGCACACACCGGATGATTTTCACTACATATTGAGCACAAAATTAAACAAAAAGATAAATGATCCATGAATCATAATAGCCAAGATTTTTCCTCCTACTTCAATATTGGAAAGAACCAACACCAAGGGATTTGGTGCAATGGGAAGTCTTGGATATCACTAAATGACTCAACGAAAAAGTGTTCCTGATTTTTCTGGGGGGGGGGGGGGGGGAATCTGAGCATACATCACCCTTAATAATGTCTCCTTCTTTATTCTGTCTACACTGTGGCTTCCTCTCATTACATATCTCCTCTGGCTCTGTTTCCTCCTCTCCCTCCTCCACTCGGTGTTGTTCTGTCTGGGTCCACTTGGCCCGGGCTCATATCAGTTAGTTATGGGTCCTGGTGGGTCAGACCCTCGCCCCTGAACACAGACTGACTGGCTGGCCTCATATCTTCACTCAGGACTCAGTGTTCCATTCCCGCCTCTGTGCTGTCAGAGCTCGGTCAGACAGAGAAGAATGCGGCTAGGGAGCAAATATGAACTCATGCGCAAACACACACACACACACACACACACACACACACACACACACACACACACACACACACACACACACACACACACACACACACACACACACACACACACACACACACACACACACACACACACACACACACACACACACACACACACACACACACACACACACACACACACACACACACACACACACACACACACACACACACACACACACACACACACACACACACACACACACACACACACACACACACACACACACACACACACACACACACACACACACACACACACACACACACACACACACACACACACACACACACACACACACAGGTTATATTTCAAAATGAAAAATATTAACTCAAGTGACTTCAGGCCACAGGGCTTTGATACAACAATCCACCTGAATATTTGTAGACACTTTTAGTTTTATATTGAAGCAGACAATGAATTATTTACAATATTTGTTATAATATAATGAACTGTAACATATTAAAATTCAACCTAGCATTTACTATGAAAGAAAATTGAACTAGAACAGTTGGCCCAAGAGTTTCAAATGGCCATCACATTTATGTTCCCCAGAGGACGAATCCTAATAAGTTTATTTGTTTTGAATCCCTAACTTTTACTCTAGCGCCACCATGAGGTTGACATTTGTGGCTTTGAGTAAAATGTCAAGACAAATATTTGATGGATTGTCAGGATATTTGGTACATCTTTCATGATTTGCAATGATGTGGTCCTCTGATTACATATCACCTTGTAAAATGTGTCCAATACTCTGGGTTATGGGAATAAATACATTAAAAACTAATGGAATTTGTGTCAGCTTAAGTTGTGTTTAGTGGGACCAGTTAATTGTAAAAATGGTCATTGTGAACAAGCTGCCATTAGCATTTAACTAGAACTGTGTCTATATAGCAGCCTCAAAGAGGTTAACGTGTAAAGATTTTGCAGACAAAACAATTCATTTGTTTTTGACTTGAATTGTTGCAGGACTCAAGTTGCTAGACTTGTCTATTTGTTACATTATGAAATGTTGATGCAAGAACTCACATCCTGAAATCATTCTCAAGCATTTAATATTGAAAGGATCAAAGTTTAGGATTACACAAACGTAATTATTGTTACAATAATCTTACTTCCAGGGCAGAAGTTTTGTTCACCCTACATTTGAGTTGAAAACGTTTTAGAACCCAGGACTGACTTTAGAGTAAGAAAATGTATATTCATTATGTTGTCAATGTGTGGGAAAGTAGCGCTGACCAGTCGTCAGACCTACAAAGGGGCAGGTACAGAGTAACAGCTGGTAAGCCCCCTGTCCCCTCCTGAGGAGCCAGAGAGTCTGTCGGCTATCACTGATCAATAAGGCAGATTTCAGCTGGTCAGGCTAAACAACTCATTCCAGAGACACTGCCTATGAGAGCCACTCAGCCTCACACACCCTGAAACAACACACAAACACACAAAAGAGAGAGGGGCAGTTGAGTGACGAGGTGCTGAGGGTCATCCCTGAGGTATTAACTACCTTCTAACCCTTCCTTTCAGTTGGGACCTCATTTACATGTCTACTTCTTTGTGTAAATGCTGAAGATCCGTTAGGTAAACAGGCTTTATTCTACTCACCTTAAACAACATGGGTCTGTTTTGTCAGTATTTCTAAGCGAATGTTTAACTTTACTTTAACCGGCGTCTGCCCTTCACAACAAACACATTTCCAGGCAGCCTTTTAAGTTGGGTTCACAAAGGTGGAGCCATGTGAAAATGCTGTTTTTATGCAAAAATGACCACTCAGGTTGTGTTTGCAAACTAATATCTAATCTGACATGAAAGAACACTTTTTAAGCATTATTTCATTGTACAATGAAGTGAACTAAGGCGGTACATTTAGGGTATTTTTCACTCGATAATTACTTTTTCTTGCAAATAAATTTTCTCCAGAGTGTATACACCTTAAAATGCTAACTTGGCGATAAAATGTGTACAGGCGAAACAGAGTTTTGCAAAATAAAAAGAAATGAGGGCCAAGGGTCACAGGGCAGTAAAGTTGGGAAGGATTTTCTGTGGCCGCTAACTTTGTTATTGATCACTTTAAAAGGCGATCTATCCGAGTACACAGAGCAGCTGTTGTTGTTGTTGTTGTTGTTGTTGTTGTTGTTGTTGTTGTACGGCTTCATCATGGCAGCACAGTAGCTTCAGAATTACTGTTGGTTAACGGGTAGTAATTACAAGAAGCTCTTATATATATATGTATTTGAAACTAATCACCAAAATCTGACACAGAAACATAAATATATGTAAAGAAAGACCAACTCATATTTGAATTCAGCTGTCCTGCAATTAAACGTAGATCATCCCAGAGATCAGGAGTACACTGACCGATCTGTTGTGTGGCAGTAAAGTTAAGACCATCTATGCCATCACCCATTTAAATGTTGGTATTATAAAACATGGATGCTGTCATTAACCTGCATTAAAGTCATTTCCATCACAACTGCTTTTGGTCAGCTGAACTGTCTGCTGTGATGCAGTTTCTAATCTGAAAAGAGGACAAATGTCACTATCTTTGTATTCAATGGGAACAGGGGCCTCTACTTAAAAGATTTGGAAACACCAAAGTAGATGCAAATTGTTTCCAGGTGAAAAAGTAGTTTTAAAATGTTAGGAGACATTTTTTTTTTTAGCAATGTTACGTATAAAAGTGATGACATAATTCCATTGTGATTTGACCTCATATTTGTATTCGGTAATGGTGAATTATTGGTTATGGCATTTCATTTCTTTCCTCTGAAGAAGGTTTTGGTTGTGGAGGACAGAAAGCCAAAACAGGGAACACGTTTCTTTAGCCAGCTTAGCGTTGACATGGCTACAACTTCAGGAATTCAAATGTCAACACAGCAGATTACGCGTTTGTAAATAAAGCCGTCATTGACATGCACTGTGCTCCTATAAATGTGAACATGACCTCAGTATGGAATTACTTCACAAATTAATGAAAAACACAGCAGAACAACATGCTCAGACTCAACTTATTTTTGTTCTTTTTTTTTTTTTAGACAGGAACAATCATCCTTACATGTCTTTCTTGTCAGCCAGACATAAACAGAGGATTGAGACAGCTATACTCCTTCTCAGAGCTTTTACTGAGTAATTACCAACTTCAACTACCATCGATGATTCCACACAACATTAATCCAGCCTATGGATTTTCACGTTGGGAGCTTTATAGCAGAATGAGCACATAAGATGAAGGGAAGCAAAAAGTGGAGAGACAGCTGTTTGTTTGAGCAATGGTACCATCAGGCGTCAGGGACTCCCCGAGGAGACATTGCCCAGATATACTCCTCGCTTCATGTCACCCTGTAGAGCTGAAAAGCACTCAGGTGGCGCTGAGTCAATGTGCACAACAGAAACAAAGAGAAAACTGGCACAGATGGCTGCACAATCGACATACACCATTACATTGCAGGCTCACATCCTAAAGAAGAGGTCTCCTTTAAGTTCATACAACATACTGATATGACAGAGTCTTTTGCAATTTTACATTTCCTTTGAATTGTCTTTAAATTCTCTTTTATCAATGTTTTTTCTTTTCCTATCTTTTCTGTTTTATCCGTTTTCTTTAAAACATGATGACTTATTATTTGTGCTGTAACTGTGAATCACTGTGATTCTGAAAAAAGAACTCTATGAATAAAGGATTATTATTACTCATAGACCACACATATTCCCAGTCCAGCTGAAAGCATGAGTGTGTGCTACAGGCAAAGCCCCCTCGCTGAAGGACACGGCGGGGTTATCCACATGGCTCAATGTGTAATTCTACGGCTCTTTGGTCGATTGCTACATTAGCGCTCCAAGGAGCCGAATGGGATTGAGACACAGAGAGAGAGCACATGGACGCGTGGCCGCTCACCATCCCTCCTCCACATAGGCTAGCGAGACAAATGCCTTGCAGCCCGAGAACATTAAACACATGATGAAACATGCAATTAAGAGCTTCGGTGCTGGTGAGGAGCGTTGTGGGGAGACTGCTGGTTACATATTTCCTCACTGATTAATGGAGGAGCACTGGGAGGGCGAGGGTTAGCCAACCCGCCAGGAGTGTTGGGAGTGTTGGGTAACGAGGCGCAGAGGCAGATTTATGTCCCCCCCCCAGCCCCCCACTCCCTCCCAAAGTCCGATATGCCCATGACAAAGTGCCCCCTAGCCCCCCATCCCATCTCCTTGAAATGCCATTTCGTGTTCGTGTGTAGCAGGCCAGCAGAGATGGAGGGAAGATGGGCATTAATGCTTATGAGAATTTAGCCCTTTTTCGTCTCATGTCCCAATGGCTCTTTGCATGTTTCCCCCGCTTCATCCCATATCTCCCTCCCATACCTCTCCCCTCTCTCACCCTTTCTAGACAAACTAATTCTCTTTTCCTCACCTCCCCACCACCAAATCAGCCATAACTCGCAGCCCTTGACAACACATTGCACCCCCAACACATTCACCTTGATGTACAATATGTCCCACTTCTTTTTTCTTCAACCAGGTCTCATATTCCATTGTTCCTCGTCTCCATGCTCGCTTATTTCATCGGCCCCCCCTGTCGTGAGTGTGTGTGTGCGTGCGTGCGTGCGTGCGTGCGTGCGTGCGTGCGTGCGTGTGTGTGTGTGTGTGTGTCTGAGAGAGAGATTTACCTTCAGTCTGTCTGTGGGCAGGGCCTGGGCTCCTTTTATAATGACTTCCTGAACCCTCTCAACTGACAGGTCACTTCCAGCCAGCTCCAGACGCTGACTGAAGAAGCCTATCACCTAAAAGGGTCACACAAGAGGAAATAGCCAATTACAATACAGAATTAACATTTTCCAAAAATACACTTGGGCTAATGGTGATGATTTGTAAATAGAGCTTTAAAGAATGTCCTTTTAAAAAACGTTTCTTCGTCTTCTATCAAGGTTTTTAAAGGACACTAGAAGCTGGTAAACTCAAGATAACATTTCTCATTGTTTCTTTCATTCAATCCTAGAAATGGAAAGCTATTTCTAACCACAACTGTTGTACACTCTGGTTTTTAGAAAGCCAATGTTATCATGGATACATTGGTATGTGTGTGTATGTTGGTGCAGATGTAAAACAGAAATTAGATTATGTTAACTGCAGTTACAGTACCAATGTTTTATGTATAGCTGAATAGCATTTTACATTTGTATTTAAAGATATTTAAAGTAGCTCACTTTGCTCAATTTATGTTAAACATCAACTGTAAAATAACATAAATAAACAGAAATGGAACTAGTCTCCCAGTTCAAGTATCTTGGAGTCATATTGGAATCGAACTTGACTTTTAAGAAACATTAAGAAAGTATCCAATACTATTAAAATTCAACTTGCAAAATGTTAAACAAATTAGACATTTCTTAACTGCCAATGCTGCAAAGTCATACCTCCACTGTATGATTCTATCCCACATTGAATACTGTTTTACAAACTGGTCGTTTGCTTGTGCCACAAACCTGAAACCAATAGAAACAGCTGCACAAGAGGGCTATCAAGGTGTTTGACAGAAAGCCTTATTCATACCATTCTTGAAAAACAATTTAAAGTCTTTTAAAAGTATGTGCTTTTTTATAAATGTTTACATGGACTGCCCCCCCTCCTTTAGGAGAATTCATCCACAGAAAACACACTGGACGCTGCACTAGGTCAGAAACCAGAGGAGACTGTGAGGTCCACCGCAGACGGACCACTTTTGGACAAAATGTCCTCTCCATTAAAGGCAGCTCATTGTGGAATAGCCTCCCAACTGAGATACGGGATTGTCCCACTCAATAGCTTCAAAGGTCAACTCAAAGAATGGTTGAGAAACAAACAGACGTGCAATCACCGCTAAATGCACTTTAACACAGGGGTATCTCCTCTTGCACTTTATGTAGCACTTTTATCTTCTCTTGCACTTTATATGTCGTTGCTGCTATATTGTCCTGCCATGTGGTAAATACTTATGTATGCTACTCTTGCTCTTTTTGCATACCATGGATTTTGTTTTTGCTATGTTTGTAACATGTAATCTTCTTAAATGTTTTATTCTGCAGGTCTCCCTTGAAAAAGAGATCTATGATCTCAATGGGACCAATCTGGATAAATAAAGGTTTGAAATGAAATGAAAATGTGAGGGACTGCGGATGGAAATGAGCTGAAAGCTAATTCTGGCACTGTTACGCTTGATACATTTGAATGTTTTAAGTGTTTATTACTGTGCATTGTCCCTGCCAAATAAACGATTAAAATAAAATAAATGTCCGTTTGTTTATTCTTTTGTTTAAAAAGAATCTTAGCTGGTATATATTTATAAAAATCTACACTCCACTTCCAGTCTAAATCCTTCACCATTAAATCCTGTTCCTGGTTCTTAACACACAGGAACTCATGCCATTTTGATCTCATTGAGGCTTAATATCAATCCTGTTTCCGCCATGAAGCTCGTTGACACTTATAATCCCGCTGTTCAGAGCCGTCACATCGATGTTGCAGCAGCCACACCCTATATGATGACACTGGGAGCAATGTGGGGATCTAAGTTATAACAAAGTGTCATTGTGCGACATGTAGAGGGCTTCAGTCTGTACACAGTAACACGGTTACAGACTCGAAACTTAGTAAGAAATACATAGCTGTTTCATTTGAGACAACATTTAGCTGATTTTGCAACAGCTAACACCAAAATACGTCTATACTATGCAGGGATGCAGAGCTATGTATATTTAAATTAAGTGACAAGACTGATTAAGAATCATTGTAAACAGATCTATAAAACTGCATAAATATGCTTTCAAAGAGTGAAAAACCTCCAAACCAAATTGAAAAAGGCTGTGAACATGCGATCGGCTAATATGCCTGAAGGCTACAAACTCAGAAAGTATATACATTTATAGTTGTTCAACAAATTCACCATAGGGTTGGAGCGTGTTTCATCCCACTTAAAAAGAACACTTCACTGGAGCTCACATTATCTGATGCCTTCTGGGTTTAAGCCCAAACAAGAGATCAAGGAAACTGTATTTTTACGTTTCCACTGCTGTGCCGGATTCTTCCCCTGAGAAATGTTTGATATTTCATCATTAAAAAACTCTAGGTATTACAGATTCTTTTTAATGCTCCTTTTTTTGTCAAACCAACAGTGAAAAACGCATCTACAGGCAATGTTTTCTCTGCTCTGTGATTGCTTTAGAGAATTCAAACACACCCTGGGAGCCTCTGTGTGTGCGTGTGTGTGTGTGTGTGGTGTGCGTGTGTGTGTGCGCGTGTGTGTGTGTGTGTTTGTGTGTGTGTGCGTGTGTGTGTATGTGTATCTAATACTAATCTCTTTATTAACTCTGAAGGCCTCCCATATGGGGTTAATTTAGAGGAGCAAAAAAGCAACCCCTCATCCTGAATCTCATCCTCACACACACAGATTTGCAAGCGCAGGGAAGGCTTCGGAGGATAGCCTTAGGGAGGCTGACTTAACAGAGGGATTCGAGATAGCATGCTTCCCTCATACTTATGGATAACAGCAAAACCCGCATGGCTATGTATGCAGCATCCCCCATCCCTCACACACATGCTCATACACACCAAAGCTTCCTTTCCTCTTCTTTATGACAACCATGAATGACAGCTTTTCTCTCACACCGTTTCTTCCTCCCCCAACACTCAATGCATATTTGACAGACAGCCTCTCGACACAAGGGGACTGATTAATTCATCAATACTACTTCATCTCACAGGATTCAGCGCGCTGTACACCATGTTAACGAAGCAGTTCGCATATGTTCCAGCGCTACTGGGCTTTTTGAAACTTTCCCTTCAGACCGAGACATTCAGGGGAAATCTGTATAACCTTGATCTATGGAATAATTACCACAAATCAGCCATGAAGAAAAATCACTCTCAAGCTTCTCCAAATTCACTTCTGACATTTTGAGTGAAAACTAGGACTGACCGTGTCCAGGTTCTGCATGATGTCCTGGAAGGATGGATGTGTCCTGAACTGCTCAAAGAGCTCCCTCTTGTAGAGCAGCGCGTACACCAGGTTGGGTGTGGTGTAGAGAGTTGCTCAAGCAAGAGTTGATGATTCCAGCATCATGCGGATCACCTCCCTCAATCACGTTCAGGTCCTGGGCCTGCGGGGAGAGGAGGATGTAAAGGTTAATTGGTTTGCCACTACAATGGTTTCACTTATAATGGTGTTTTTTAAATGATTGCTTCCTGATAGATTGATCAGCAGGGGGGAACGAGAGGTGGAAGAAATGGCAAGGAGGAAGAAAAGGATCAAAGTTGACAGCCAATGTCTTAGGGGGGTGGGGAGATATGGTGACATTGTGAGTCACAGATCAGGTCATGTCACACTGCGTTTCCTCCTCGGGCAAAGTCAACCGTCCGTAAGTGACAGGTGACAGTTTGGGAGCAGATAGGTGTGGGAACAACAGAGGGAAAGTTGATAACTTATTTACAAAGTTCATCACACAAATACAACACATAATCATAATAATAAAGAAAATACAGATACAAAGCATCACAACGTTTTCAAATTGGTATTCAAATGTATATTTAATATATATTTAAGGCATAATAGCTTTCTTGAAGAAAAAGCTTGATGTTTTGTGATAAATGAGACGGTCAAAACCACGCTCATGTAAAGGACAAAAACTGGAAACTTTGCAATATTGCAATATTTTCCAATACATTTGGGGAAGTCATTTATATATTTTGTGCATTTATTTAGCCAGCAATGTAATTTAGCTGTATATCCAAGGCAGCAGAATTACAGAGTAAACTTAAATATCTGATTTATTTATATATTTATTTAAGAAAATGCATATTTAATTATATTGTATATTGTGCCGCCCCTTTGTAGATTTAGAATCAGGCAATATCTGGGTCTTGGTTATTTGGAACTCAGTGTATCTGTGAAGAAATGTAGATAGATGGAAGTCCTCTTAAAATAAATGTAGTGTAAGCAAAAATCCCACTAATACATTAGGGTTACCAGTTTATTAGTGCCTAAACAATCTTAAGCAGTCCAATACAGCCATTCAATAAGGTAAACCCCCATTTGGGAAGTTCAAAACGCTGTTATAAAACCTTTAACCATTGCACCACTAGTTATAGCATTTAAAATAGTTGACCATCAGCCCTATATGACTACTCTAAGAATTGTTGGTAGTTCCCAGGAAATCTGTTTACTGAGTATTGTGGAAATGTAAGCAACATGATCAAATCTAATCAAACTATCTGCTTGACTTGGGGAACCTGCTGTTTAAGAACAGAGATTCTTTCATACATTGTTCTTTAGTTACTGTGCTCACAATAATCTGTCTACACAGACAGACAGACAGATAGACAGACGCCACCATGACGAGATAACGTCCCGCACGGCTTTGTCCATTGTGGGGTAGAGAGGAACGGGCTGAGAGACTGTGGGAAAATGAATAATCTTTAAAAAGATAAAACCTCGTAGCAATGAATTGGCGAATAGAGCTCAAGAGATGATGTATGATTTCCCGGGTTGTGACAAAGGCGGGACAAGCACTGCCATGTACTGATGGCATTATATAGATAAGCTCCCTAGATGATGCAAACCTAAAAAATACAAAACAATGAATAGTAACACGCTTCATCATAATGAAAACAAACACTGCTGGCTAAATGAATGTAGCATGGTTTGTTGTTTTTCATTTGCCAAAAGGAAAGCAAATAAATATGATTGCCCTACAAGAGTTAACAGCATTTAAAAACGTGGCCACTAACTGCTTTGAAGCTTTTTTGAACTGAGATTGATCTAATCTATAAACTGTATATCTATGTTGGCGGTACAAAGCAAAAGCACAACAGCTAAGCCGAAGCTGAGACAAAAATACAGACTAAGAGAATGCAGGAGTCAAGAACATTCAAAGTAGCTTAGCCTAATGCCACGGTGCACTAACAAGTAAGTCCGATGGTAGAAGGACCAACACTGTAACACACACGGAAAAGATTCTCTAACCCTGACCCTGCGTCTATACGATTACCAGGAATAGCATGGGCGAGTGTATGCTTCGGAGTTAATCTGATGACGATATTTAAACCAAATCCCCCTTTTACATAAAGTTAAACAATTTTTTACATGACTGCCTTAAGACTACTACCCTAGATATACCCTGAACAGGCAACTTACATTTGAAAAATCGACTTCAATGGTTGAAATTCTTTCCTCAAGATACTGTATTTGGGCATTTCTGTTTACCCTAATATCAACGCATCTGTAATAATCCGGCCTACTGCATCTAATGCATAATGTAAAACTAAACGCAATACAAGTACTTCATATGGAAGTCTATGAACCAATGGTGGGCACCAAAATGTATTATGGAGGCACTTTTTAAAAGTTATTTGCCATACACAATGAGTGCTCTCGTTAGAATGGGACTGGACAACAATGTTTGCTTTTTCACAGACGACATTTTGACTTGTCATTGCATAAAGGCAAATGTATTACTCAAAAATACATATCTTTGTTTTGCCTTCCTACATTAGAGTCCACTCACAAGAGGACATGATGTTTTCTATAAAACAAATATATTTAAAGAGCAATTATACATGACTGCCTCTTTACCCTCCTCTACGCGGTGATAGTTCAGTGCTGATGCATAGCTTTCCTGCAGTGTGTGGACATCAACTTACGCACAAACGCACACTAACACAATACTACTCTTCAGTTATTCCAAAAATATGCAATATCTGTGTTATATCGATTAAGTTGTGGCTATTGCTCAATATATAACAAAACAACAACAACTGCACAACTCTTTTACTTTATAACTGCATGATTGTGAAATCCATAAATCCATTCTTAAAAAACGTAATTGACCACTAAAGACCAAACTTCACATCTATCTATGCTTTACAGGAAACCTCGCCTTAGACAGTACTCATCAGCAACTTCCTCTGGGGTTACATCCTGCCTCAATTTCAGGCTTGAAATGAGAGAAGTGTATTCCCTTGGAAGTATTGAAATTCCTGTAAAATACATTAGAATGAGGTGCTGAGCAAGCCAGTTTAATCTTTAATGTGTAGATGTATAAATCAGTAAAGCTTTATGGTTAAAAAGCTAGTTTCCTATGCACTGTGAGACAACTTTCATACAAAAGACCATAAGACTTTATGTTCTCTTTTATGAGACTTATCCTTAAGGATTCATGTTCATGACAAACATCATTGTTCTGATGGCGACCTGTTTTGACCAAGAATTTGCTAATACCAGCTAAGACCAGATTCAAAACAGCAGCTCAGCCAGACTGCAACAGCAAGCTGATTGGAAGATGAGATTCCAGCTTCAATCTGGGCTAACCATCTGCAACAGAACTGCATGTGGTTGCATTTTACATTACGTCTTTGGTGCCCTGCTTTGGAATGAAGTCCTTATCTTATAAATAACTTTGCTTACCGTGTGGCCTTTTTTTTCTTTGCTAGAGCCACACATAAGCATACTACGCACACTCATGCACACTCATTCAAATTCACCTCCTTAAAGTAGCCAGGGGGATAAGGATGATTATAAATAACTGTATTCTCTTGTGCGTCGACCATGAATCAGGCTTGCCACACGGATGCGATAATGTACTGCATCGATTTCCGCAGGCCGTCGGACGAAGATGTGCGGCACTTTAACAGGCAGACGTGAAGAGGCAAGTGGAGGCAGGAGAGCCGGCTATAATGAGGATTGATTGTGCGTCTGGAGGCAGAGCTGGCTCTCTGGGCTCGACTCCTCTGCCTAGCTAGAGCGGCTCCACTCGGTTCTGCTGTGGCAGGCTGTAATTAGACAGAAAGCAGCGACAGATACGAGTGGGAGGAAGAGGAGGTAGAGGAAGGAAGACAGCAACACAAATGGAGGCATAGAAGAAGTGAGTAGGGGGGCTTGATGGAGAAAGTGAATGCGATGAGGAGGAGACAAAAGGAGGAGAGGAAGGCAGAGTGGGAGTAAGGGATGCAGAGTGTGTTTGTTCTTTAGCTCTGCACCCAGCTTAATGAGATTAGCCTGGCAGGGAAAGAAATGCCACACTGGGGAATTCAGGTCACATGAAAATAGGCTAGCTAGACGTCTGCCTGGCCCAGTGTGTATGTTTGTCAAGTGGATGAGATTAAGAGGTCCATGGTCTACTTGAAACCCAGACAGGATTTAAATATTTTGGCTCCTCCTCATCCACTTCCCACTATGTTCTCGTGCACTTGTTTTTCCCAAAAATGCATCTGCGAGACAGCCGAAAAGCACCTAACACGTGTTTGACTGCATGAAACCATAACAGCCTTTCTTTTCTTTTCTCGCTCCCCTTCCTCAGTTTTTCCCTTCCCTCCTCCTCCACTTGTGTGCTCCTTCTCCTCCAGCCATGTACTTTTTTCCAGCCTGCTGCATTGTCATTTAGTCACAGCCACTCACGCTGCTATTTAATGTCTTCTCTCCACCCAGGAAAACACAGGCCTCAGACATGAGCTGTATCATTAGTCTCAATGATCCTGCCCCCATTGTACTCGTTTCACCATTTATACAAACCGGAAAGACTGGAAGACTGTGAATACGCCTGTGTGTGTGTGTTTGTGTTTGTGTTGTGTGTGTGTGTTTCCATCCGTCTGATTCTGCTGCTAATTCTTCTAAATGTTTGGCACAAATGTGTTTTGTCTGCAGGTATGTTTGACCTTTGCAATCTGTTTGACAAAGAAAATGATAGAGTTTGTAGATGCAATCAGTGGCTGGGAAGGACATTGCCCGCACTTCACAATCTGAATGTGTTTGTGTCTAGCCGTCTATCATACCCAATCATGTTTTTTTATGCATGTTCGTGTGTGTGGGCAGGGTTTAGAGACACAGACATGTAAATCCCTGTAAAGTAGGAGCTGGAATCATTAAACCAATAGCTTAGTGATTCCCTGGCTGGCCATGCTGCTCACTGCAGGCTGTTGCAGGGCAGACAAACCAGACATATTAAGAAAGAGCACTGACAAAGACAAGGATATGGAGATTAACACAGACAGATACACACAGTGAGTTAAAAGCCACGCCTAAGAGACGGATGTTTTCACAGAACACAAAGCTTTAAAATGGAAATAAAGAGAATATTTGCACCTTTTTAATCGTTGATGCGATATGATAACAGGCAAGAACAGGAAAGGTTTTAATAAGAAAAGTAGATGAGGGAAAGCATGAAGAGAAGAAAAAGCACCACGTCGACAGACAGCGAGGGTCAGACTGGCTGAGCAGCCCCGTCTTTTGGAAGTTTTTTTTAAATGGGTCATTGTCTGACCTGCTTACGGCCATGTCATAATCAGACCATTTTGTGTAGTATTGTGCCTATTATTTCCACATAGCCTGACAAAACATCCTTTGTTTCACAAACACACACACACAGAATGAAGCAAAAGACGGTACTACAACATCAACAATGCAATGTGTCTGTCTCTGTTTAGGAAAGAATGTGTTGGACAATCGCTGCATCGCTGTCTGTGCGGTGGGGAAGTCCAGCCAAATCTGCAGACAGACGCCTTATTAACAGATTAAATTGGCACACTACCTCTCGGAGACTTGGCTAGCAGTAACAGCAGGGGGGCAAAGCGGCCGTGATGTCAATGATGACGCGAGTAATAATGGTAAAAAGGGTGACGGTAACAGCTGCAACAGCACCCTGGCAGAAAGGTGGGCCCGACTAATTGATCGGATGCTAGCTGCGCTCTGTTTTGCTGCGCCTCAATCAGAAAAGACCAGGGCACAGCGGGACTGCCCTCATTATCATTTGGAAAGCAGACAATCATTAAGACCCCAGAACACCTGCTGCCTGCATGGGGTGGCACTCCTACTGCCCAAGAATAAACACAGAAGGACTCAGAGCAAAGGAGAAAAGAAGATTAGAGGCTGAAGGATATGAAAAGAGACACGCTAACAAGTTAAGTCACAACTAGGTCTTGAAGCATCTTCATTAGGCAGGTGAGGAAGACATTTGGGAAGATAAGAGACGAAATAGGGGAGTCAGTAAGTCAGCTCTCAGCAGGATATTGACATTTTACCCCAGTTTTTTCCGGCCCCATAAAATCGTGATTCTATGGCCAGGGACAACGAAGCTGAGTATGCTAAACTAGAGAGGGAATCGCTAGCAAGGGTGGTACTACATGCATACATATAGTATCTTATATCATCTTCCCATTATACACACATGCATTTCCAAACATTTGGACTACCTATGCAGTGTTGGGAAAGTTCACTTTCTACATGAACTAGTTCAGTTCACAGTTCACACATTTTAAAATGAACTAGTTCAGTTCATAGTTCATAATTCAAAATGTTGAACTAAAGTTCATGGTTTCAAAAATGAACTAATTTATAGTTCATAGTTCTTTTTTCAATAAGTTGCTGCGAGCTATTATTTGTCTCCTGTACGATGTTAATGGGCCATTTCAATGTTTACAATATCCTCAGAGGGCCGTACAAGTTATTGACCTCTGCTTAAAAAAACTAAAATCACAGCTCATTCATTTCATGCTGTGCAAAGAAAAAGCAACCTCTTAGTCCAGATATCTCACCATGACTCGCATATGCATGCACGTGCAGGGTGTGGGGTGACCACCAACACAGAAAGATATGGACACAAGATGTGTGCAAATGTATTTAGTTTCCTATCCATGTGAACATGATTTAAGTGGGGGGGACCTAACCTCCTCTAGGGGGGTCCGGGGGGCATGCTCCCCTGGCAAGATTGTTTGCACTTTGAGAGCAACATTAGGAGATCTATGGACACATCTCTCAACACCCAAACACAACTGTAAGCAGATTTTCTTTTAATTTATGGATATTTGACAAATCACTCCCCTTTCAAACTGTATTCTTCTTTATTAATAACTGTCATATAGTATTTTATACCTGTTTACTTTATTCTCTTGTTTTTTTTATAACTATAATGATCATATAAAGATGTGCCTTTACCTCACTGGTTGTAGACAAAGCTTCTTATATTCGTTAGCATAGCTAGCTAACCAGATGCTAATGATAACAACACAGTTATTGACTGTCTGAGCAGTATGACAGATGAGCAGATCGCCACTGGGCTTTCAACTAAAGACACAGACACGCAGAAACTGCGGCATGTGTATGGACTTATCGGTACTGCAATTACTGAAGTGCTGGAGTGGCGTTCTGGTGCTCTCAGTCAGAACTGCACCCCTGTCAGTCGAGACATATACCACGTGATGACACGTTAGGCTCGTGTTGTGTTCAAGGACCCTGACCTTGGCCAGGAAAAACAGGCACTAGCTTGTTTAATTTTTTTGCGGTCTAGATTTCTTTCATTTTTTTATTCTTTGCGTGTGTTTATAAATTACCTCGAGGGCCGTACCAAATTGTCTCGCGGGCCGTATACGGCCCGGAGGCCGGAGGTTCACCACCCCTGCCGTAGAGTCTCACTCTGAGCGAGTGCTGCTCCAGCTGCTCTCGGCTTCGTCCATACTAATTCATTCATTCAATGCTTGCCGGTTCCGCGGTTCCACATTGTTTGTTGTGAGGAGTCTGATGACGTATATTATAGTGCGACAGCCAGGGGTGACAGGCGCGCGTCACAGGCAGCTTGCTGTTGCCAGATTGGGTGGTTTTCCGCATTATTTGAATCCTGTTTACGGTGTGTTTTAACTGGGTTTTCGGCTGAAAGGCATATGAAATCTGGCACACTTTTGAACGCCGTTATAATACAGTGCTGAGAATGAACGCACTTTTGAACGCCGTTATACAGCGCTGAGAATGAACGCGTTCTCAATTACGTTCATCTAGCGGAAAATACAGTACGTTCAGTTCACGTTCGCCCAAAATATGAACGCGTTCATGAACGATCGTTCATTGAACGCGTTCAGGTACATCACTGTACCTATGTTGCAAATGTATTATCTTTTCAATTTACACACGGCATCTATTGCACGTCTGTCCGTCCTGGGAGAGGGATCCCTCCTCTGTTGCTCTCCCTGAGGTTTCTCCCATGTTCCCTTTAAACTGTGGGTTTTCTTCGGAAGTTTTTCCTTGTACGATGTGAGGGTCTTAGGACAGAGGGTGTCGTATTGTCATACTGATATGTATGGATGAATTCCCCCATCCAATCTCTTCACATTGGTCAAAACTTGTTCCTCTGCTGACGAGTCCGAACTGAAATACTCCACCATATTTCCGTGTGTTGACAAAGTGAACGCATGGATGACGTCACGACCATCACGTGACTACTGAAAATGGCAAACATGGCGGCGGCCAGACGGAATATACAGGTCTTGATAAAAAAAGAGCTATAAAATCATTATTTACCGGGGAATATCGCTGATTTCTTCAGGGTATGGTTTAAACATAACGTTTCACTAAATATTGAAGTTTTGATTAATTATCTAATGAGTGGACCATTCCTTTAATGAGAGGAACACTAGGGGACATTATATTGAAACTGAAAAGAGAACATAATAAGCAACATAAAGGGTGGCATCCGTCTTAGAGGTAGCATATCATGTGTGAAGCTCGACCTCATTATAAAACATTGTATTCAGTGTTAACCTTTCTAAAAACAACTAAAGAATTGGTTCTTAAACCGTGCATGTTTTATTTTTAAAAAGGGAGAACCATGGCTTCATTAAACCCCATTTTACTGCATAATTGTTGGTGTGTTGCCTAGATACAATAAAATATAATTCAGGTAGTCAAATTTGATCACGGAGTGTCTCTAGGCCTATATCAGACACAGAATGTAGAAGAGAAAGTATTTTGCTACTTTGGAATTTAAAAAAAGGCAGCAAGAAATGTATCTTTCATTGCAGTAAGAGAAATATGGAGTTTGTGTTACAAGATCTACCAGGGCGGGGGAATGTGATGATCAACGCAGGCAAAACGGAGAAGAAATCGCGCACATCGATAACACTTTCACAGGTGTAGGATCAAAAACCCACCTTGTACTGACAGCTCTCATTGTCTATGAGTGACTAAGATCTGTTTTAGATAGAAACAGCAATGAATTCAAAAAAGAGGGAAAAATACCAGTTTTTTTGCTACTTCTTACAACATCAATTCAGAAGAACCTGATGTGACAACCTAGTTATTAATCCTCCTCATGCTTCACTGCAAGACTGAAAAGTTAAATGCATAGGCGCCCTTTACCGTCCCCTTTTCTCTCTTCTTCTCCCACCTCTGGGTATTTCCACGTAGAATGACAAGAAGCACTGTGTGTGTGTGTGTGCGCACTGTAACCTCTGATTTCAGGGAAAGCTTTATGAGAATGTACATCAGTCGTGTGGGGGGAATTGGTTCTACATCAAAAGACTATAAGAAATGTGACAGCATCATTCGTACTTCAGTCAATCATTCCCTACCATGTAAACCATGCATGAAGGGAGACACTGATCTCTGCCCCTGCACACAATGTTCTGCTAGAGTCTCCATCAGCACGGTGGAATTCAAAGGAAGAGAGAAGGGTGAGGCCAGGTGATTAAAACTCCCATATTTAACTATCCCAAGACTAATAAGTAGCAGTAGTTGAAGCCTACACTGAACAATTCAGAGGGAAGAAAGATCAGGAGAGGACATGGAGTATGGACAGGCAGACTGGAAGTGAGAAACACTTTCTTATGATAATAGTAATACATTCTCTATAAAGTTTTCCAGCAATGAAAAATATGTTTTGCATTTATAAGCACTACACACAACATTAAAAGGGTTTACATATAACTATAATGTAGTTGTTGTAGCAGTAGTTTAGTAATGTATTCATTGATGACTACTCCTCCTATGGGCATCAAATGGGGGCTGCTGTATGGACAGATAATACATTTGTTGTAATATTATTAATAACATGTATTTATAGAAGAAGATATATATATATATAGATCTCATTATTTATTTTTTACAAATCACGTACATGTAACTGTTCAAATGTATTTGTAGCTGCTTATAACTACATTATCACGTGTTATAAACAATGTATTACGTATACAATTACGTTTATACTTTGACATTAACAAAAATATTTGATAGATTGTTGATTTGTTTGTTGACAGATTTGTGAATAGACTTAGAATAAAAAGAAACAACAAAACGTTATGACTAAGATGTAAAAAAATGGGTGTGCTGGGCAATATATTGGTCTGGCTCTTAATGGGACTTTGAAGGCAGCATTTATTTACTGGTGGGTATGACTATGTTTGACTTTGAGTCATCTACTGACAATGCAAAACACCTGTAGGCAAGGCAAGAAAGAATGCACCCTAAAAACAAGATTGTCTGATGATGGTACATTAATCCACTTTCAAGAGTGTCAGGATGACTGGGGAAGAAAGCCTGTGGATTTTGCAAAACTGTTTTGTAGCCTAACATGAAAGTGGCAAATTCCTGAAAAAACCTGATAACAAACAGTAGGCATAATGTTTATTATCTGTTATTATATCTTGGGGCTCTGTTTTTTCCCTAAACAAAGGGAAGGGTGCTACTAAGCTAATGCATGTGTCGACTCTGGCTATTAAAAAGAGATCACAGATTGTGACTCAACCAGCGTACATAAACACAGACAGGGTGTGGTGGTCCGTGTGTGTGTGTGTGTGTGTGTGTGTGTGTGTGTGTGTGTGTGTGTGTGTGTGTGTGTGTGTGTGTGTGTGTGTGTGTGTGTGTGTGTGTGTGTGTGTGTGTGTGTGTGTGTGTGTGTGTGTGTGTGTGTGTGTGTGTGTGTGTGTGTGTGTGTGTGTGTGTGTGTGTGTGTTGTGTGTGTGTGTGTGGTGTGTGGGCCTCTCTGGTTTATGTGTCGTGAACATACTTGCCAACCTTGAGAGCTCAGAAATCGGGAGCATTTCAAAACCACCGCGGGGGGGGGGGGGGGGGGGGAATCGCCGGAGATGTATTAGATTAACATTAACATGCTTATTGTAGTTGTAAGTGCAATGTCTTGCAGCCTGTAGCACCATCCTTGACGGAGCATATGTGTGGGCAGAGGGTCGTGTTGTCGATTCTTGTTCTGTTTTATGTGACTATCTGCCTCACCCTCTCAGACTTTCAGTTGCACACGCTACTAAAGAGACGCGCTACCATGGAAACCAAACAATGGTGTAGCTGTATTAAAGTCCGAGTGGAAACAGTCCTGAGTAAATCTGATTTTGTCAGAAATCGGGAGAAATGCGGGAGAAATATGACCCCGGGAGGAAACCGGGAGAGGGCAATGAAATCGGGAGTCTCCCGCGAAAATCGGGAGGGTTGGCAAGTATGGTCGTGAAAAGGTTATTGTTTGCAGATAAAAAAAACATATAAAATCACAATTACAACTCCAATAATTTTAAATTTAAAAAGAAAAGATCACAAGGTCTGCTGCCAATACTAACCCCATAAAATAACAACAATTATTTAACTAAAGCTTAAGGAAAAGGCCAACAAAAGAACAAAATGCTGCTTAAGCATTCAAGCAAAGAAACCCCCACTTAATTCAATGAAAAGTTAGCTTTCGTGGCAAAACGAGAAGACTAATACCACTCTTATACTAGAATGTTGAATATGAAGCTACAGCCAGCGGCCTGTTAGCTTAGCTTAGCATAAAGACTGGACAGAGAGAAACATTGGCTCAGTCCAAAGGTAACAAAATCTTCCTAGCAACAAATATAAAGCTCACTTTATTAACAATAACACGTTATATCAAAAAACCAGTATATGTAAAACCAGTAATTGTTTTTATATATTCCAGGCTAGCCGTTACCACATCTTTTGCAAGTGAAATGTCTCCACCTTGATATTTAGTGAACAGAAATGAGAGATGTGTTGATCTTCTCATCCATTTTTACACAAAAAGTCCCAAACCTTTAACTATACCGTTAACAATAAAAGCTGTCAGTGTGGTTCAGTACAGCAGGGTGTACTCTCACAAGCTGTCAAGTGACTGAAAAGTAAGTGGAAATGATGCACTCTATGCCAATAAAACAAATTTTTATTATATTCAAACGGGAATTCAATGAGACTGGAGAAGAAATTATGAACCTAAACGGTATGAATATACAGTCCCCATGGGCACACACCGGATGATTTTCACTACATATTGAGCACAAAATTAAACAAAAAGATAAATGATCCATGAATCATAATAGCCAAGATTTTTCCTCCTACTTCAATATTGGAAAGAACCAACACCAAGGGATTTGTGTGCAATGGGAAGTCTTGGATATCACTAAATGACTCAACGAAAAAGTGTTCCTGATTTTTCTGGGGGGGGGGGGGGGGAATCTGAGCATACATCACCCTTAATAATGTCTCCTTCTTTATTCTGTCTACACTGTGGCTTCCTCTCATTACATATCTCCTCTGGCTCTGTTTCCTCCTCTCCCTCCTCCACTCGGTGTTGTTCTGTCTGGGTCCACTTGGCCCGGGCTCATATCAGTTAGTTATGGGTCCTGGTGGGTCAGACCCTCGCCCCTGAACACAGACTGACTGGCTGGCCTCATATCTTCACTCAGGACTCAGTGTTCCATTCCCGCCTCTGTGCTGTCAGAGCTCGGTCAGACAGAGAAGAATGCGGCTAGGGAGCAAATATGAACTCATGCAAACACACACCACACCACACACACAACACACACACACACACACACACCAACACACACACACACACACACACACACACACACCACACACACACACACACACACACACACACACAACACACACACACACCACACACACACACACCACACACACACCACACACACACACACACACACACACAAACACACACCACACACACACACACCACACACCACACACACACACACACACACACACACACACACACACCACACACCACACACACACACACACACACACACACACCACACACACACACACACACACAGGTTATATTTCAAAATGAAAAATATTAACTCAAGTGACTTCAGGCCACAGGGCTTGATACAACAATCCACCTGAATATTTGTAGACACTTTTTAGTTTTATAGTGAGTCAGACACTGAATTATTACAATATTTGTTAAATATAATGAACTGTAACATATGAAAATTCAACCTAGCATTTACTATGAAGAAAATTGAACTAGAACAGTTGGCCCAAGAGTTTCAAATGGCCATCACATTTATGTTCCCCAGAGGACGAATCCTAATAAGTTTATTTGTTTTGAATCCCTAACTTTTACTCTAGCGCCACCATGAGGTTGACATTTGTGGCTTTGAGTAAAATGTCAAGACAAATATTTGATGGATTGTCAGGATATTTGGTACATCTTTCATGATTTGCAATGATGTGGTCCTCTGATTACATATCACCTTGTAAATGTGTCCAATACTCTGGGTTATGGGAATAAATACATTAAAAACTAATGGAATTTGTGTCAGCTTAAGTTGTGTTTAGTGGGACCAGTTAATTGTAAAAATGGTCATTGTGAACAAGCTGCCATTAGCATTTAACTAGAACTGTGTCTATATAGCCAGCCTCAAAGAGGTTAACGTGTAAAGATTTTGCAGACAAAACAATTCATTTGTTTTTGACTTGAATTGTTGCAGGACTCAAGTTGCTAGACTTGTCTATTTGTTTACATTATGAAATGTTGATGCAAGAACTCACATCCTGAAATCATTCTCAAGCATTTAATATTGAAAGGATCAAAGTTTAGGATTACACAAACGTAATTATTGTTACAATAATCTTACTTCCAGGGCAGAAGTTTTGTTCACCCTACATTTGAGTTGAAAACGTTTTAGAACCCAGGACTGACTTTAGAGTAAGAAAATGTATATTCATTATGTTGTCAATGTGTGGGAAAGTAGCGCTGACCAGTCGTCAGACCTACAAAGGGGCAGGTACAGAGTAACAGCTGGTAAGCCCCCTGTCCCCTCCTGAGGAGCCAGAGAGTCTGTCGGCTATCACTGATCAATAAGGCAGATTTCAGCTGGTCAGGCTAAACAACTCATTCCAGAGACACTGCCTATGAGAGCCACTCAGCCTCACACACCCTGAAACAACACACAAACACACAAAAGAGAGAGGGGCAGTTGAGTGACGAGGTGCTGAGGGTCATCCCTGAGGTATTAACTACCTTCTAACCCTTCCTTTCAGTTGGGACCTCATTTACATGTCTACTTCTTTGTGTAAATGCTGAAGATCCGTTAGGTAAACAGGCTTTATTCTACTCACCTTAAACAACATGGGTCTGTTTGTCAGTATTTCTAAGCGAATGTTTAACTTTACTTTAACCGGCGTCTGCCCTTCACAACAAACACATTTCCAGGCAGCCTTTTAAGTTGGGTTCACAAAGGTGGAGCCATGTGAAAATGCTGTTTTTTATGCAAAAATGACACACTCAGGTTGTGTTTGCAAACTAATATCTAATCTGACATGAAAGAACACTTTTTAAGCATTATTTCATTGTACAATGAAGTGAACTAAGGCGGTACATTAAGGGTATTTTTCACTCGATAATTACTTTTTCTTGCAAATAAATTTTCTCCAGAGTGTATACACCTTAAAATGCTAACTTGGCGATAAAATGTGTACAGGCGAAACAGAGTTTTGCAAAATAAAAAGAAATGAGGGCCAAGGGTCACAGGGCAGTAAAGTTGGGAAGGATTTTCTGTGGCCGCTAACTTTGTTATTGATCACTTTAAAAGGCGATCTATCCGAGTACACAGAGCAGCTGTTGTTGTTGTTGTTGTTGTTGTTGTTGTTGTTGTTGTTGTAACGGCTTCATCATGGCAGCACAGTAGCTTCAGAATTACTGTTGGTTAACGGGTAGTAATTACAAGAAGCTCTTATATATATATGTATTGAAACTAATCACCAAAATCTGACACAGAAACATAAATATATGTAAAGAAAGACCAACTCATATTTGAATTCAGCTGTCCTGCAATTAAACGTAGATCATCCCAGAGATCAGGAGTACACTGACCGATCTGTTGTGTGGCAGTAAAGTTAAGACCATCTATGCCATCACCCATTTAAATGTTGGTATTATAAAACATGGATGCTGTCATTAACCTGCCATTAAAGTCATTTCCATCACAACTGCTTTGGTCAGCTGAACTGTCTGCTGTGATGCAGTTTCTAATCTGAAAAGAGGACAAATGTCACTATCTTTGTATTCAATGGGAACAGGGGCCTCTACTTAAAAGATTTGGAAACACCAAAGTAGATGCAAATTGTTTCCAGGTGAAAAAGTAGTTTTAAAATGTTAGGAGACATTTTTTTTTTTAGCAATGTTACGTATAAAAGTGATGACATAATTCCATTGTGATTTGACCTCATATTTGTATTCGGTAATGGTGAATTATTGGTTATGGCATTTCATTTCTTTCCTCTGAAGAAGGTTTTGGTTGTGGAGGACAGAAAGCCAAAACAGGGAACACGTTTCTTTAGCCAGCTTAGCGTTGACATGGGCTACAACTTCAGGAATTCAAATGTCAACACAGCAGATTACGCGTTTTGTAAATAAAGCCGTCCATTGACATGCACTGTGCTCCTATAAATGTGAACATGACCTCAGTATGGAATTACTTCACAAATTAATGAAAAACACAGCAGAACAACATGCTCAGACTCAACTTATTTTTGTTCTTTTTTTTTTTTAGACAGGAACAATCATCCTTACATGTCTTTCTTGTCAGCCAGACATAAACAGAGGATTGAGACAGCTATACTCCTTCTCAGAGCTTTTACTGAGTAATTACCAACTTCAACTACCATCGATGATTCCACACAACATTAATCCAGCCTATGGATTTTCACGTTGGGAGCTTTATAGCAGAATGAGCACATAAGATGAAGGGAAGCAAAAAGTGGAGAGACAGCTGTTTGTTTGAGCAATGGTACCATCAGGCGTCAGGGACTCCCCGAGGAGACATTGCCCAGATATACTCCTCGCTTCATGTCACCCTGTAGAGCTGAAAAGCACTCAGGTGGCGCTGAGTCAATGTGCACAACAGAAACAAAGAGAAAACTGGCACAGATGGCTGCACAATCGACATACACCATTACATTGCAGGCTCACATCCTAAAGAAGAGGTCTCCTTTAAGTTCATACAACATACTGATATGACAGAGTCTTTTGCAATTTTACATTTCCTTTGAATTGTCTTTAAATTCTCTTTTATCAATGTTTTTCTTTTCCTATCTTTTCTGTTTTATCCGTTTTCTTTAAAACATGATGACTTATTATTTGTGCTGTAACTGTGAATCACTGTGATTCTGAAAAAAGAACTCTATGAATAAAGGATTATTATTACTCATAGACCACACATATTCCCAGTCCAGCTGAAAGCATGAGTGTGTGCTACAGGCAAAGCCCCCTCGCTGAAGGACACGGCGGGGTTATCCACATGGCTCAATGTGTAATTCTACGGCTCTTTGGTCGATTGCTACATTAGCGCTCCAAGGAGCCGAATGGGATTGAGACACAGAGAGAGAGCACATGGACGCGTGGCCGCTCACCATCCCTCCTCCACATAGGCTAGCGAGACAAATGCCTTGCAGCCCGAGAACATTAAACACATGATGAAACATGCAATTAAGAGCTTCGGTGCTGGTGAGGAGCGTTGTGGGGAGACTGCTGGTTACATATTTCCTCACTGATTAATGGAGGAGCACTGGGAGGGCGAGGGTTAGCCAACCCGCCAGGAGTGTTGGGAGTGTTGGGTAACGAGGCGCAGAGGCAGATTTATGTCCCCCCCCCCAGCCCCCCACTCCCTCCCAAAGTCCGATATGCCCATGACAAAGTGCCCCCTAGCCCCCCATCCCATCTCCTTGAAATGCCATTTCGTGTTCGTGTGTAGCAGGCCAGCAGAGATGGAGGGAAGATGGGCATTAATGCTTATGAGAATTTAGCCCTTTTTCGTCTCATGTCCCAATGGCTCTTTGCATGTTTCCCCCGCTTCATCCCATATCTCCCTCCCATACCTCTCCCTCTCTCACCTTTCTAGACAAACTAATTCTCTTTTCCTCACCTCCCCACCACCAAATCAGCCATAACTCGCAGCCCTTGACAACACATTGCACCCCCAACACATTCACCTTGATGTACAATATGTCCCACTTCTTTTTTCTTCAACCAGGTCTCATATTCCATTGTTCCTCGTCTCCATGCTCGCTTATTTCATCGGCCCCCCCTGTCGTGAGTGTGTGTGTGCGTGCGTGCGTGCGTGCGTGCGTGCGTGCGTGCGTGCGTGTGTGTGTGTGTGTGTGTCTGAGAGAGAGATTTACCTTCAGTCTGTCTGTGGGCAGGGCCTGGGCTCCTTTTATAATGACTTCCTGAACCCTCTCAACTGACAGGTCACTTCCAGCCAGCTCCAGACGCTGACTGAAGAAGCCTATCACCTAAAAGGGTCACACAAGAGGAAATAGCCAATTACAATACAGAATTAACATTTTCCAAAAATACACTTGGGCTAATGGTGATGATTTGTAAATAGAGCTTTAAAGAATGTCCTTTTAAAAAACGTTTCTTCGTCTTCTATCAAGGTTTTTAAAGGACACTAGAAGCTGGTAAACTCAAGATAACATTTCTCATTGTTTCTTTCATTCAATCCTAGAAATGGAAAGCTATTTCTAACCACAACTGTTGTACACTCTGGTTTTTAGAAAGCCAATGTTATCATGGATACATTGGTATGTGTGTGTATGTTGGTGCAGATGTAAAACAGAAATTAGATTATGTTAACTGCAGTTACAGTACCAATGTTTTATGTATAGCTGAATAGCATTTTACATTTGTATTTAAAGATATTTAAAGTAGCTCACTTTGCTCAATTTATGTTAAACATCAACTGTAAAATAACATAAATAAACAGAAATGGAACTAGTCTCCCAGTTCAAGTATCTTGGAGTCATATTGGAATCGAACTTGACTTTTAAGAAACATTAAGAAAGTATCCAATACTATTAAAAATTCAACTTGCAAAATGTTAAACAAATTAGACATTTCTTAACTGCCAATGCTGCAAAGTCATACCTCCACTGTATGATTCTATCCCACATTGAATACTGTTTTACAAACTGGTCGTTTGCTTGTGCCACAAACCTGAAACCAATAGAACAGCTGCACAAGAGGGCTATCAAGGTGTTTGACAGAAAGCCTTATTCATACCATTCTTGAAAAACAATTTAAAGTCTTTTAAAAGTATGTGCTTTTTTATAAATGTTTACATGGACTGCCCCCCCTCCTTTAGGAGAATTCATCCACAGAAAACACACTGGACGCTGCACTAGGTCAGAAACCAGAGGAGACTGTGAGGTCCACCGCAGACGGACCACTTTTGGACAAAATGTCCTCTCCATTAAAGGCAGCTCATTGTGGAATAGCCTCCCAACTGAGATACGGGATTGTCCCACTCAATAGCTTCAAAGGTCAACTCAAAGAATGGTTGAGAAACAAACAGACGTGCAATCACCGCTAAATGCACTTTAACACAGGGGTATCTCCTCTTGCACTTTATGTAGCACTTTTATCTTCTCTTGCACTTTATATGTCGTTGCTGCTATATTGTCCTGCCATGTGGTAAATACTTATGTATGCTACTCTTGCTCTTTTTGCATACCATGGATTTTGTTTTTGCTATGTTTGTAACATGTAATCTTCTTAAATGTTTTATTCTGCAGGTCTCCCTTGAAAAAGAGATCTATGATCTCAATGGGACCAATCTGGATAAATAAAGGTTTGAAATGAAATGAAAATGTGAGGGACTGCGGATGGAAATGAGCTGAAAGCTAATTCTGGCACTGTTACGCTTGATACATTTGAATGTTTTAAGTGTTTATTACTGTGCATTGTCCCTGCCAAATAAACGATTAAAATAAAATAAATGTCCGTTTGTTTATTCTTTTGTTTAAAAAGAATCTTAGCTGGTATATATTTATAAAAATCTACACTCCACTTCCAGTCTAAATCCTTCACCATTAAATCCTGTTCCTGGTTCTTAACACACAGGAACTCATGCCATTTTGATCTCATTGAGGCTTAATATCAATCCTGTTTCCGCCATGAAGCTCGTTGACACTTATAATCCCGCTGTTCAGAGCCGTCACATCGATGTTGCAGCAGCCACACCCTATATGATGACACTGGGAGCAATGTGGGGATCTAAGTTATAACAAAGTGTCATTGTGCGACATGTAGAGGGCTTCAGTCTGTACACAGTAACACGGTTACAGACTCGAAACTTAGTAAGAAATACATAGCTGTTTCATTTGAGACAACATTTAGCTGATTTTGCAACAGCTAACACCAAAAATACGTCTATACTATGCAGGGATGCAGAGCTATGTATATTTAAATTTAAGTGACAAGACTGATTAAGAATCATTGTAAACAGATCTATAAAACTGCATAAAATATGCTTTCAAAGAGTGAAAAACCTCCAAACCAAATTGAAAAAGGCTGTGAACATGCGATCGGCTAATATGCCTGAAGGCTACAAACTCAGAAAGTATATACATTTATAGTTGTTCAACAAATTCACCATAGGGTTGGAGCGTGTTTCATCCCACTTAAAAAGAACACTTCACTGGAGCTCACATTATCTGATGCCTTCTGGGTTTAAGCCCAAACAAGAGATCAAGGAAACTGTATTTTTACGTTTCCACTGCTGTGCCGGATTCTTCCCCTGAGAAATGTTTGATATTTCATCATTAAAAAACTCTAGGTATTACAGATTCTTTTTAATGCTCCTTTTTTTGTCAAACCAACAGTGAAAAACGCATCTACAGGCAATGTTTTCTCTGCTCTGTGATTGCTTTAGAGAATTCAAACACACCCTGGGAGCCCTCTGTGTGTGCGTGTGTGTGTGTGTGTGTGTGCGTGTGCGTGTGCGCGTGTGTGTGTGTGTGTTTGTGTGTGTGTGCGTGTGTGTGTATGTGTATCTAATACTAATCTCTTTATTAACTCTGAAGGCCTCCCATATGGGGTTAATTTAGAGGAGCAAAAAAGCAACCCCTCATCCTGAATCTCATCCTCACACACACAGATTTGCAAGCGCAGGGAAGGCTTCGGAGGATAGCCTTAGGGAGGCTGACTTAACAGAGGGATTCGAGATAGCATGCTTCCCTCATACTTATGGATAACAGCAAAACCCGCATGGCTATGTATGCAGCATCCCCCATCCCTCACACACATGCTCATACACACCAAAGCTTCCTTTCCTCTTCTTTATGACAACCATGAATGACAGCTTTCTCTCACACCGTTTCTTCCTCCCCCAACACTCAATGCATATTTGACAGACAGCCTCTCGACACAAGGGGACTGATTAATTCATCAATACTACTTCATCTCACAGGATTCAGCGCGCTGTACACCATGTTAACGAAGCAGTTCGCATATGTTCCAGCGCTACTGGGCTTTTTGAAACTTTCCCTTCAGACCGAGACATTCAGGGGAAATCTGTATAACCTTGATCTATGGAATAATTACCACAAATCAGCCATGAAGAAAAATCACTCTCAAGCTTCTCCAAATTCACTTCTGACATTTTGAGTGAAAACTAGGACTGACCGTGTCCAGGTTCTGCATGATGTCCTGGAAGGATGGATGTGTCCTGAACTGCTCAAAGAGCTCCCTCTTGTAGAGCAGCGCGTACACCAGGTTGGGGTTGTGGTGTAGAGAGTTGCTCAAGCAAGAGTTGATGATTTCCAGCATCATGCGGATCACCTCCTCAATCACGTTCAGGTCCTGGGCCTGCGGGGAGAGGAGGATGTAAAGGTTAATTGGTTTGCCACTACAATGGTTTCACTTATAATGGTGTTTTTAAATGATTGCTTCCTGATAGATTGATCAGCAGGGGGGAACGAGAGGTGGAAGAAATGGCAAGGAGGAAGAAAAGGATCAAAGTTGACAGCCAATGTCTTAGGGGGTGGGGAGATAGGTGACATTGTGAGTCACAGATCAGGTCATGTCACACTGCGTTTCCTCCTCGGGCAAAGTCAACCGTCCGTAAGTGACAGGTGACAGTTTGGGAGCAGATAGGTGTGGGAACAACAGAGGGAAAGTTGATAACTTATTTACAAAGTTCATCACACAAATACAACACATAATCATAATAATAAAGAAAATACAGATACAAAGCATCACAACGTTTTTCAAATTGGTATTCAAATGTATATTTAATATATATTTAAGGCATAATAGCTTTCTTGAAGAAAAAGCTTGATGTTTTGTGATAAATGAGACGGTCAAAACCACGCTCATGTAAAGGACAAAAACTGGAAACTTTGCAATATTGCAATATTTTCCAATACATTTGGGGAAGTCATTTATATATTTTGTGCATTTATTTAGCCAGCAATGTAACTTTAGCTGTATATCCAAGGCAGCAAGAATTACAGAGTAAACTTAAATATCTGATTTATTTATATATTTATTTAAGAAAATGCATATTTAATTATATTGTATATTGTGCCGCCCCTTTGTAGATTTAGAATCAGGCAATATCTGGGTCTTGGTTATTTGGAACTCAGTGTATCTGTGAAGAAATGTAGATAGATGGAAGTCCTCTTAAAATAAATGTAGTGTAAGCAAAAATCCCACTAATACATTAGGGTTACCAGTTTATTAGTGCCTAAACAATCTTAAGCAGTCCAATACAGCCATTCAATAAGGTAAACCCCCATTTGGGAAGTTCAAAACGCTGTTATAAAACCTTTAACCATTGCACCACTAGTTATAGCATTTAAAATAGTTGACCATCAGCCCTATATGACTACTCTAAGAATTGTTGGTAGTTCCCAGGAAATCTGTTTACTGAGTATTGTGGAAATGTAAGCAACATGATCAAATCTAATCAAACTATCTGCTTGACTTGGGGAACCTGCTGTTAAGAACAGAGATTCTTTCATACATTGTTCTTTAGTTACTGTGCTCACAATAATCTGTCTACACAGACAGACAGACAGATAGACAGACGCCACCATGACGAGATAACGTCCCGCACGGCTTTGTCCATTGTGGGGTAGAGAGGAAACGGCTGAGAGACTGTGGGAAAATGAATAATCTTTAAAAAGATAAAACCTCGTAGCAATGAATTGGCGAATAGAGCTCAAGAGATGATGTATGATTTCCCGGGTTGTGACAAAGGCGGGACAAGCACTGCCATGTACTGATGGCATTATATAGATAAGCTCCCTAGATGATGCAAACCTAAAAAATACAAAACAATGAATAGTAACACGCTTCATCATAATGAAAACAAACACTGCTGGCTAAATGAATGTAGCATGGTTTGTTGTTTTTCATTTGCCAAAAGGAAAGCAAATAAATATGATTGCCCTACAAGAGTTAACAGCATTTAAAAACGTGGCCACTAACTGCTTTGAAGCTTTTTTGAACTGAGATTGATCTAATCTATAAACTGTATATCTATGTTGGCGGTACAAAGCAAAAGCACAACAGCTAAGCCGAAGCTGAGACAAAAATACAGACTAAGAGAATGCAGGAGTCAAGAACATTCAAAGTAGCTTAGCCTAATGCCACGGTGCACTAACAAGTAAGTCCGATGGTAGAAGGACCAACACTGTAACACACACGGAAAAGATTCTCTAACCCTGACCCTGCGTCTATACGATTACCAGGAATAGCATGGGCGAGTGTATGCTTCGGAGTTAATCTGATGACGATATTTAAACCAAATCCCCCTTTTACATAAAGTTAAACAATTTTTTACATGACTGCCTTAAGACTACTACCCTAGATATACCCTGAACAGGCAACTTTACATTTGAAAAATCGACTTCAAATGGTTGAATTCTTTCCTCAAGATACTGTATTTGGGCATTTCTGTTTACCCTAATATCAACGCATCTGTAATAATCCGGCCTACTGCATCTAATGCATAATGTAAAACTAAACGCAATACAAGTACTTCATATGGAAGTCTATGAACCAATGGTGGGCACCAAAATGTATTATGGAGGCACTTTTTAAAAGTTATTTGCCATACACAATGAGTGCTCTCGTTAGAATGGACTGGACAACAATGTTTGCTTTTTCACAGACGACATTTTGACTTGTCATTGCAATAAAGGCAAATGTATTACTCAAAAATACATATCTTTGTTTTGCCTTCCTACATTAGAGTCCACTCACAAGAGGACATGATGTTTTCTATAAAACAAATATATTTAAAGAGCAATTATACATGACTGCCTCTTTACCCTGCCTCTACGCGGTGATAGTTCAGTGCTGATGCATAGCTTTCCTGCAGTGTGTGGACATCAACTTACGCACAAACGCACACTAACACAATACTACTCTTCAGTTATTCCAAAAATATGCAATATCTGTGTTATATCGATTAAGTTGTGGCTATTGCTCAATATATAACAAAACAACAACAACTGCACAACTCTTTTACTTTATAACTGCATGATTGTGAAATCCATAAATCCATTCTTAAAAACGTAATTGACCACTAAAGACCAAACTTCACATCTATCTATGCTTTACAGGAAACCTCGCCTTAGACAGTACTCATCAGCAACTTCCTCTGGGGTTACATCCTGCCTCAATTTCAGGCTTGAAATGAGAGAAGTGTATTCCCTTGGAAGTATTGAAATTCCTGTAAAATACATTAGAATGAGGTGCTGAGCAAGCCAGTTTAATCTTTAATGTGTAGATGTATAAATCAGTAAAGCTTTATGGTTAAAAAGCTAGTTTCCTATGCACTGTGAGACAACTTTCATACAAAAGACCATAAGACTTTATGTTCTCTTTATGAGACTTATCCTTAAGGATTCATGTTCATGACAAACATCATTGTTCTGATGGCGACCTGTTTTGACCAAGAATTTGCTAATACCAGCTAAGACCAGATTCAAAACAGCAGCTCAGCCAGACTGCAACAGCAAGCTGATTGGAAGATGAGATTCCAGCTTCAATCTGGGCTAACCATCTGCAACAGAACTGCATGTGGTTGCATTTTACATTACGTCTTTGGTGCCCTGCTTTGGAATGAAGTCCTTATCTTATAAATAACTTTGCTTACCGTGTGGCCTTTTTTTCTTTGCTAGAGCCACACATAAGCATACTACGCACACTCATGCACACTCATTCAAATTCACCTCCTTAAAGTAGCCAGGGGGATAAGGATGATTATAAATAACTGTATTCTCTTGTGCGTCGACCATGAATCAGGCTTGCCACACGGATGCGATAATGTACTGCATCGATTTCCGCAGGCCGTCGGACGAAGATGTGCGGCACTTTAACAGGCAGACGTGAAGAGGCAAGTGGAGGCAGGAGAGCCGGCTATAATGAGGATTGATTGTGCGTCTGGAGGCAGAGCTGGCTCTCTGGGCTCGACTCCTCTGCCTAGCTAGAGCGGCTCCACTCGGTTCTGCTGTGGCAGGCTGTAATTAGACAGAAAGCAGCGACAGATACGAGTGGGAGGAAGAGGAGGTAGAGGAAGGAAGACAGCAACACAAATGGAGGCATAGAAGAAGTGAGTAGGGGGGCTTGATGGAGAAAGTGAATGCGATGAGGAGGAGACAAAAGGAGGAGAGGAAGGCAGAGTGGGAGTAAGGGATGCAGAGTGTGTTTGTTCTTTAGCTCTGCACCCAGCTTAATGAGATTAGCCTGGCAGGGAAAGAAATGCCACACTGGGAATTCAGGTCACATGAAAATAGGCTAGCTAGACGTCTGCCTGGCCCAGTGTGTATGTTTGTCAAGTGGATGAGATTAAGAGGTCCATGGTCTACTTGAAACCCAGACAGGATTTAAATATTTTGGCTCCTCCTCATCCACTTCCCACTATGTTCTCGTGCACTTGTTTTTCCCAAAAATGCATCTGCGAGACAGCCGAAAAGCACCTAACACGTGTTTGACTGCATGAAACCATAACAGCCTTTCTTTTCTTTTCTCGCTCCCCTTCCTCAGTTTTTCCCTTCCCTCCTCCTCCACTTGTGTGCTCCTTCTCCTCCAGCCATGTACTTTTTTCCAGCCTGCTGCATTGTCATTTAGTCACAGCCACTCACGCTGCTATTTAATGTCTTCTCTCCACCCAGGAAAACACAGGCCTCAGACATGAGCTGTATCATTAGTCTCAATGATCCTGCCCCCATTGTACTCGTTTCACCATTTATACAAACCGGAAAGACTGGAAGACTGTGAATACGCCTGTGTGTGTTTGTGTTTGTGTTTGTGTGTGTGTGTTTCCATCCGTCTGATTCTGCTGCTAATTCTTCTAAATGTTTGGCACAAATGTGTTTTGTCTGCAGGTATGTTTGACCTTTGCAATCTGTTTGACAAAGAAAATGATAGAGTTTGTAGATGCAATCAGTGGCTGGGAAGGACATTGCCCGCACTTCACAATCTGAATGTGTTTGTGTCTAGCCGTCTATCATACCCAATCATGTTTTTTTATGCATGTTCGTGTGTGTGGGCAGGGTTTAGAGACACAGACATGTAAATCCCTGTAAAGTAGGAGCTGGAATCATTAAACCAATAGCTTAGTGATTCCCTGGCTGGCCATGCTGCTCACTGCAGGCTGTTGCAGGGCAGACAAACCAGACATATTAAGAAAGAGCACTGACAAAGACAAGGATATGGAGATTAACACAGACAGATACACACAGTGAGTTAAAAGCCACGCCTAAGAGACGGATGTTTTCACAGAACACAAAGCTTTAAAATGGAAATAAAGAGAATATTTGCACCTTTTTAATCGTTGATGCGATATGATAACAGGCAAGAACAGGAAAGGTTTTAATAAGAAAAGTAGATGAGGGAAAGCATGAAGAGAAGAAAAAGCACCACGTCGACAGACAGCGAGGGTCAGACTGGCTGAGCAGCCCCGTCTTTTGGAAGTTTTTTTTAAATGGGTCATTGTCTGACCTGCTTACGGCCATGTCATAATCAGACCATTTTGTGTAGTATTGTGCCTATTATTTCCACATAGCCTGACAAAACATCCTTTGTTTCACAAACACACACACACAGAATGAAGCAAAAGACGGTACTACAACATCAACAATGCAATGTGTCTGTCTCTGTTTAGGAAAGAATGTGTTGGACAATCGCTGCATCGCTGTCTGTGCGGTGGGGAAGTCCAGCCAAATCTGCAGACAGACGCCTTATTAACAGATTAAATTGGCACACTACCTCTCGGAGACTTGGCTAGCAGTAACAGCAGGGGGGCAAAGCGGCCGTGATGTCAATGATGACGCGAGTAATAATGTAAAAAGGGTGACGGTAACAGCTGCAACAGCACCCTGGCAGAAAGGTGGGCCCGACTAATTGATCGGATGCTAGCTGCGCTCTGTTTTGCTGCGCCTCAATCAGAAAAGACCAGGGCACAGCGGGACTGCCCTCATTATCATTTGGAAAGCAGACAATCATTAAGACCCCAGAACACCTGCTGCCTGCATGGGGTGGCACTCCTACTGCCCAAGAATAAACACAGAAGGACTCAGAGCAAAGGAGAAAAGAAGATTAGAGGCTGAAGGATATGAAAAGAGACACGCTAACAAGTTAAGTCACAACTAGGTCTTGAAGCATCTTCATTAGGCAGGTGAGGAAGACATTTGGGGAAGATAAGAGACGAAATAGGGGAGTCAGTAAGTCAGCTCTCAGCAGGATATTGACATTTTACCCCAGTTTTTTCCGGCCCCATAAAATCGTGATTCTATGGCCAGGGACAACGAAGCTGAGTATGCTAAACTAGAGAGGGAATCGCTAGCAAGGGTGGTACTACATGCATACATATAGTATCTTATATCATCTTCCCATTATACACACATGCATTTCCAAACATTTGGACTACCTATGCAGTGTTGGGAAAGTTCACTTTCTACATGAACTAGTTCAGTTCACAGTTCACACATTTTAAAATGAACTAGTTCAGTTCATAGTTCATAATTCAAAATGTTGAACTAAAGTTCATGGTTTCAAAAATGAACTAATTTATAGTTCATAGTTCTTTTTTCAATAAGTTGCTGCGAGCTATTATTTGTCTCCTGTACGATGTTAATGGGCCATTTCAATGTTTACAATATCCTCAGAGGGCCGTACAAGTTATTGACCTCTGCTTAAAAAAACTAAAATCACAGCTCATTCATTTCATGCTGTGCAAAGAAAAGCAACCTCTTAGTCCAGATATCTCACCATGACTCGCATATGCATGCACGTGCAGGGTGTGGGGTGACCACCAACACAGAAAGATATGGACACAAGATGTGTGCAAATGTATTTAGTTTCCTATCCATGTGAACATGATTTAAGTGGGGGGGACCTAACCTCCTCTAGGGGGGTCCGGGGGGCATGCTCCCCTGGCAAGATTGTTTGCACTTTGAGAGCAACATTAGGAGATCTATGGACACATCTCTCAACACCCAAACACAACTGTAAGCAGATTTTCTTTTAATTTATGGATATTTGACAAATCACTCCCCTTTCAAACTGTATTCTTCTTTATTAATAACTGTCATATAGTATTTTATACCTGTTTACTTTATTCTCTTGTTTTTTTTATAACTATAATGATCATATAAAGATGTGCCTTTACCTCACTGGTTGTAGACAAAGCTTCTTATATTCGTTAGCATAGCTAGCTAACCAGATGCTAATGATAACAACACAGTTATTGACTGTCTGAGCAGTATGACAGATGAGCAGATCGCCACTGGGCTTTCAACTAAAGACACAGACACGCAGAAACTGCGGCATGTGTATGGACTTATCGGTACTGCAATTACTGAAGTGCTGGAGTGGCGTTCTGGTGCTCTCAGTCAGAACTGCACCCCTGTCAGTCGAGACATATACCACGTGATGACACGTTAGGCTCGTGTTGTGTTCAAGGACCCTGACCTTGGCCAGGAAAAACAGGCACTAGCTTGTTTAATTTTTTTGCGGTCTAGATTTCTTTCATTTTTTTATTCTTTGCGTGTGTTTATAAATTACCTCGAGGGCCGTACCAAATTGTCTCGCGGGCCGTATACGGCCCGGAGGCCGGAGGTTCACCACCCCTGCCGTAGAGTCTCACTCTGAGCGAGTGCTGCTCCAGCTGCTCTCGGCTTCGTCCATACTAATTCATTCATTCAATGCTTGCCGGTTCCGCGGTTCCACATTGTTTGTTGTGAGGAGTCTGATGACGTATATTATAGTGCGACAGCCAGGGGTGACAGGCGCGCGTCACAGGCAGCTTGCTGTTGCCAGATTGGGTGGTTTTCCGCATTATTTGAATCCTGTTTACGGTGTGTTTTAACTGGGTTTTCGGCTGAAAGGCATATGAAATCTGGCACACTTTTGAACGCCGTTATAATACAGTGCTGAGAATGAACGCACTTTTGAACGCCGTTATACAGCGCTGAGAATGAACGCGTTCTCAATTACGTTCATCTAGCGGAAAATACAGTACGTTCAGTTCACGTTCGCCCAAAATATGAACGCGTTCATGAACGATCGTTCATTGAACGCGTTCAGGTACATCACTGTACCTATGTTGCAAATGTATTATCTTTTCAATTTACACACGGCATCTATTGCACGTCTGTCCGTCCTGGGAGAGGGATCCCTCCTCTGTTGCTCTCCCTGAGGTTTCTCCCATGTTCCCTTTAAACTGTGGGTTTTCTTCGGAAGTTTTTCCTTGTACGATGTGAGGGTCTTAGGACAGAGGGTGTCGTATTGTCATACTGATATGTATGGATGAATTCCCCCATCCAATCTCTTCACATTGGTCAAAACTTGTTCCTCTGCTGACGAGTCCGAACTGAAATACTCCACCATATTTCCGTGTGTTGACAAAGTGAACGCATGGATGACGTCACGACCATCACGTGACTACTGAAAATGGCAAACATGGCGGCGGCCAGACGGAATATACAGGTCTTGATAAAAAAAGAGCTATAAAATCATTATTTACCGGGGAATATCGCTGATTTCTTCAGGGTATGGTTTAAACATAACGTTTCACTAAATATTGAAGTTTTGATTAATTATCTAATGAGTGGACCATTCCTTTAATGAGAGGAACACTAGGGGACATTATATTGAAACTGAAAAGAGAACATAATAAGCAACATAAAGGGTGGCATCCGTCTTAGAGGTAGCATATCATGTGTGAAGCTCGACCTCATTATAAAACATTGTATTCAGTGTTAACCTTTCTAAAAACAACTAAAGAATTGGTTCTTAAACCGTGCATGTTTTATTTTTAAAAAGGGAGAACCATGGCTTCATTAAACCCCATTTTACTGCATAATTGTTGGTGTGTTGCCTAGATACAATAAAATATAATTCAGGTAGTCAAATTTGATCACGGAGTGTCTCTAGGCCTATATCAGACACAGAATGTAGAAGAGAAAGTATTTTGCTACTTTGGAATTTAAAAAAAGGCAGCAAGAAATGTATCTTTCATTGCAGTAAGAGAAATATGGAGTTTGTGTTACAAGATCTACCAGGGCGGGGGAATGTGATGATCAACGCAGGCAAAACGGAGAAGAAATCGCGCACATCGATAACACTTTCACAGGTGTAGGATCAAAACCCACCTTGTACTGACAGCTCTCATTGTCTATGAGTGACTAAGATCTGTTTTAGATAGAAACAGCAATGAATTCAAAAAAGAGGGAAAAATACCAGTTTTTTTGCTACTTCTTACAACATCAATTCAGAAGAACCTGATGTGACAACCTAGTTATTAATCCTCCTCATGCTTCACTGCAAGACTGAAAAGTTAAATGCATAGGCGCCCTTTACCGTCCCCTTTTCTCTCTTCTTCTCCCACCTCTGGGTATTTCCACGTAGAATGACAAGAAGCACTGTGTGTGTGTGTGTGTGCGCACTGTAACCTCTGATTTCAGGGAAAGCTTTATGAGAATGTACATCAGTCGTGTGGGGGGAATTGGTTCTACATCAAAAGACTATAAGAAATGTGACAGCATCATTCGTACTTCAGTCAATCATTCCCTACCATGTAAACCATGCATGAAGGGAGACACTGATCTCTGCCCCTGCACACAATGTTCTGCTAGAGTCTCCATCAGCACGGTGGAATTCAAAGGAAGAGAGAGAAGGGTGAGGCCAGGTGATTAAAACTCCCATATTTAACTATCCCAAGACTAATAAGTAGCAGTAGTTGAAGCCTACACTGAACAATTCAGAGGGAAGAAAGATCAGGAGAGGACATGGAGTATGGACAGGCAGACTGGAAGTGAGAAACACTTTCTTATGATATATAGTAATACATTCTCTATAAAGTTTTCCAGCAATGAAAAATATGTTTTGCATTTATAAGCACTACACACAACATTAAAAGGGTTTACATATAACTATAATGTAGTTGTTGTAGCAGTAGTGTTTAGTAATGTATTCATTGATGACTACTCCTCCTATGGGCATCAAATGGGGGCTGCTGTATGGACAGATAATACATTTGTTGTAATATTATTAATAACATGTATTTATAGAAGAAGATATATATATATAGATCTCATTATTTATTTTTTACAAATCACGTACATGTAACTGTTCAAATGTATTTGTAGCTGCTTATAACTACATTATCACGTGTTATAAACAATGTATTACGTATACAATTACGTTTATACTTTGACATTAACAAAAATATTTGATAGATTGTTGATTTGTTTGTTGACAGATTTGTGAATAGACTTAGAATAAAGAAACAACAAAACGTTATGACTAAGATGTAAAAAAATGGGTGTGCTGGGCAATATATTGGTCTGGCTCTTAATGGGACTTTGAAGGCAGCATTTATTTACTGGTGGGTATGACTATGTTTGACTTTGAGTCATCTACTGACAATGCAAAACACCTGTAGGCAAGGCAAGAAAGAATGCACCCTAAAAACAAGATTGTCTGATGATGGTACATTAATCCACTTTCAAGAGTGTCAGGATGACTGGGGAAGAAAGCCTGTGGATTTTGCAAAACTGTTTTGTAGCCTAACATGAAAGTGGCAAATTCCTGAAAAAACCTGATAACAAACAGTAGGCATAATGTTTATTATCTGTTATTATATCTTGGGGCTCTGTTTTTTCCCTAAACAAAGGGAAGGGTGCTACTAAGCTAATGCATGTGTCGACTCTGGCTATTAAAAAGAGATCACAGATTGTGACTCAACCAGCGTACATAAACACAGACAGGGTGGTCCAACATGCTTCTGGCTTTCTTTCTGTGTGTGTGTGTGTGTGTGTGTGTGTGTGTGTGTGTGTGTGTGTGTGTGTGTGTGTGTGTGTGTGTGTGTGTGTGTGTGTGTGTGTGTGTGTGTGTGTGTGTGTGTGTGTGTGTGTGTGTGTGTGTGTGTGTGTGTGTGTGTGTGTGTGTGTGTGTGTGTGTGTGTGTGTGTGTGTGTGTGTGTGTGTGTGTGTGTGTGTGTGTGTGTGTGTGTGTGTGTGTGTGTGTGTGTGTGTGTGTGTTCCCAGAAATGTGCAGCAGTAAACACACAAAGAGGCACAGAAGTAACATTACCACTGGCTGGGAGCATAAACAGTGACACACAACGCAACGCAACACAGCCCCATACTTATTTTCATACACATTTGTGGGTACAAGCACATACTGCATGTCACTGCACATATCTCAAAGGGCAAGAAACCATGTGCAATCAGAGGTGCAGAGAGCAATTGTGGGGCCCCCCCGAGAGAGCTGCCCTGCTTGGACTGGGAGCCTCTGGCTGTCCCCCTGGGGCTGAAAGAGGCCCTTACCCTTCACTCTTTCCTCCATGACACTAACCAGACACAGCAGCACATACACATTCAGGGACGGGGGGGCGGGGGTTCTGTGTGTGTATACGTATATATGAGAGAGACCAAGAGGCAGACATCAAGAGGGAGTAAAATGAAGGGGGGACAGAGAAAAAAGCGGGAGACGTTAACACATACGCTGACAGCCCCCCAGCTTTAACCCGCAGCTTAGAGCATTTGTTGACGTTTTTTCATATCCTCCTCTCAGTCTCTTCCTCGTAAAAGAGAGCAATTACATGTCCAGGACAATCCCACATTAAACAAACATTAGTTCTCTCTCCAGAGCCAGACTCAGCCAAATTACATTGTTTCCAGATGCCCATCACAAGCCCGCCCTCTCTCTCTTCAAACCCGCCCTCATCTCCTCTCCTGCTGCTGCTGCTTTACTTCTCCTCTCTCTATTGTTCTTATTTTCTCCTCATGTTCTGCTCCTCTTTATCTCTCCCTATAGTTCCCTAAACCTCCCAAGTTAAGATGCGAGTTTGTGAAGAACAGCCGAGCAGCCTGCTTTCAATTACACCGCCACATCCAAGACATCTGAAGAGGGAAAGGAGGGCCAGAGATGGAGAAAACAACTTGTTTTAGATGTCACATCTCTATACCGATGATGGACAGTAGACGGTGTCTGAGGTCATTATAACTGGCCAGATAGGGAAAGCCATGCATAAGGTTTTAGTTTGCTTATTGGTGAAATAAATGCTCAGCTATTGTTTAGCTTGTTTTAGATGACACGATCAACCATAACTTCAATAAGCTTCCTTTCCTACTTCCGTTGTAACAGTTAAATAGCTGTTTATTTTTCATCTCCAATCTCATTCTTTCGTTGATCTAAACAAATTAGTTAGCTATTTGCTTCAACAAATGCAACAACAGTCCAAGTCCTTAACAGCGTATATATACACAAATTGCACAGCATGAACATCCTGACACAGTATCTGCAGAAAATAAATAATACCGTGTTAAAGAATCAACAGAACTGAACCATTACCCTGCAGTTTATTTAAGTCTTTTATGAAAGGATCTCATCAGAAAGGGATATTACTATGTATGATAAAGAAAGCTATCTTAATATGTCATGTTGGGTTCTGGAGATAAAAATAATAAAACATTCTTAGTAGCAGCCCTTTTGATAAGGTTTTCATTTGAAACCCTCTTAATATGCCATACTTTAATTCTTCGCAGTGGCATTTTAAGGTTAATGCTAATTTTAGCATCCTTACACCCACACATAGACAATGCTAACATGTTGAGCAGGTTCACCATCTTAGTTTAGTCTGTTAGTGAAGTGGGTAAATGTGTGCAGATGCTCAGAAGACAAACAATACAATATGTTCTTTATATTCATGAGATGTCAATACAGCTGTAAACAGTATTCTATGGGAACCAATGTCACATTAAGTTAATATAGTCTAAGCTCAAAGATAACAGCGGTATCAGGAAAATGGACCAGTTCTTTCTTAATAGGCTATGACCCAGACAGGATTTCAGACACTGTTCTTGGAAAAGAAAAACCTTATTGTAAAATTCCCATGAAATAATCCAACTGAAAATGTGACACATGCCATTGAGCAACACACGCCATTGAGCAACACACTTGAAGTCTACCAAAAGCAGCAACACCGTGTAGTCTGACCTCTCGGTGTGTGTGCGTGCATTTGTCTCATTTGTTGTCACTATTATTAAATTCACTCTTGAGTGCACTCTCCTATGGAAACAGCAGGCTGGACGGATATATTTAACGGAGAAGATATAAGCAAGGCAAACCTAACTCTCTTTATGTCATTCTTTTACATTTGTTGTCATATGTTGTGGACATTTATGCACGTGTGTGTGAATAAAACAGAGCATTAAAAGAAGCCCTGAAGGGAGGACGCATCAAAACAAAGCTGAATAATTGCATTTGATATGTTTTTATGGGTGTGTGTGTGTGTGTGTGTGTGTGTGTGTGTGTGTGTGTGTGTGTGTGTGTGTGTGTGTGTGTGTGTGTGTGTGTGTGTGTGTGTGTCTGTGCATTGCTGTCTGGTTGTAAGGGGGGCTCATCAGACAGCAGCTACATGGTTGAAGAAGCACTCAAATACACTCACGTTTCCACAAGACCTAGGGGCATCTATGGGGACCTCCTAATACATCTCCTAACCCCAAACACACACACACACTAACACAAATATGTTTACGCACACACACACTTATCTCGGACCGAGCTAATCTAATGAGACAGCCAGACTGCGACGTGTACAGACAAACCTGAAGGCAGACGTGCCTGAACACAAACACAGACAGTTATAGAGTCAATAATAAACAGAGGGTACCCAGTGGTCAGGTGTGTTGTCCAAACAAGATCCATTGATCACGACTGCATTGGGACAACATCAGTTTGAATGTATATTAGTTAAAGCCAACCTCTTATTTACTAATGTGGTGCTGTAAAGATTTCAATCGTTCCGTTTCAATATTAGTGTGTTGCCAAACAACAGCTGAGAAAATCAATATGACTTTCACATCTGTATTCTAAATATGTAGCTTCAGCCAGCAACTGGTTAATTCAGCTTCAAATTAGACTGAAGTCTTCCGACCAGCACCTCTAAAGCTTTCCAATTCAAATGATGTTTTAATGATCTTTAATTTAAACAAAAAATATAAATAGTCCCCTTCATAAGCATTAGGCTTGCCGTCTCGATCTTCTTTTCCAATTAGCAAGAAGGCGAATAAGTAGAAACGTGTTAAAACTTGTATTAATTATTCAAGACAAGATTTCAATCTGTTATCAGTGATTGGAAAGAAAATTAAAATTAAAAAATTAATTTATAAACCTTTTTAAGTCTTAAGACCAAATGATTAAAATGCTTGACAATAAAACAAGTAATAATTTAATCAATTTGTCAATAACCGTTACATTTATCGCATCCTCTTGTTATTTAGCCATTTAAGATTAATGGCTGTCTTGTTCCATCTCAACTATTAACATATTTTAGTTTTATTTTAACTTCTTTTTATTTTAATCTATTGTCAGTATATATTTTGTTGCCTATAAATGATTAGATATCTTGTATAATCCCTCTTAAAATCTTTGTATGTTATTGGGAGTATATTAAAACTCACATTGTTCTATTCATCCTGCAGTGTTAAAGCCAAGGCACATTGAAATAGTGTTGATAGCAACTTGATATATCGATGTATTCTTTTATTTCATTATCTATTTGTGTGTGTGTGTTACTCACATAGTCGGGCAAGGCAGTGTCGTCGCCCAGTCTGCCTCTCAGAGACTGCGTCGCCTGCTCCAAGACCTTGTTGTGCTTCTTTGAAAGCAGCGCAAACAAACTGCAGGAGACACGGAGAGGGAACACATGAGTGGGAGCAGCATCGACAGATGAATGATACACTTCACCAAAAGAAACCAAATACAGTCGTCACACCGCACCATGTCATTAATGTGCTGTAAATACTCCAACAGTGACCTTTACTCAGCTTAACTGAGGAGAGAAGCCTTTATTAAAAACAGATTATTATTATTAGAGACCAGCCTGTTTTGCTTTATAAATGAGGCCATTCAAATACTGAATAATGATTTATTGTGAAATGACAAACATAATCATGAAAAAGGCAGGAGAGATTTTCAAAAATGATGTCTCCAATTACTAAACATCTTGTTTAATTTACCATCAGCTTACAATCAGAACTAGTTTTTTAATAACTCGTCTATATTAAGGCCTGCGTAGGTCACAGCCTTGTTTACTCTGTTGAAAATTGCCCGTCTTTTTTTCATGTACGTGTGTGTGGATGTTCTGCCCTTTGACCCACAAGATAACTGACTTGCTTTAACCTTATTGTGTGTGTATGGTTGTCTGCATGGGACTGCATGATTGGATGTGATTGCTGTACACAGACAAGAGTACATCAAGACTAGACTATGCATATTATTTATGCTTGGGTAGCAATGAGGTGGGTAACACAAACACGCATGTAGCCAAAATAATACAAGAAACCAATATGATTTGTCTAAAAATACATTTTATCTTGTTGACTTCTTTATTACATCTTATTTAATACAATACTGAGTCTTGCTTGTCAGAGTCTCCTATCGTATTCATTGCAGTGTTTATCATAATTATTAGTGACCTTCTGTTTTAATTACAACTTTTTAATAGTCTTTCCAGGCCCCGAGGCCGTCGAATGTTTAATTTGTGTGTCAATTAAGGGAAAAAAAAATGGCAGAATAGATGAAATTCAATGACAGCAAAGGGCTAGGGAAATTCAGATGCAGAGCTCAGCTAAGCCCCATAAAGCTACACCTGTCCATCTGTCAGTGCACACACACACACACACACACACACCACACACAGCACACACACACACACACACACACACACACACACACACACACACACACACACACACACACACACACACAACACACACACACACACACACACACACACACACACACACAACACACACACACACACACACACACACACACACCACACACACACACACACACACACACCACACACACACACACACACACACACACACACACACACACACACACCACACACACACACACACACACACACACACACACACACACACACACACACACACACACAAGCATTCTTTCTGCAGGCTAATTGGCTGAATGGAGATATCTGAGCAGCTATGAGGAGGTCTACTTGTTATCTACAGACCTAATGTCAAAGGTCCTATTAGCCATGACTACTTAATGGGACCTGTTGTATTATCTAGTCAGTTTTTCTTATTCTAAATGAGACCACCGAGCAAGTTCCACCTGGGACATTTGCCCACAATTACATCCCTCATTTTTGGAGAGGCAGTGACGGACACGGCCCGGGGATCAGCGACACAGAAAGTCTTCAACACTGCTGGCCTGATCCCAAAATCAGTTATGAGCCTGCAGTAATGACAGACATGGTCTCCACTGACACACTGGAGATGTACAGGTGCTCTGTCTTTACCAGTTCAAAGGATTACCCGCATCCGGACCCACACAGTGGGTGGTTACGAGCTGACTACATGCGTGTTCTCACATTTATTTGAAGGCATGAGCGACTGCAAATCATTTATTTTATTAACAAATTGGGGGGAAAAATGTCTTCTAGACTGTTGGTCAGATCATAAAAGCTATTTTAAAGATGTCACACTGGGCTCTGGAAACTTATACTAAAAATATTTTAGAATAATACAATTAATAAAATATCTGATGGGTTTATTGGACACATGAGTATCTGTGGTGACATAGGAGACTGTGGATACTGTGGACAGAGGAGCAATGCAGCACAAAGGGAATATTGGTGCCGAGAGAATATATTGTAAATAATAAGGAAAGATGCACACTGGTGGTGGAGGCAATTCAAACCCACTGTTTGCCTCTAAATAAACAACACCAACTGTGATTCTCTCCGAGAGTCTATTATGGAGCAGAGTTCAGCACTGCCTGGCAGACATTTGGAAATTCCTGGCAGGAAATTCCCCTTTATCAAGCCGTCCAGTTTAGCCCAGCCCTTGCCATCATACTCATTATCATTATTATTATCATCAGACATGGAGTCAGTTGCTCTACATCACCACAGGATAGACATGTACACATTCACAGACAGAGTTCTTCTCTGACTCAAAACACCAGAGAATCACAGATATGCAGAGAGACACTGGCAGCGAGATAAGAGAATCCTTGAGTGTGTGTGAATGTGTGCACGTCTTCAAGAAGGAAACATTCCTTCCTGTGCGTCTGGAGTTCACAAACACTCACGAATGACTTGATGTGTGCAGTTTGGACCAATTCCATAAAGTCATTCACTTCCTCACGTCCCAAATCCTTCCCCTCAGTTACCTTGTGTTACATAATGTTGTGTTATGTTACACAAGCACACCCCCCCCCCCCCCTCTCAATATTTCATCTCTTATCTTCTTCTGCGGCAGCCACTGTGCTGTGCTTGCATTTAAATATAAACTTCCATCCGTGTCTTGGGACAATTTATTTTTATATTTAAGTATCTTTGCTCACACAGATAAAGATTGTGTCAGGTCCTACTTGCTTGTTAGGTGTGGTATACACTACGTATGCTGCTGATTTCAGTACATAAAACTACAAAATGTCAGAAAGGAAGTTCACTCCAGTGCTACAGCACTTTTCTAGGCAGACTTTAACCATATTCATGCTCCGAGGAAGGCCTCTGGCCATAACACATTCACGTCTTTGATGGTGTGCCAACTCTTCCACTTGATTATCGGATTCATATATTTAAGTACCCAGTTTCTCTTTTTATTCAAGTTCTCAGCCATAAAGGAAAGCGCATTCAGCACAGTTTAGAGTTAGTAGAGGTCAGAGATGTGGCAATGATATGAGACAATTTTCTCTACAGTCAGCAACTTTGGCATACCATTTATACTGTGGTAGTATTTTTTATCATCCCCTAGGTGTATTAAACCATTGAAACGTTCAAGTGAAAGAGCAAGACTGTTTAAAGGGAATATTGGATCCTTGTGACTAATGGCGCATTTCCACTGCAGCGGGTAGCCCCGTTAAGCGTCCTTAATCGTCCTCAAGCGGCCAGGCCAGTTTTTGGTGGCCTTTCCATATAGCGTAGCAACCGGCTAGCGGGTACTTTTCCGGCCCCATAAAATCGTGGTTCTATCAGGCCAGGGCTGAACTAGTGACGTCAACAATCTCGACTGCTGATTGGTCAGAGAGAATCGTCACAAGATCGCGCGCGAGATCATCCCTAGCGTCGCATATATATCTAGAAGCAAGCTTGCAGCATTTTTATACACAGCAAGAAACAAGTAACAATCGCTTCCACATCCTCCATGTTGTGTGTGTTTTGTGAGTTGTTGTACTGAAGATGACGCCACTGCAGTTTTACCCAGCGTCGCTCCGCCCAAAAAGCCTGCCAAAAAGCCGATCGCCCTGCCTACACTGCGCTGCTACCCAGGTCCTAAACTGTAATGGAAATGCGACACGGCCTCGGACGGCCAGCGAGGCAGCACGAGGCCTGAGCGAGACGCTTAGGGACGCTTAAACGGGGCTACCCCGCTGCAGTGGAAATGTGCCATTAGTGACTGAGGGGACTATAATATGACATTTAATCCAATAAATAAACCGAAGAAATGCAGCTCTGGTTATTTTATACGTTAACAGTTCCTTCATTTATCATGTTAAATATGCATAGTATTGTGATATCAATTATATTACTTTATGCATATCGCCCACACTTAGTTGGAGGATATAAAGACGGTCAAGATTCAGACTCAGTAATTAATCAACTTTACTTTTTGTTTCAAACCAGAAAAACAATAGGTCATTATAAAATGGAAGAAAAGAAGAAGAAAAGCTAGAAATAAACATATTATATCATCATCTGTCCCACTCATTGTACAGTATGTCCTCACCTAATGATGCGCTGGGCAGCGTACTGGTGGAGACAACGAAACTGGGCTGACATGTTGGCAAGGGCAGCGAGACAGTTGGTGTGGAGGTACTTATCCTGCGGAGGATGCACAAACATACATAAACATGTTAATAATGTTACTGCAAAGCAACAAATTACTCTGTAGTATCAATCTTCAGAAGTTTCATGGTAACAAAAGCCATATGGAGGATGTGGATGTGAATAATTACCATTTGGTTTCTGAATGCACGGCTGTTTGGAAACTGTGTGAATGAATCCGTATTAAACTCACCCTTGTGGCGGGTCATGTTGAACTGGATGGTGCGGATGACCACCAAAATGAGCAAAACTGCCAAGTGAGATCTCTGTCAATGTTCTCTCCGTGTACCATGTGATGTTCTTCAATTCCTGTGAGAGGTAGACACAAAGAAATGAGACATGACTTTTGAATCCATCAGGAATTATTTACAATTTTCCCCGCCATTGCAAGTAAAGAAAGGTTTCAGTGACATTGCATGGAATGTACACAATGTGTATTCAGTTGTGTCTACCCACCACTTCATGGACAGAGCGATTGAAGGGCGTCGTCCTCGGTGAGGATGAGGAGGATAATGAGGGCCAATGTAGACCATGATGAGAATTTCTGTTTTCCACGTGGTAAAGGATCTCGAGGATGGGCAACACCTGAGAGGTAAGATGGATAGCAGAAGGAAGAGCTGAGCATGTGTAGGTGTAGTCGCAGGAAAAAACATTCATTATATCCTTGTTACAAGATTCCACAAGCAAACAGCCTGAAGGGACACAAATATAAATATTAATCCTGCAACAAGAAACAACTAAAAAAGCTGAATTCATTTTCTACAAAGCAAAGAATGCCACAATTAAAAAAGGTATTCGTTGTGTTTTCTTTTCAGTGAAAGGGAGCTTTTGTTGTTTAGCCTGGGGGCTTTGTTAAAGTTGAATCCATCAACAAGTCAAATACAATTATATTTTACTAGGGCTGCACAATATATGTTTTGTTTTATATCGACATGTGTCATGCAATGTAATTTGGCACGATATTGCATTCAGGGATCAGTTTAGTTAGTTGGAAAAGAAGATAACAGTAAAAAAAAAAAGAATTGCACTTTACCATGTGGCTATTATTCTTTCAGTATTGAGCCTTTGTATTCTTTCTATGGTAAGTAATTTAGTTTCATTTGTCTTCAATTCAACAAGCATTTGTTTATAATTAAAGTGTGTTTACTATAGAAGTGCTAGTATCAAGTCAAAATCTAGAGTCCTGTATACAAGCATAAGTAAAAAGTAGAAAACAGCAATATATAAATACAGAAATATAGACATGTCAAATAAAGGAGAGATAAAAAAACAGTAAAAGCAGCACTGCAGATGCCCATTGAGAAGATATTTACATTATTTACTATTCATGGCTGCTTCACTATAGGCAGAGGCAGATTGTATATTGAGATATGCAGAACAGATGTAAAAGTAATCCGCTAACGTCAACAGTGGCAAAAGATTGTCTACTCAGACTCATATTGTCAGAGTGAAAGCAGTTAGTAGATAGCATGCTGAGCGATGAACCCTCACAGATGCAGGCGTTAGCTCATTACGCCGCCGTGCTTTGTTATTGCTAGACTCATTAGTAGCCCCCTACATAATAAACTCAATCTAGACATGCTAATGGTAACATTTTATAATAGCAGCTATAAATGAGAAATAACACAGAAAGGTCATGCTGATAGACATACATTCATTTAATTGACCTGCGTTCTTTTAGAATATGATAATCTATTAAAAGTATTTGCTGCATGTGTTTGCCGATTGCCATGAAGCTTTTGTTGCAATGCTTAACAGACTACTTTTTCAAACCGCTTTCTAATTAAATCAAATAATTTAGTGTTGCACTGCACGAAAAGCCTCCACATGAATGTCTACAATGTTCATACATGATACCATCTGACATGCTGGTCTACAGAATGATTTTCATTGACTAAATGCCTCAGTACATTCACTCGGCTGTAAGGAATAACTGGCACTGTCCCACATGGACCGGATAGCACCAGCTGCCACTGTATACATCCTCCCTGCTTTCCAAGCCATAGCATTTGGTCCAAGATGAAACAATTTCATGGCCATACCCATGTGTGTAGGAAGGACTGCATAATGTCTTTTGTTTGAGGATTGCCAAACACACCGAGTGTTCTTTGCTACTAGCTATTTCCATAAACTACAACATGAAAATATAATTAGGTTTTAGGTTAGATATCTAATTGAATGTAGGTTTGTGGTTAACACAAGCCTAAGAGATTTCAATGCGTTTTAGGGTTTCACTATGACACAAAATACAAAAGTAATCCTGTTGTGAGTTTAAGCTTTTACATGGAGAAGGATGGCAAAAATGAGAATACAGGGTTTGTTGGAGACGCCATCTTGCCAAAAACAGCCATCTCCTCAGTGGTGGTGTTTAAGTTATCCACCTTTGTGTAATAATTTACAGCCTATTGTTAGCTTTTTACTTCTGACGATTTATATAGGCATAATAAAATAATTAAAGCAGTGTTCATTTTCAGACATTATCTTGTTGAACAAAGCATGTTAGTATCATACATTTTTCTGGCCATAGAGTTTATTTTCTTTAATAATCCCAAATTGAATAGAAATAATCTATTGTCTTTTTTTTTTAAAAGAACCAGGGCTATGTATGTTCTCTTCAAGGTTGGCCTACAAAAACCCGTCATTATTGCAGCGCATTATTATCAAACGGTCTTCATTGTCATTCTACCCCCAGATTGTCCATGTCAGTCCTGGAGAGCATGTACGTCCTCATGTTTGCATTCTGGTGAAGAAGGGTGTACAGTAGAAGAGTGGCCTGGTCAGAGCGCTGCTGCTCACACAACGCTGTGTACAGACTGTTGAAATTGATCTGGAAGGTGTGAGGTTGCTCAGCAGACATCGAAGACGTGTCTGCATGTGGAGAAGTCAATATTGTCAGGATGATAATGTTATCACATTCGTTCATTAACACCTGGTATATGTAATACACATTAAATACTCGAATAAAAACTAAAGTAAAACCAACAGATTTATACCTTGTGTGTTTCTGAAACATGTGATGGCCTGGCGGTAGGGGTTTGGCCAGTCGGGCCCGTCTGTCAGATTGGCGAGCACCAGCAGTAACAGGAGGCTCTGATTGGACAGTGGTAGGGGGTTGTGTTCCTGGTCTACACCGGCTTTGTTGCCAGCCCCTCCCAATGTGAAGACACTCCATAACCCACCTGAAGACAGACACATAAATGGTGCACCGATAAAAATATTTCCTATAATAATATAGAGAAAAACATGTTTTTTTTACTCTCCAAATGCTTTTTAGTTATAAATGACTTTAATTTCTGGTGAGTTCATGGATTTTTGCAATTTTGTGTGTGTTTTTTCCAGTGTGTATTACATTAAAGGCCAGTGTTTCCCCTACCATTGTCTTGGAGGGGCGCTCCGCCCCCCCTGTAATTAAAGATGTTTTAAAAAATATATATATATATTATTTTTTTTTTTTAAATAATATATCCCAATGCCACCTACATATGGGCTTGTGTCCACATACATTTAACCTTTTCCACAAAGACACAGTTAGCTGTCTCAGTGGAGTGGTGAGCACAGAAACCAAACTGCATTGGGTGGAGTGGAGCGAAACCTTTGTCTAAATGTTTGGCGATTAGTTTTGACACCCATTTCTTAGCTATCTAGAGACACAGGGGAGGATGCTGATTGGTCTGTAATTGGACATCATTGCCTTATCCCCAGATTAAAAAAATCGGTGTCACCGTGGCCACTTTCCAGGACGACGGAACTTCCCTCTTGCTGATCGATTGATTTACTAGCAAACTAATTGGTTTTATTAGACTGTCGATATGTGTCTTTATAAAGTTGGTGTCGAAATCATCTGCATCCCTAGCCTTAGGACCTCGTAACCCTAAGATTATAGTTTTGACCTCAACCTCTGTGATTTCCTCCAGGTCAAAAAAGGGGTGTGTATCCACAGTCGGGCTAGGTGAGACCTCAGATGGCGGGAAGAGTTTTGCAATAACAATGATATTATTAATTTAATTCAAGCTGCTTTAAGCACAGAAAAAATGCAATGTTCTTGTTTATCAAACACTGTGTGATACCCAGGTAGGATTTCTAAGACTTAGAAACGAGAACCAAAGCTCTCTGTGTCAGAACAACAGACTGATGGATGCATCTTGGCAGTCCTCAGTGATGAAGTGCAGTCAGGTTGTGAATGTCCAACTTTTTATAGAAAGCATTTTAGTATTACTTGCAGCTCTTCAGCCATTAACTGATTTACGCTTCATGAGGAGTCGAATGCAAACGAGCATGTGCAGTCAGACTCATGTAATCAAGGCCAGGCTGTGCACAATGGAGTCACACACCACAGTTTGCAGCACCTGAAATTTGAAACAACATAGACGGCGCCACAGAACAAAGAGAAACTGGAACTACTGGCCAACTGGAGTAGGGTTCATTTTTTCTCTCGTTGGGGGATGAGAAGCAGCTGAATTTCCTGCAGAAGTGCTGGTGCTTTCAGGCGTCACGGGAAGCACGAGAAGCACGAACACCGAGAACACAAATGACAGTCTGTGGCTCCTGCACGTCTAGCCACACAGAAAGCACCTACCAACACAGTGGGAGTGGGAATTTGAGGTGAAGCCAAGTACATTTGTTGCCATCTAGTGGAGCAGTATGGAACAGCATGGAACAGCATATCAGTATATCTGAACTTGCACACACTCTTCTTGGTGTTCGAGTAAAGTCATCCTGATCTAACTATGACACACTCAGTGCAATTGGTGACTGAATCAACAGTGTGAGTCAAACAAAAAGACATTAGCTCAAAACATTATAGGGGTGAAATTCCTCACGTACACTCACATAGTTATACATTACAATATTAACTCAAGGATATAATGGGAGGTCACATCCCAGTGTCCTCTTTGTGTACAGTTTTGAAAGGAAGCAGACAGAACAAAGGAACAACTTGTGACTGTTTAAAAAGTTTGACTGGTTGTTCATCAATTATGCATGACAAAATACTTGCTCTGCCTCAGAGTTTCCTTTCGTCAACTTGTGACTGTGGTCAATTATTGGTAACATCCGTGGTTTGCACTTTGGTTTGCCTCGAAATGTACACGATCCTAACAGTCCATCACTGTTTTTTGATTTGAAGTGTGTATGCAACTGTTGCTCAAAGTGGAACGATTTTTTTTATTTAAGAAGATAATCAATAATCTGCAGCCACAACAAAAATAAATCCCTAAATGAGAAATTACATCAGTTGTCAGTCTATCTGCCTTCCTCTCTCCATACACGATACACTATCTTGAAAAGAGAGGGCCAAGTTATGACGGAGTGCTGTTCATCTCATCTCTGGCACCACAGTGACTAGCCCAGCCGTGTCAGAGAGCCCGGTCTGGCAGCCACATTTCCTGCACTCTCGAACACACACTTACTCTCACACACACATTCACAGGGCTCTACTCTATTTTACCTTAGAGGGTGCTGTTTGTTATCCATCTGGCTCGGCTCGCACTGCCTGTCTCCCTGCCCACCACATAAACCCAATAATGCTACGCTGCAAAGGCCTGCTCCGGCCCTGGCCAGCCGCCCAGTGGAAAACAAAAAGGAGGAGGCCAACGTGATGAAGAGGAAAGGGAAGAGTGAGGAAAAGAGAAGGTCATTCACGGACAAGGAGGCTGGCACGCTTAAATTAGAGAAATCTGGGCTTCAGGACTGGAGGGCAGCAAAGGCATCTTTCTGTGAGACACACACACTCAACTGCACCCACAAAGTCTTAGTTTAGTGAGCCTGTATCCACAACCTAAGAAATGTATCTTTTTCATCTCTAAAAAGCCTTTATGACGGACACATCTCTCCTGGTCTCCATGCAATATCAACTATATAATATTAAATACTTCTTAATAACCATTGAAATAGGCACAAAAGCAAGTCCATAGTTTAAGTCTTTGCAACAGAAGAAAAAAGCCTGGGTTTAGGGACAGAAGGCTGTGTGTTGCTTTACATAATGAACTGGACTATTAAACATGACTGATGGCTTACATATCAAATGAAATATCATCACACAATCAAATATCTGCAATGTCTTTCCAAATATTCAGACGCAGGCTGTAAACAATCCCTTCTGGAGACACATATTCCCCCTGACATCCAATTCACCTGAACATAACCCCGCACCAAATCGTGATTCATCACACACGCACACACACGCACACACACGCGCGCACACGCTCCAGTGGGGGGCCTTAATGATGCTGCTGTTATTACACTGTTTATTGGGTTACTATAATTACCGTACTGTCCTTAAACATCGCTAAAGTACTTCATGTGTTCAGTCTGACTAAATTAGAACAAACCCTCTTAAGAGTAACATTAATGTTTTTCTCTGTTGCATTATTTTAGCTTTATGCAGCTGCAAAGTGTCACAATACATTATCAATAAAACAAAGGATCACTCTTCTATGCCTGTGTTTACAATACAATGTATAAGAATTGAAGGTAAAGGCTAAATAAAGCAAAAGTCAAACTGAAGCTGATGTGAATGTGATTGTTTTTCATGTGTTTTGGTCAAGAAAAAACAGCTTCTAGAAATTGTTATTGGTTGATGGAGGCAAATAAAAAGTGAACTGATCATTAAAATCATTAGGAACTTTTATGTGGGAAACATTGTGTGCGCCAATTTTTTGCACCAATCCTTTGAATATATTTATTGGGATAATTGAAACTCTTTGCTCTAATGTAAAAGTTGGTTCGTTCAGTTGTTGATATTACAGCCATGACCGAAGTAGAGGATCAACAGACCAAAATGTAAATCTAGTATGAATAAAATATAACCGTATATATATATATATATATATATATAAATCACCAAAAGTTCTAAGGACACTAGTGCCACATAGTCTTGAACACCAACATCTCAGGGGTCTGTGGAGACGCCAGAGGAGTGGGCTGAGGAGGGGAATATGTTCTCAAAGTTAGAGCGGAGAACATACCCTTCAGCGCTAAGTAGATGTGAACGCCTGGTGACCAGAGACAGACAGAATGTGCTCCTTACTTATTTACTTGCATAACACTGAATGAAATATGCCATGAGGGCTTCAGGCCTTGGCAATGCACACAAAGTACACCCAGCCCGTGGTTGGGGAATCATGCGGTACAGTCAATAAACAAACACACTATTCTGATATGCTCACACAAATGAAAATATATGCTCAAAGCACTTTCGCCCAAACCCAGTCCAAAAGCCTTCTAACAAAAACATATGCAACAAATGAAAATGTTCCCCAGACAGAGTGATTTAGATCTATCTATAAGATCAGCATCCTTTCTGTCACGTGAGCTACGCTGATGATGCCTAACACACATACATGTAAGGCTGTTCGTGTTGGTGGGACTGTCACCATCAATAGAGTAGATTGGGATCATAGAAGAGGCAGAGTTACTGTTAGCCTCTTGACGTCAGACCTGGGGATTGCACACAAGATATCATCGTGTGTTTCTGCTTGTAGGCAGACTGATAGCTCAACAAAGTATAATGTGTGCATGTGGAGAAATCAGAAATGTAAATCATTGAACAGTATATAGAAGAGAGGAGAAGAGAAGAGAGGAAATGAGAAGAGAGGAAGAGAAGAGAGGAGAGGAAATGAGAAGAGAGGAGAGGAGTTGCCAGACTGGGTGATACTCCCCCTGCAGACTCTCGTTTCAGACTCAGACAGCAGAGTGTGTCAAAGCGAGAGAGGAAGAGACATCCTATCCGCCCACACATTCACATGGCGACGGAAATGAAGCACTGCTTTGCTTTGCCAATGGCCAGTGCTGTATCTGGGGGGACTTCCAGAGCGTCTATGAAGTGAGGGTGCACGCATGAATGGTTTTACATGCTGCTAACATGACGAAGAAGGATTGCTATAAAAAGCATGAATGCTAAGTAGGTTGTGGTAGTGTTGTCTAGTCCAGTGCACTGTATGTGGGTTTACAGACTTCATAAAGCATTCATGTCCCTCGTTTAGACTTTCACTGATTTGTAGATGCCACAGCTTTAAACACAGGCCTTCTGCCAAGACTAACAATATATAGACATAACTGTAAAGACTAACCCCAAAATGTTCTAATATAATAATTTCCACCAATATGTATCATTTATTTTCAGTGGTGGCTTCTATATTAATGGGTTTCACTTGGGCGATCCAACCTTTGCAACAAATCCATTCAAGTTGACGGTTTATTAATAAAAGGATAGATTTCCAAAATTCCATATCCTTAAATTTAGGGAAAGATCGTGCATCCAATTGCATAGGTTGGGGCATGTTAACCGGAGTAAGCGGAGGTGCCGGTTCGCGCACACACACACACACACACCGACAACACTACACACACACACCACACACACCACACACACACACAACACACACACACACACACACACACACACACACACACCACACACAAACACACACACACACACACACACACAACACACACCACACACACACACCACACACACACACCACACCACATCACACACACACACACACACACACACACACACACACCACACACACACACACACCACACACACACACACACACACACGTTGTTTTTTAAGGCGGTGACATCATTACATCGAATGACAGACCTTCAGAGCTTTAATTGAAAATTGGTACCACCCTACAATATTCTAACCATGACTAGAAAAACGGATTTTCCGTGTAAAATTGCTGCAAGTCCCTTTTAACTGGCTGAATATTTGCTCATCGCTGAAAAATGAAAGAAATTAACTAATATGTACTGTCTCTACCTCTTGCCTACACCCATTTTCAACATCCAAATTCAATGTGTGCTCTGCCCCATCCCTGGCACTGTGTGGCATGGCCGAGACAGAGAGACGGAGAATAGAAAAACAAGGTGGTGTCTGAGCTCCGGGCAGGAAAGAGCGCTGGGTTCTGGTGATCTGTGGCGTGTGTGTATAAGGGAGGCGGCTGCAGACGACAGGCTCTAGGGATTACAGAACAGGACAGGGCACCACAACTCATCGGCCCGATCACTGGCCACCCAGACAGATAGGCTGGGATGAATGCTGATGGCTCCTGATAGGAATCTGCCACCAACAACCGACAAAGAGCATTTATCTGTTGGGGGAAACCCGGCCCTATCTTACCACGCAAACAAACATTGCAACACACACACACCACACACACACACACACACACCACACACACACACACTCACACACACACACACACACCACACACAAAACACACACACACCACACACACACACCACACACACACACCACACCAACACACACACACACACATCACACACACACACACACCACACACACACATGCACACACACACACACACACACCACACACACACACACCACACACACACACACACACACACACACACACCACACACACACACACACACACACACACACACACACACACACACACACACACAACACCACACACACCCCAACACACCACCAACACACCACACACCACACCACACAACACACACACACACACACACAACCCACACAACACAACTTCATTTTTTGACATATCACCTTTCATCCACAGTGCCATGGATGTCGGCATTGGCTTTCATTTCTCATATTAATCTTATTTACCACGCTTTGGCTCCACGGAAAAAAATAATTAAAATAAACTCAATCTGTTTCTTCTTAATGTCTGGCACTAATCTCTGAATTTGGACCATCATTCCTGCAATTTCTGATGCCATTTTACTCGCCAGTTTAATTTTGATGTGGGGAATATATCACAACAACAAACAACAAACTGTGAGCAACAAGAGTGACTAAATACACAAATAGCTGTTGGGTTCAAGTTAAACCACGTTGTAGATTTTGCCACATTACCCATATACGTATTACCTACAGCAGCGGTTCCCCAACCTGTGGGCAACGGCCCCCTAATGGGGGCCGAAACTTTTCTCTTTTTTAGATCTTAAGTGGGCGCCTGAGTTGAAAAGGTTGGGAACGCTGACCTACAGTAAAATATAAAAAAATGATGTTTTCTCAACCAAACCAAATAATATAGATTTTCTTTTGCTCCATTTGTCGTTTCTTTTTGTTTTCATTTGTGTGTGGATGTGTGTACACTTACTTGCCACCCCTGAGGCCAGACCATAGAGCAGGCCTCCTTCGGCTTTCTGCTCAAAGATGTGGGTCGCTGGAGGCGGACACTTCTCCTGCCTGATGAAGTTATAGAGCAGGGTCTTCACCAGCCGACTAGTTAAAGACAAACCTGGGAGAAAAGAGACACAAACGCAAAGAGAGTTTCACAAAGACAGCTGGGGCTTTCTTCAGAAGAGGTGTAATACATGAGCTCTTCCAACATTTCAAGAATGATGTGAGTTGTCTATAGAATATTACAATAAAAGCCCTGGGGTTATCTAGTACTCTGGCCTTAAAAGCTGTCCCTTACCTGCTCAACAGAAACATCAATTACATCTGACTGCACTCCACTGAATACAGAATATGAACACGGGCATAACCATTTAAATTATTCCTTTTATCAGAGCTGGCGGGGTTGGTTGAAAAAATGTCAGCTCACTTGCCAAGTCGGCCTCATTATCTGCCACTAATAGGAGTAGGTGTCGACCCTTTCTTAGTGTAATAAAACCCAAGGAACCAGACATAGGACTTGTTTCTAGTACATGCAGGGGTGTGTGTGTGTGTGTGTGTGTGTGTGTGTGGTGTGTGTGGTGTGTGTGTGTGTGTGTGTGTGTGTGTGTGTGTGGTCCATATTATGTGTCAATGTGAGTATCTGTATACCAAATATCAGTTTTTCCAGCAACACAGCACATAGTTTCTTAAACGACCAGTGATAAAACCATTTAGATCTGTTTTGCCAACAACAGCTAGACCAAAGCATTTCTCCATCTCATTAGCAGTTAATCCAAAGTGCTCTCATTTGGGTGTTATGCTGCAAGAGCCCTAAAAGAAAATGACTTCCATCCTCTGTCGACCCATCTTAACAGAACTACTAGACTTCAAAATGCATTCAGGCTTGCAGCATTTCTATTTCAAGATTATAATTAACAAAGGATTTTAAAGCATTTAAAAGTAGCTCAACATCAGACTGTATTAGCATTATGCGAGTTATACTACATCCACACTCTAATTTTTCCCACGCTGAAGATTTAGCTTATCAACATTTTTTAAAACGAGTCACTGGATTACATTCTTTCAGAATCACAGAAGATTAAGTCACAGTGATAAGATAAGAAGATAAAGTTCTATTAGATTCATTTCTGTTTCCCCCCTTAGTATCACTTAATGACACACGAAGACATTGTTTAGAACATGATGAGAAGTATCAGTGTGGATATATAAACAGCAAGCCTATATCAGGCAGTGTCACGTTGGATTGGAGAAGGTCCAAAATGATCTGGGGCCTGCAGATTGTGGATGACCCAGTTACAGAGGTAAGTGAGAGCAACTCGTAATGCAGTCCACATTTTCCTTTATTGGTTTGTTTTCCAATTGTGGCTTTCATTTAAGCAAACTTGGTATTGGTGCTCAGTTTAAATGTCAGTATCTTGTCATGTGTGCTTTTTCCTCACCATCGTCCTTTCATGATGTGCTGATAGATTAATCCATCTCGGAGGATGTCTTGTTGAAGAGTTGGTAGGAGAAGAACACCAGCAGTGTGGTCACCGCTTCAAACAGGATGCTGTAGGTGATGTCTCTACAGGAAAAGAAAGACACAATAAGAGTTCATGCAAATACATTATAATCGCAACTTTAAAGGTTATGAATATATGTGTAAGAAGACAAGGTTTAGATATGTAATTCTTAATGTAAACACATACAAATGCCTGATATTTAAGCAAAAGCCTTTTAAAATATCAAAAACATTCATTCATTACGTTTTAGGGAAGCAGGATATTCTGCATCTGTGACATGTTGTATAAAATGAGATGCCAATGGAAAGTGGCCCCACTGCTGATGACTATCCTTTCATTGAAGTGTGTTCCCTACTGTTTAATCATAACGTGCTTCCGTACACCTGAACACAGACAAACATGGCTTTCAATAATCAACCAGATTTTAAACTTAGGACAATGGTTGTGTTTCTTTCATATTTACACAATATTTGCCGATTTCACTTGACTGTGTACGTATGTACAGGGGTCTTCAAAAATCATGTTATTAATGTATTCATATTGAATACTATTTTTGGTCAATAAAATGTGAAAAAAGCTATCATACATTTCCAAAAAACCAAAAGAAAACAAACAGCTGTTTTTCTCCCTCCAACAGTTCAAACTTAAATGATATCTTAAAAAAATGTATTTGCCATTTGTGTCAAGCTTAAATTACGTTACGTCATTAACAATGATAGTTACTGAAATAATTACTAGGTATGTCGCAAAGACACCTAATACAACAGTAAAGACTTCACCATAGGGATAGTGTTAATATAAGGCACCTAAATAATTGATTAGAAAACATTTCAGTTAAAGAATGTGTGGGAAAACAATAGGGGATTAACTGTGATGTATAGGTCAGAATCAATCTTTCTTGTAAAATGAAGACATAAAAGATCAAGTGCACAATTCTGTCAAAAGATTTTGGGGAAATATATTTCCATCCAAACCAGAAGCACGTACAGAGGAAACAGGCCAACAGCCACAAAGTGGTGGAGGAAAGAAAAACAGGTGGAAGTTTTGAAGCTTAGACAATGAATCTTGTAGGAATGCTGAATGGATTTACACGAGAGCTTGAAGTCCAGACACAAAAAGAAGAGACGGGAGACAGAGAGGAGATTGGTTGACAAAGACAGGAGGATCAAAAACTGACACAATACAGACACGGGTACAGGGAGGAAAAGTTTAAGATGAGTGGAGGAAAATGCCATCGTCAGTCATGTTAGTGTGAACTTGTTTTGACTCTGCAGAGCAGGATTTGAGACGTGCGCAGTGTCTCTTTGCCTCTGTGCGACAGACAGAATGGCAGGCAGGGGATAATTCCTGCATTGATCAGTTTACACACTGAAATATTCCCTCATTAAAGCAGAGAGTGTTAGCGTGCACACCGCCCACGCGGAAGTAAAGGATGATACCATTTTTCAATCATTATGTTCCCTCCTCTCCCACTCCTTGGCACGGCTCCTAATCCAAACTTTCATTTCAAGCCTTTTTCTCTTCTTCGACACCGCAAACATCTTTTAGTCATATCCCTTCCTTTTCATGTTGTCCCTTTACTCCACTCCGCCAGCTCAGAGCTCCAGCTCGTCAGTCTGGCTGACGGCTCTCGAAGTGAAACACATGGACATCCGAGCCTAACCTTAATCCATAATGGTCTCCAGCTTCTCTCGGTTAGTGAATGAGCAAGTGGAGCACGCAAAGTGAGTTACACATACAAACTTTCACAAAGTGTTTCCCATTAACTGCTCAATGCCTAACATCCTGGACACATTAACAACCACCGAAAGGCAAACCAAAAGACGGTTTGGGCTGGGAAACGGCAATAAATTGGGTGTTTGACATGAACATCTCATGTCGTTCCTGTTTTCTGATAATAAAATGTCAAACAAGTGGTTCTGAAGAATTAGCACTTTGACATTAAATAATGTGAGTGAAATGCAACTGTTCAGTGTTTCCGAATCAGTCTTGCATGTGTGACCTTTTTAGTGAATGGTAAAACACAATGGGGTGTAATTGCAACCACACACACACACACACACACACACACACACACACACACAACACACACCACACACACACACACACACACACACACACCACACAACACACACACACACACACACACACAACACACACACACACCACACACACACACACACACACACACACACAACACACACACACACACACACACACACACCACACACACACACACACACACACACACACACACACACACACACACACACACTACTTACAGCAGGGGCACTTCTACGATCAGGTGAATGAGGTTGGACAACAGTTCCTCCAGGAGGTCCTCGCTGCCTGTTTCTACACAAGAGGTTGGGGGAGTTATTATATGAGAGAGTAAGGCAGCTTCCTGTTGATCACAGTCTCTTTTAGTTTCTTCCAACTCCAGTTCCACCTTCTCTCCATCCCTCCTATCATCCATATGTCATGCTTGCTGTACAGAGGAATGGCACAGAGGGGAATTAGCCAATTTGGATTACACGGTTTCCTGCTGGTTTTTGCCAAGTATAATTTAATACTTTTACAGACATTTTTTATATCATGTGGAATGTAATGTAAGAGCCGTTTAAGGATCATACCGAAGAAATTAGAGTAAACCAGGAGAGATGAAATGGCCTACATTCATTTATTTTGTATAACTTCCCAGCAGTATAGAGCAATAATTCCTAATCATGGAATTAATCAAATTAACACAATTTGGATACAGATAAGCGGCAGGAAATGAATGGATTAACCAAATGAATATGTTTAATAATTTATATTTTTGCATAAAATTCAAACTTTCCCATTATGCAAGTAATGGGCAATTTTAGCTAGCATCAGTGACGGTGCTTGCCTGTGGCTCTGATTAAAGCTCCTCAAAAAACAATTTGCATACAATCAACTGTCTCAACAATTCCCCTTTTTTAAGTGTACACCGTCTTGTGACAGCCAGCAGTCAAACACAAAACATTTTGTAAATGAACATTACTGCCAACAGCGGGAAAGATTATATTTTTAGACTGTTGCAGATTTAATTTACGACCTCCTTGTACCCTCAACTATCTTCTTTTTACCACTTTCAACCAGCTGTAATTAGCTTGGTGTCATTTTGCAGGCAAGTCTCAGAATGATCATTTTATCACCCAGCACAGCAAACCCTTAAAGTACTGTGAGAGCAGTCTTTGTGCAAATGTCACAGTTAAAGTGTGTAAGTGTGAGTTGGTGGTAACAGGAATAACAAACCGCAAAATAATGATTCAAAAGGAAGCTGACTTTATTTATTTCCTTTTAATACTGTTAATGCTTTTAACCAATAATGGTTACGTTATGAACATTTATCAAGGTCATTAACAGGCCACCCATTTGGAGAGTGTTTATGACTTTCCTCAGAAAGGCCTAGTGTTTGATGCCAAAAGAAGATGAGCAGTCAGTGGATGCAGTTTCAGACTTTTATTAAAGAAGTGAGAGATGATCCAATTAAAAAGCCAATTTCTTATCTCTCTCTAGGTTTATAAGGGAAGTGTTACACATTTGACCCTGGTGGCTATATTCTAATAACTCACATGTTATGATCCCACTGAGGGCCAAACTGTTTTAAGATTTTTAGCAGTAGTTTTTAATAGTTTTTTTGTGTGAAGTACTCTAAAGGGAGTAGAAAAGAGAGTAGAAAAATCTCTGAACTGACTTAATGCGTCTGTATACCACACAGCTGCTAGTCACTCCACGTGTACAAAATGAGAGTTGTGACTACAAATCAGTGGTTGAATCCTGCAAGTTGATTTATTTTGTGGCCTCACTGCACATCTCTCTGTGACGCACCTTCCTTTTTGATCAAATGTATCTGTGATGGAGCTCACCTGCACAGGAGCCTGGCGCCCTCTCCTGGTAGGAGAACTGTAGGTGCAGCTCTTCTTCACTCATCTCCCTGATGAACACCTTGAGCAGGCAGCGAATCATGAACAGTGCATTGTGGGCCTGCCAGATAAACAGCTGACTGCAGAAGCACAAAAAAAAAAAATAGGTTGTCATGTTCAAGGTCAAACATAGAACTGTGATGGAAATAAATGCTAAGAAGGGCTAGCTTTGCGACATTGATATATGTCCTAAATGTATAAAGCTGAATGACCCTGAAGTGTTCTTCTGTAATATGTTCATTCAAATTGAAATGGTTACACACGAGTAGCTCGGAATACTTGAGTTAAATAGTCTGAGATAAAAAGCCCTTGTGTATTTAGCCTTCTGGAACTAGAATCTAAAAGAGCCCTCTTCAAATAAATAATAAATAAACATTGTAGTTGTCATCTTACACTGAACAAAAATATAAATGCAACGCTTTTGTTTTTGCTCCCATTTTTCATGAGATGAACTCAAAGATCTAAAACATTTCAAATATTGTTCATAAATCTGAACAAATCTGTGATAGTGAGCACTTCTCCTTTGCCGAGATAATCCATCCCACCTCACAGGTGTGGCATATCAAGATGCTGATTAGACAGCATGATTATTGCACAGGTGTGCCTTAGGCTGGCCACAATAAAAGGCCACTCTGAAACATGCAGTTTTGCTTTATTTAACCCTAACCCAAGCCACAATGTTTCGCAACCACTGTCTGTCTAATCAGTCCCACAAATTGACAATTTGCACAACCCAAGCCTGTTAGAGACAGAACATTTAGGTTTGTTTAGGGAACATCATCTGTTGGGAAATGAGGGGGAAATAAATGGGAGAGGACGGGGAGTGATAACTCCAACCTCTAATGATGTTAAATAGAGAACGAGTTTCCTCCCAAACAATTGTGGTGAGTCGGGCAGGGTCAATGTGTGGAAATGGAGCTTGGAAGTGAGAACATAATGCCACATGTGTTGATGGTTAAACCTTAGCACTTTTCTCATGGGAAGCTACAACCACTTCAGTGTTTTCTCCCCCGTACGATTCCCTGACTGCCTGCGATCAAACAATAGCTCCAACAATAACACATTGTCTGTCATTTCAGGATCCATTATCTTATCTGAGGTTCTCATACTTACTCTTGGCATTCTGTAGAGACTTTCAGCTCTTTGGTTCTTCCCAGGAAAATTCTCACAAGGGCGCCAAAGTTCCCCGATCTAGGATTGTTTTCAACTTGGGGGGAAGGAGGAGAGGAATTATGAGCAGCGTTACATAAGATGCAGAAACTTAATCTGATAGCTTGTCATGCAAACCAGAAGCAGAAACAAATGCTATGATAACTTAAGAGAAGTGGATGTCCATTGTTATCAATGCATTTACCAGTAGAATAACACAGACATGAAACATATTTCAACCATATAGGAAACATACTGAGGATCTTTGCGAGGGGGATGACAGCCTCTTCCAGTAACTTGGAGTCACCACTGTTAGAAAGGGAAACAAAGGGAAGAGGCAAGTTAGGAAATATAGGGGAAATATATCTAAAAGATAAGTGAGAGAAATGGATCAGAGGATCTGATTACTCAAACCATCTTCTAGAAACCTACTGTGAAACCAAACAGACACTGATAACATTCAAAAATGTGCGTCTGCATTGACTCAAAACAGACAATGTAAGATGTATTCATGTGAATGTAGTGACATTGAAGGATGTAAAGCACAACCGTTTATCATATTGTTCTGACTAAGTGAATATATTTACTGGTTTATTAGATCAGCTTGATGCATTTGTGGTTTATACAAACTAATGCAATCTATACATTTTGATTAGATTTCACCGTGGAATCTCTTTCCTTTCTGGAAGACATCTCTTGGCGTCATGCCATGCTTGTTGTCTGTTTTAAGGGAACAACTTTTTTGGCTGGTCAGAAACGCCCCTTAGGCATTACCGCGGTGAAAAAGTGAGCCAGGACTGACAGGAGCGGCTGGCTCTTATTAAGACATTTAGAGGGATAGACATTTTGGGAATGTGATTATACTAAAAGAGGAAAATAATCTGAATTAGGGCTGCACATTATATCGTTTTTCATTGTCATTGCGGTGTCAACTTCAGCTAACACGTCATGGAAGACTGCAATATTGCACTTTTATTTTTAAGGATGGTTTTCTACTAATACTGTCCTTCAACTTACTCAGAAAATACACATCATTCTTTTTTGGTGCCCTTTATGTTAAGCTTACAAGACATTTGTTGTATTTGAGAACTGAGTACATTTTATTTTCAGGTATTTCACACAAGTAATATTGTTTTTTATCAATAATCAACAACATTATTGTGTATCTTCCTCATATCATGCAGCCCTAATCGGAATATTTCAACTTGGGCTTTTGTTAAACTATTTTCTGACATTTTACAGCTGGAACAATACATCAGAACAGTAATGTGAAAATTAATCGATCATGAAAATAGCTGTTATTGCAGTACTAACTTTAACCTAGTGTTCCTGTATTTCGTGTTGCTGTTAGTCAATATATGTTAAATTTGCATCTTTACGTCTTCTATGGAGTTAATAGAAAGAAAAGGATAAATTGTGTGAAACGAAGAGTAGAAAATGGAATAGATCAATATTTAAAATCAGGCAAAAAACAATTGCAAAAGAGAAACTGTAGTGTCTTTACCACTCAACACTATTTTCAAAGAAAACAAATGCTGTTTTATTCTCAGCCAAGCGGGACAATAACCCTGATGAATCATTACCGAGGTGAGCTCTGTAAACATCCTGCCTGCAGTTTAATGTTTGATCCTGGCTGTAAATATTAAAATACTTTCTTATTAGGTTGGTTCTGTGCCAACTACTGTTGATGTAGCACACTGTAACTCTTGATTAGAGTTGTAACCGTAAGATATTTTTATACCACGATAACCATCTTAGAGAGATACCATCTGTACAATTCAGGGAAGGTTGCTACTGCCACTTTCCATTTGACCTCCAATGTGTTTCCTGGCCTGCCTCTTGTTTTGTGTCTGTTGCCCAATTTCATCTAGGGGCTGCAACTAAAAATTATTCTCACTATCAATATATTTGTTTCAGTTAAAATAATAATAATATTAGTTAAGTTATTTGAAAATGCTGATTATTCTGTGTCTGATGATTGAGTCCATTGTGCTTTTGACAGGATGACCTTGTGATCAAATGAACCAAAGGAATAAATGTAAATAATGTACAACTAAGCAGTGAAAAACACTAAAAGAACTAAGTTATTGACACTGAGGAGTTTATAGCATATTTAATGTCATAATCATGATGAGATGCGACTGAAAACCATGGGAAAAGCTAGTAAGTGGACCTTATCATAGCTCTATTATTTGCCTAAGGTATTCATTCACCTTACAAGATTCAAGGCTTTATTGCCATATGCACAGAAGCTACAGTGAAGATATGACAAGGAAACACTTAAGTCACAGGCTCCTCCAACAGTGCAGCATGACAACACCAAACCAAAAAAAAGGTAACATGAAGCTGTAACCAGGAAATGTTCAGTATTTGATACATTCCTGAAAAAGACATTTCTCTCTCTCTCTCTCTCTCTCTCTGTGTCTGTGTGTCTGTGTGTCTGTGTGTGTGTGTGTGTGTGTGCGTGCGTGCGTGCGTGCGTGCGTGTGTGTGTGTTTACCTGCTGGTGGGACTGATGAAGGTGAAGGAGATGAGCTGGTTCCAGAAAGGATCGTTCTCTGATATGGACTCGGTGCCCACCAGGGTCCTGAGGCTGGGGTTGTCGGACAGGTCACTGACCTGGCTGGTGTTGGCTCCCATCGCTCTCTACTGGCTCCACTCAGCCAGACTCACCACTCTTATTGCTTCTTCACCAGGCATATGCCAATTCCTGGGGTAAAGAAAATACTTTAGTTATTGATGCCATCAAAAATAATGAACAACTTTACTACAGACTAACTATGTATGACTAAGCCACTGCACAGGATGTTAGACTAATACTTAATGTTGAGCCTGCCCTGATATTCAAACAACACATTATCCATCTATGTAAAATCAAGAAGGCAACATCATCCATCCTCACATTCATACATGAAGTACATTAATTTAAAAGAGAGGTCAGGTTCAATACAGGATGCAACATAGGAACCAGGACATGTGTTGTGTGTGATGACACACCTTTAGCACACAGGTGTAGCCAGCGAGAGAACATTGATAACATTATAAGAACACAATTCTGGTAAACCAAAGAGATGGTACGTTTGTACCTAGTAATAGTCATATAACAGGCACAGATCTTAAGACTTACTTCATTGCCACATCTACACTGTAGCTACTGTTCACATGCCAATAAAGCCTTGAATCTGAGCTGTGCTGAGACAAACATGCTATTTGCTTATGAACTCCTTGTTGTCTAGTGCTAGCTAACAGAAAATGGAGACTTTGCCAGATCACCAGCGAGTTTCCCAATGTAGTGTCAGTGTGATATCTCAAGCATCTCCAGTTGCATCTGCTCCTTGAGTTAAGCAACTTCATGACGTTAGCTAGCTCACCCAGTTTCCAGTGCAAGAAATAGTCTTGGCAAATGCGAGTGTATACACGGTATAGTGACAGTCACACGTACGATTAACCCATAGCTCGATAAGTTACTGATTCACGAGCATGTCCTGTTAACTATTGGCGTGTTATTACTCAGTGTCCAGAGAGTAGCTAACATTCATGGCTTGTTTTCCATCAGCTGACCGCTTACCTGTCAGAAATGCTTCTCGTAGTTACCGCGGCTCTCTCTACTCCCAGGACCGTTAAAAGGCGACGGTTGCTTCCCCAAATGAAGAGCTTTGTCCAATTTTGATAGTCAAGTGTAATTTCAGTGCGCAAATACTTGAAACTGTAGCTAAATTGCGACAATTAAGTTTACTCTACATACTCCTTTCCACCATGTTTTCCACGTCGTCACCCCTTGCGTAATGACGACATGTTATTACGTAGGTGACGTAGCAGATAGAAATAGGGCAAACAGATCTGCCTGATCTAAACTTAGATTTTCTATGTATATATTTTACATTACATGTTACTTGTTTGACGCTTTTATCCAAAGCGACTTGCATACTCAATACTGTGGGCAATCCCCACAGGAGCAATTTTGGGTGAAGTGTCTGACTCTTGCCCACGGACACAACGACATGCTGACTGCAGTGGGGTTTGAACCATATACTGTCTATGGTTTGAACCTGTGCTCCCCTGATCCGAACACCAACGCACTAGTCCACTGCGCCACACGCCTCTCTAACCCTTTCTGAAGTGTACACTTAACACATATTTATAATGGCTGCATATAATCAATATGAAGATCCATACACATTTTAGATGATAAATTTCAGCAAACTTGTATGGGTTAAAAAAATAATCATATTTTTAAAATAATGTCCTTTTTTCCCTTGATTAAGCTCAGTTTGCCTCAACAAAAGTTGAGAACAAATACGCACAGGGTGTATTAATGTGTGATGTATGCAGGTGTGTGTGTGTGTGTGTATTCATGTATTTTCTTAGTTTTATCTGACATCTTACAGTTTATGTCTCATGTGATCAAACTGCTTTAATCTTTTTTCTTTCAAATATGTGATTAAAGACTTATTGCAGTGATACATTTTAAACTATATATATATATATACACAAATATTATAATTTTATATAGTTTAAAATACAAAAAATCAAACACTTATTGACATTAAAATATGAAGTGAGGACACTTCAGGTTCATCTTGGTATAGGATCAATAAATGAGCATCTTCCTTTACCTGAAGGTTTTCTTTTATTTATTCATTAAACTACAAGATCCACTTAGAAAAATGTTTCCATAGAGAGTGAAGAATCAACACAGTACATTTATAAATCAATTCATAATTAACAAGGAAAGAATATCAATTATAACCAATCTCTTAAAGTTACTGTTATACAAATGGAATAAAATACATACAAGATCTGGACAATACGGAAGGTTAAAACCAATTATTGAAAAAAGTATGATAAATGAATGTATAGTTTCTCTATCTTATATTACTGGCATATTTACATTTTTTCAGAAGCATTAGAAACATTTAGAGCTGTTAATCTGTCTTCTTATCTGCTGCTATTGTGGATCCGTTGGCAGTGGCTTCACCGTTGCTTTCAGGCTGAAAAACATGAGAATCAAAACATTATAATGATGTTATCCACAACCTTCAATCATAAAAGAGACTCTAAACACCAACAACAGTATCAGTCATGGTTAGGCAAACTAAAAGCCAACTTAACCTGAAAATGCAATCACTTTAAATGTGATAATAAATGTGAATAAATAGACTCCGAGTGTCCGGATGAGCTGTATTTAAGTGGTTCTTGTTAGGCCGTTTTAGAAACAGATTTTTTTGACAGATTTTAAAGCAATTATCTGAAATCCCCTGCACATGAACAGGGCATTAACAAATAAATACAATAAATAGATAATACATCTACTGCATTCTACTTATATTCATTGTACACTGTTGATACCTACAGCCATTCACAAATAACTTAATAAAAGGAAAAATGGTTTTATTGATAAAATATCATAATAAAATCATCAATTTACAAATAATTTACCTTTTGAGTCCCATTACTGTTGTTGGTAACTTGTTGGTCAGTAGTAGCCTTCTCTTGGACTGCTTTTTTGGGCCAGAATTTGTTAATTATGGGTGAAATGAAAGGATAGATGTAAGGCTCCAGGAACCTCTTGTAGACCCACAATAGGACAGGAATCACAATACAGGGGATGCACACCATGACTGCTGCTTTGACAGGACTCCCACAATAAAGAACCTAAAGCAGGGAGAAGACAGAGTTAAAGAAGGGTCAAATATACTATTAAATATAAATAACAACATCAAGAAAAAACATATTAATATTGTGCCTTTATCTCAGTAATTTGTTACGTGTGATGCTATGTGATGCTCAGTGGCTGCTTGGAGCTGCCTGACTGAAACATTGTATATTTTTCAATATTTTAAGTATAGATTTGTTCCCATTTTTTTTGCAATTGAATGGATAATGTTAAAAAATGTCATGTCTTTTGTATTCAGTGACTGACTACATTTTAACATAATTGCACCCATCCTTGGTTTTGTCCAACTTCAAAATGTATATTCGACATTCGACACGGTGAATCATCAGATCCTCCTTCGCACTCTCCAAGAACTTGGAGTTTCAGGCTCTGCACTTTCCCTCCTCACCTCATACCTCAAAGACCGCACCTACAGGGTTACTTGGAGAGGGTCTGAGTCCGACCCTTGTCAATTAACTACAGGGGTCCCTCAGGGCTCTGTTCTTGGTCCTCTCCTCTTCTCCCTGTACACAAACTCGCTCGGATCTGTCATTAGCCCGCATGGTTTTTCATACCACTGCTACGCTGACGACACCCAATTAATTCTGTCCTTTCCCCGCTCAGAGACCCAGGTCGTCGCACGCATCTCTGCTTGTTTAGCTGACATCTCTCAGTGGATGTCCGCTCATCATCTCAAGCTCAACCTTGACAAAACTGAAGTGCTTTTCCTTCCGGGAAAAGATTGTCCCTCTCTTGACCTAACTATCAACATCGGCCCCTCTGTTGTTTCCCCGACTCAGACTGCAAGGAATCTGGGTGTTATCCTAGATAACAACCTGTCGTTTACTGCAAACATCGCTGCTACAACCCGCTGCTGCAGATACACGCTTTTCAACATCAGGAAGATACGCCCACAGCTGACCCAGAAATCGACGCAGGTTCTGGTCCAGGCTCTCGTCACCTCACGCCTAGACTACTGCAACTCCCTCCTGGCTGGTCTACCTGCATGTGCCATCCGACCTCTGCAGCTCATCCAGAATGCAGCGGCTCGTCTGGTCTTCAACCTTCCAAAATTTTCCCACACCACGCCGCTCCTCCGCTCCCTCCACTGGCTTCCGGTAACTGCTAGAATCCACTTCAAGACACTGGTACTTGCGTACCATGCTGCGAATGGATCTGGCCCTTCCTACATCCAGGACATGGTTAAACCGTACACCCCAGCACGTGCACTACGCTCTGCATCAACCAAACGACTCGCTGCACCCTCGCTGCGAGGGGGACCCAAGTTCCCATCAGCAAAAACACGTGGGTTTGCTATCCTGGCTCCAAAATGGTGGAATGAGCTCCCCATTGAAATCAGGACCGCAGAAAGCTTACACACCTTCCGGCGCAGACTGAAAACTCATCTCTTTCGACTCCACTTCGAGCGATAGAATGACTAACAAAGAACTGCTAACAGAGCACTTATATACTAATAAAGGACTGGCTTATCTATAGCCAGTTGAGCAGCACTTGAAACGATTGGCTCTTTGAAACCTGATGTTCTTATATGATTCTGTTTTCCTCAAGGTTGTGTCTTCCTGGTCAAATGTACTTATTGTAGGTCGCTTTGGATAAAAGCGTCAGCTAAATGCAATGTAATGTAATGTAATGTATATCTTCACTTGTTATTCATGGTGCAGTGATGTATCTAAGAGCTGCTGTAATGAGCTGTAGGCAACCAGGACTGTGTTATGGACATATCTTAACAAGGGTGACTAAACACGTAGAATTCAAGTGTCAAGATGCCAAATGTTATCTAATAACAACTTGTATTATGCATTTCTCTACTAGTTCACAGGGCAGTGAGGTTTGTAAACCAGCGACCTGTCAGTAAAACTGGTGTTAAAGAGACTCATTTTTGTTCAAATAGTCCATAGAAGCATAATAGTGGCTGTTTTCATCTCTCCTTTAAACTCCAAATTGTCATGATGAAGGTTGTCTGAATACATCCATGGTTGAGTCACTTCCAGATGACATTTAATAGTTTTTTAACCTATCGTTACTGATCAGCAAACACCGTCATCATGGACTGTTAGCAGCTAATGCTAGCTTCCTGACATCTGACATGAGGTATTATACCTCTTACAGAGTTAACAGTATGTTTTCAGCCATATTACCTTATCTGAGTATTAATTCTCACCTCTGTGGACTACGAAACACCACTATTGTCACGTATTGACGCTGAAAACAGGATATTTCTCCTGTGTTTTGGTCTCGACTGAGAAGTCTCTGGAAGTTTATTATCCACACATGCGCAGAACTGACTTCCGGTGTAGAAGAGACAAGCGGAAGTTGATACATATAAGGGCGCCTTTCTTCAAAACAACGACATAAGGTACTGAATTACATCTTTGTAAGTTTCTGACGCATTATTACAGTATAATTTAAAACCATGTATAACGTTAGTTCACCGGGAATGTTCAACAGTACAATAAATGGCACTGGAATCAGCCTCAGTTAAATATTTACGTAGTTTAGTGAATGTGATCCTATAGCCTAGCTTGAAATAAGTCACAAACAGACAGCTAAATGACAGCTTCGTGCATGTATGGTACTGTTTAACCTTTTTATTTGTTTGCCTCTGATTTCTCAAGGAAAATTGTATCCAGTGTGCACCAAAATATACCTAAACTTGCTGCTTTTTTCATAGTTGTGTGCAGTTTTGTACCCTCCTGAACATTTGCTGTAGTCTAAACGTCCTTTGTGTCTTCATTACAGTGTCACAATGCCTCTGTCAACCCAGTCGCAAGGCGATGCGGAACAGTACGTTTTAGTGGCAAGTTTGGACAATGCTCGCAATCTGTCCAACATACTGAAAGCCATCACCTTCAAAGACCATGCCATCTTCAGCGCCACACCCAATGGACTGAAGGTCACTGTGGAGGACTCCAAATGTCTGCAGGCCAATGCCTTCATCCAGGTGTGACTGCTTTACGTGTTTAATAATCGTTGTGCTTTTTAGATCAAGTTTAAAGCATTTTGGTTCCCTCCAAAATATAATAGTCATACTTAAAATAATATCCATCGGAGTTATCAGGAACCAGAGGTACCCTAATATAATATAGTCCTCAAAAAGTATCCTGTAAATTGAGACACAAACTGACAAGTCTTCTTTTATTCCAGTCTGAAATTTTCCAGGAGTACACGATAAAGGAAGATTCGGTGGGTTTTCAGGTCAACCTCACCGTTCTGCTGGACTGCCTCAATATCTTTGGAGGAAGCACAGCTCCAGGTGAATAAAAGGAAATGGTACATAATCTGTTCAAACACAGTTTACTAAGAAGTTAGATTAATATCCATTGTCATTTCCTCCCTGTGTGTTGTTGCAGGAGTATCAACAGCCCTGCGGATGTGTTACAAGGGGTACGGTTACCCTCTGACCCTGTTCCTGGAGGAGGGGGGGGTAGTGACAGTGTGCAAGATCAACACCGAAGAACCAGAAGAGCCAGTTGACTTTGAGTTCTGCAGCACCAACGTCACAAACAAGGTGAACGTTGTGTGTAATGAAAGCAATAAACTACTTTTATGTTTCCTTGCAATGTATGTTACTTACTTTACTAGCCAATAAGGGATACAAATGACAGTATCCGCATGTTTATTGAGAGCGATACACCACCTATAACTACGCTTTCACCTCTTTTTAAAGGTGATCCTGCAGTCAGAGAGTCTGAAGGAAGCCTTCTCCGAGCTCGACATGACCAGCGAGGTGCTGCAGATCACCATGTCCCCCAGCCAGCCATACTTCAGGTGTGTTTAATGCACAACTTGTGTAGCATTTTGAAGCATCACTACTTGTCCTACAGTATAATGTTGAAAGGCTTTGGTTCATTATTTGATGGTTTAAACTTAAAATAAAAGTTTAATTTTCAATCAATAATCCTACTGATGATGATATTAAAGGAGATATCCACACTTATATCAATGCAGTGTTATACCTTTAGTGTTTATCAGTTAGGACTCTTTGATACTTTCAGCACCTTAGCAAACACGAGGCCTTGTGGAGCAATGGTCATCCTGCATTAATGATTAAATCTGTCAAGGTAAAGGAATCACACATCTTCCTTTCAGCTACAGCGTTCATTGGTTCTGCCCTTCAGGTTGTCTACATTTGGGAACTCTGGAAATGCCCATTACGATTATCCCAAGGACTCTGACATGATGGAGCTGTTCAAATGCACCAAGACACAAACCAACAGGTTAGCACCGAGAAAAAGTATTTTACTAACTGTTGTCACATTTTCCTGTCCTTATAATGACCACCTCTAGCCACACACTGAGGAGAGTTGGTTTATCTAGATATGCCTGTAATGAGTTTGAACTAAAGCTCCACATTGTGTGCTGTTCTCCCCGTGACAGGTACAAGATGTCTCTGCTGAAGCCCTCCACCAAAGCCCTGGCCTTGTCCTGTAAGGTCTCCGTGAGGACAGACAGCAGGGGCTTCCTCTCTCTGCAGTACCTGGTCAGGAACGACGATGGACAGATCTGCTTTGTAGAATATTACTGTTGTCCTGACGAAGAGGTGGCGGAGGACTGATCAGTCTGTGGAATGCATTGCCAACAGACATTTTGGAGCATTGCTGCTGGATCTGGGGAAAGATAATGTCCCGGTTTGATCTGGTTATGTACCGGTGTGCAGTTAAACCACCATCGTACTTCATTTCATAGACAAACCAATTGTATATATAGTTACTGTTTAATATGGAGACAGGTGTTTTGGGTCACATATCTCTTGCTATCATTGCCTTTAACTTAATGAGCCAACAAAGTTGTTTAATTGTGGCCACATCTGTTCATACAATGTTTGTTTTCTAGATATTGTACCTTTTTGTGACATGCTAGATGGTGGCTAATAAAATAAGATATTCTATTTAAATGTGAGGCAATGCAGGCCTTACATTTCTCTAAATCTCTACACATACATTGCCTTGTTTTCCATGTTGAATGTGAATACTCACGCACATTTGTTTTGAGTATATCAGATGACACACAGACAGGTTTAAATTGTTTAATTTTCATGACATAGAAAGCAACTTTAGTCACTCAAAATCAATACTGTTTTTTTGTTTACACTGATGGAATATTTACTTTTATCAAAAAGGCATGGAAACATTGTTTGCAGTATTGTTAAAGCTGAGACTCAAATGGCCAGCTACAGTTTACACAGTATTTCAGAGTGACGGAGTATAATATCAAATATGCCAACAGATATTAAACGAAACATGTGCAGGCCAGTATCCTCCAATACTGATAATTAAATGAAAAGTTGTACATAAAATCTTCTTGTATGCTAACAAAACTCATATTGGACTTTAACCCTGACTGCTATGTTGAATCATGGCAGCAGTAAGCCATTCACTCAGCGCATTCGAGTCCATCCAGTTATTTGCGTGCCATCCTTTGCCTTTTGAAAGCTTTGTGTTTGTTTTTCTTCACTACTTTGGGCTCAGGCGCTTCCGTTTGAATGAGAACAGGCGTCTCATCAGCCGGTGTCAGGAAGACGTCAGCTGTAACATCTATAGTCACGTCCTCCTTTGTTCCAGCTCGCTTCAGTTTCTGCAACTCCTTCACCATCTGCTTCTCACGCACCCTGGCTGCCGCGGCTAGTCGGATCTGTCTCCGGTGCTGGAGGTGTGTGAAGAGGAAGGTGACAAAAAGTCAGACATTCTTTTCTAAAGTTATATACACATCACATGCTTATAATCTAAACTAGCATACAGTGGATCCTCACCATGTTAGGAGATGTGAAGTTGGGGTTCTCAAAGAGCGTAGGTCCTCCAAAGCTCCCCTGGAAGACCTTGATGAGGTTGAGAACAAAGCGAGGGCCGATCTCCACAAGAGCGGCGTCCTCCTCCATGATCTGAAAGTGGCACAGAAATATTATTGCAAAGTTACAACATTTCTAATGAAGTCTCAACACTGAACCCAACTAAAAAAAGATGATTAAAGCCTTGTGAGGAATAGTGGAACATTACCTGGTAGTTTCTGAACCATATCCTGTCGTCATTAATGGTGAATGTAAAGACGTGGTCCACAAAGGGCTGACTCTTAGGGTGGTACCGTGGGGTGGAAAAGGTCTAAAACAAATAAAAGATATTTTAATTTAAAAAAAGATAATGCAGATATAAAAGGAAAGCTTGCTTATTGTTGGATCTATACAATCAATGACAACAGCAAAGTCATATTACATAAAGTAAACTGTACTACAACACTGTCTATCTCAATTTAGATAACACAAAATAAACTTAATGTTTAATGGTTGTACATTACAGTAAACAACACTGCTGGGCTCTCACATTTGCACAATGCCATCCTCTGGCTACAGTTGAACAAAAGGTATTTGATAGATTATTACCAATTGTATATTAATAGCTCATGTTTGCATCTTGTACACATACCTGGGTGAAGAGCTCCTTCAGTACAGCAAAGTGAGGCTCTGAGTCAAATTTCTGTGGAGAAAACCAACAACATCCATCAAGATTCAAGGCTTTTATTGTCATTTGTAGATAGCTACAGTGAAGTTATGTCAATTACAATCTTAGGTCACAGGCTCCTCCAACAGTCCAACACAATAAAACAGATACAATAGTGCAAGTAAATACAAATAAAATAGAATAGAAATAGTGCAAGAAGCATGCATTAATGCGTACTTCAGCCAGTTTGTACCATAAGATCGCTGATGTGAAATGATGTACTAATAGTGTAAATAGTGTAAAGGTTTTTATTTTTCATAATGCATCAGAATCGAATTAGAAATGAGTGGGTTTATAGTACAAATAATGTTTCATTGTGAATAGATGAAAGGACAGGTATTTGTTGCACACCACTGAAGAGATGTTAAATAATGATGAATGATAAGATATTTAAATAACTGAAGACATGTCTCTCTCTGTCCAGTGCTACTTACAGGATCGAAGGACAGCAGCGGCCTGGATCCTTTGAGGCAGTTTCCTGTCATCTTGAGTTCAGCCAGTGTGTGAACTGAGGAGGAAACAATCATATACAATAGGTAGTTGTCCAATATGGGGTTTTTCGATGGCTGATGATTGATATGTAGATAGCAGGGCGGCCCATGGTCCATACATCGAGTTCATTTTTGTATTGCATCCAATGAAATACAAATGAGACACACATTTTTTTGCTATAAGAACATTATTGAACAACACATTGTCTGCATCGTCTCACTTTGCTTAAGTAGCTCTGCATTCTGTCCGTAGTGCATTTGTTGCAAACCGAAACAAATATACATAAACTACATAAAAGTTACTCACTGTTTTGAACCAGAAACTTTGCAGAAGGTCCATGAGGGCTGTTTGCAACCCTGTAAGGTAAGAATATACATGAATTTGCTTTAAATATGTTCTACGCCACTCACTACAAAATCCTAATCTCAGAATGCAACATAGATCAAATACTCACCACATGTAGAGGTCCTGCTTCTTCTTGGCCTCAAAGAAGATGCATTTGTTGCAGTTTTTGATCTCACACACCTGGGGAAATGCAGATGTTCAGTTATGCTGTAATGCATGTGATAAAACATGGCGTTCGAACTTTCAGTAGCACACTCACCTCATTAACAACAAACAGCTTGTCCTTTCTGTCCATCTTTGTATCTGACAAACACAAAGAAATACCTCATTAATATGGCAGCGTAAATGAAAACATTATCTCAACATGGGTGATAAAGTGGAGACAGCACTTGTTGGTTGGGAGGAATGATTCTTTATATGACAACAGGCACTAACCTGCTTTTGAATGAGGCATCATGGTCCTCAGGTCCTGCATCATGTGTCTTGTTCTGTAGTTGATGCCTCTTGAGGAGAAAATGAGAACCCTTTCCTTGTTTTTCCATTTGCCCTGTTCAAGAGAAGTTAATTTAGAATATAAAACAAATAAAAACCGGCTATAATTGTAGAGTTTCAGATATTTCCCCGTTGATTCAGATGGACTTTTAATCTTAAATAATAGTCAGGAAACCCAATGTTAGCTTGGCCCTGTTGTGTGAGTGAAAGTTTTAACAACAATAACTTTATTAAAAACAATGTATATGATAAAGCTACAAGTTGTAAGTGGTTAAGTATAATAATTACAAAAAATAACTTAGATAAAACAAACCCCCGTGTAATAACTTAGCTTAGCTACCATCGTATGTGGCTAATAACAACCACAACCACTTACCTGTGAAACCGGTGCTGGAACTGTAATTTCATGTGTCTTCTCCTGTTCATTTTCTTTCGGTGCTTCACTTGTATCTGCTACAAATTTTGCTTTCTTTGCTTTTTTATTTCCAGGAGCCTGTCCTCCACGTTTTCTCTTGAACGCCGACATGTTTTTTACGCCAACACAGATCTCGCGCAGAATCTGACTCCAACAACACACGTGCGGACAGAGCAGAGGAAGCGCCCCCTGTGGCGAGGAGGTGGTACTGCATAGTGCACACTAAAATGTTACCTTATTAAAATCAAAGTGGTCTACATTACACATTTGCATCGCATACACAGAGACATACAAGTGTTGTTGAGTAGTCTTGCACTTTCTTTGAACTCAAAAAACAATCAAAACCAAACATGCTTCTGATGTTGAGAGAAATAAATACAGTATTTTTTTACAGTCATTATGAAATTAAACAAATTATTTACAAGAAATAATTTGATAAACTTTTTTGCATTCAATATTTCTTACCAAAAGGTTCTACCAATAATGTATGGTTTTATGATAGGGAAATAAGTACAACATTATAAGAATACACAGTAAGCTCCTGAAGACGTTTTTTCAGAAATGTTTGACTAACTGGAATGAAAAAGTGATTGAATTGTCTTATTTTATAATTCTTTTAAATGTAACATGCATTTAATGTATTAGGGCCACTGTCAGGATTTCAAGGACAGGACAGGGTAGAGACAGTTATAAATAATCCATCCATGGGCTAGACATGCACAGCTGAGTAATATGTTGATTCCTATTGAAACGCTAGAGGGCAGCACCACTCGATGACAGCTTCTTATCTGCCGAAATTATAGTGAAGAAGAGCAACTCTCGCGAGATTTAGCGGCACCACTCATTACAGATATATCCATTGATTATGGTTTCAACAACCGGTCTTAAAGTATCGGTTATATCAAAAATTATATATTTATATAATTGTAATATGTTACGCTAAATATTAATATACTCTGGCTATAATCTGAGAAGTAAGGATTGTTTAACAGATCAATTAAAGCTGCTCTTATGCTAGCATGCTGCAGTTAGCATATGTAGATGCTAAAGTTAGCTTCGTCTGTCAACGGACATCTAATCACTTCTTCTAAAGTGAAGTTTGTCTTAACCATTAGCTTACAATGAAGTGTCACTATGAAATATTGTGCGTGAAACGAGACGCAGGAGACGATGAATTGAAGAAAGCATATCGTAAATTAGCATTAAAATGGCATCCAGGTAAGTACAACATCTCATAGACCTACTAAATAGCATTATAATCGCTATCTGATGTAAAAGCATCTGTATTACAGAGGAATAATAATGTTGACGTATTGGTCATTTATCCTAATTGAATAGTGGTTCACTCTTAGGTTTTGCTAAGAATGTATGTGCCATTTTAGAATAACATGTTACACTACATTATGATGGTGAATTATATAGCTATTATTCTCTCAAACCTTCCTATTATAACAACAGTGTTTTGCATCCATATGACATTTTGTAGATAAAAACTTGGACAATCCTGATGAGGCGGCGGAGTATTTTAAGCTGATTCAGGCAGCTTATGATGTCCTAAGTGATCCACAGGAGAGAGCTTGGTTTGTACACTCATTTCAACATTTGCAATCATTATGACATTTGCTGGGCTTGGATGTTAAGAGTCATATCTTTCTCTAAAACTTTTGTGTATGTACAAACTGTGTGGGTTAAAAAAGCCGTCGGTTTTCCTCTGTGTTGCAGGTATGACAATCACAGAGAGGCTCTTCTGAAAGGAGGAATCACTGGAGATTATGCAGATGACAGCATTGACCTCCTGCAGTATTTCACAGTCACCTGCTACTCTGGCTTTGGAGATGACGAGAAGGTTAGTTCATGTTGTTTCCAAACTCACAAACGTCACATCAAACCTTCAACCAGGTCATTTCTGTTATCATCTTCAGGCAAGGAAAATGTCAAATAAAACAAGATCGATCAATCACTAATCAATCTGTCTTTCCCTTAGAGTTTTTACACAGTCTACAGAAACCTCTTTGAGTCCATTGTTAAGGAGGAGATGGAGCACAGCAAGGTGGAAGACGATGATGATGAAGAGGATTTTCCTACTTTTGGAGACTCTGAGAGTGACTATGATACTGTAAGCAAAAAACACATTTTTGTCTCAAAACTTGTTCCTCTGTTGGATTTGTAGATGTTCTTTATACAATTAAATTATTAAAATAGCTTTCCATGATACTTTTTCTAAATAAAACAAAACTAAAGACTTACTTTTACGCAGCTTGTGTGTTTAATCTGTCTCTATTTCTATATTACAGGTAGTGCACGTGTTTTACGGCTACTGGCAGAGCTTCTGCACTCGTAAAAACTTTGCCTGGAAGGAGGAGTATGATACGAGGCACGCATCCAACCGCTGGGAGAAAAGAGCTATGGAGAAGGATAACAAGAAGACCAGAGAGAAGTCTCGGAAAGAGCGCAACGAGCTTGTGCGACAACTCGTGGCTTTTGTCCGCAAGCGTGACCGGCGCGTGCTGGCCCACAGGAAGCTGGTGGAGGAGCAGAACGCTGAGAAGATCAAGAAGGCGGAGGAGATGAGGAGGAAGCAGAAGCTTAGCCATGCCAAGTAAGTGGTGGATGCATAGTGACTTAATTGTGACATTTATTTATCTCTCTTTAGTCATCATACTCATTATACTTTGTTTTATATCCATACCAGAATGGCAGAGGACTACAAGGAGCAGAGCTGGGCGGCCATGTCTGAACTTGAGAAGGAGCTGCAGCAGATGGAGGCTCAGTATGGAAAGGAGTTTGGAGATGGATCAGAAAGTGAGGATGAAGAGTTGGAAATAGACCCAAGGGAGAAGAACGGTGATGAGGGAGACGGTCAGTGAGACTCAATATACTTCTGCACTTACATGTTATTATAACAATCATGTCGGCTTCTTCCAGAGATTCTTTTTAGTTTGAGTTTGTGTGTGGTGCCTTTTATTTAAATGTTTAAATATTCATTTACAGATGTAGAACAGCCTAATGGAGACGAGTTGACGATGGATGATTATTATGAAAGTCTCTACTGCCCAGCCTGTGACAAATCCTTCAAATCAGATAAAGCGTGAGTCATTTGGCTTTGGACAATTGGCCATAATATATATATATCTGTAAAAGGCATTTATTCTCTTTACTCTTGCTTAATCTGCTGTATTATTACCTTTTTACATCTCATGTTTGTTTATCTTCTTCTCAACAGCATGAAGAACCATCAAAAATCCAAAAAGCACCGGGAGATGGTGGCATTACTACGGCAACAGCTGGAGGAGGAAGATGATTCACTTGGTTTGAATGTGAACGGAAAGGATGAAAATAAGCTGGAAGATGAGGAGGAAGAGGAGGAGGAAGACAAGCCAAGGCAAAGGTATGTAGCCACTTACTCACTTTACACATGCTTTTCAGGGTGGTAAGAGCATCAGCATTTTATATAATCTATCCAATCTTTATTTCACCTTCACAGGCTGTCCAAGAAGCAAAAGAGGAAAAAGAAATTGCAGAAAGTAGCACAGGTGAATAATAGATTTTCTTTTGTTTAAAGGTTTATCGAACCTTCACAATAAGCTTTCTTTATATTAATGGTGTTCTCCTGTGTAGCAGAGTGCTCCGGAGGAAGAGGAAGAGGAAGAGAAACAGACACCGACAACCTGCGAGGAAGATGCCCCCGAGAAGTCAGAGGACCCGACAGAGGCGGAGAAACAGGAGGATCCCGCCCCCACAGAGCTGGAGAAAAAAGATGATCCCGCCCCCCCCACAGAGACGGAGAAACAGGATGATCCCGCCCCCACAGAAGTGAAGAGGTCAGCACAGATCTCTATAGTATTCTTAAGGAAACTTGTCAATGTCTGGTTCTTAGGATTTGTTAAAAAATCTGTAGTCTTTGGAACTACTGGTGGTTTTATGCTCTGGGGCAGGAACATTTCGGCAATAATGGCTGATTATTCATATCCATTCTGCTCAAAGGTGACCAAGAAAATAAAACTAACTTTGTGTTTACTGTTGGGTAGGTAGCATACACGTTGTTTGTACTGTAATGTCTCTGTAGTCTTTTCTTAAATGTTTGCTTATTTGTCATCTGAATGTTGCCTAGCTCTGGGAAGACCAAAGGGAAGAAGGTGGGAGGAAAGGACAAACCGAAGAATGCAAAGTCAAACACAGAAGAAGAAGAAGAAGTAGAAGAAACGTGTCCTGAGGTTCGTTCAGTCAAACACAGTATTTATGGCAGAGATTTTTAATCATTAGATTTGTTATCATTAGATTTTTAAGAATTTATCATTACACATTTTGAGTTACCAAAATCAATCTTATAACATGATTTAAGTACGAAGATGGAAGATGGAAGATGATCCATACTTGTGATATTAAATCTCATTACCCATCTCCCCTTCCAGAAGGAAGTAATCCTCAACTGTGTGATCTGCCACACTGAGTTCCCCACAAGAAACAAGTTGTTCGACCATCTGAAGACCAGCGGTCACGCCATCGCCATCTCCTCAAAAGCCCCTCAAAGCTCAACGACCAAGAGCAAAAAAGACAAGAAGAAGAACAGATAACACTTCATCTGGACGGATGAACCTGAAAGAGGTTGGCTGCGGTTGACTAGGCAAAAAATGATGTCCAATGTCTTTTCCTCACCACTTTTCCTTGCCCTCCATGAAAAATGTCATGAGAAGGAAAGATTTGAAGGGGAAATTATGAAAAGACTTCCATGGTTCTAAGAGAAGCAGACTACACTTACACTAGGCTTTTTAATTATACAAGAGCTTTAAATGTTGCTGCTACAAACAATTGTGGGAATGCATCATCTCCTTTACTTGTTTCCAAGGATTGTAAAGTGTATACAATGCTAAAGGAGATAAAAAAGAAAGTATTTCCTAAGCATTTTGGGAATTTGACCCGCTCGTATCATTGCTGCCATCTGGATCATTTCCCTCAGTTAGGAACCTTCCTCGGCCAAGAAGACTTTTCGGCTGCAGCCATTAACTCAGCAGGCATGCTGGAAACTAAAAGTGGACTTTTAATGGGCTGATTTGCTGAATGAGGGCGGATATGTTTCTTATTAAATTACATAAAAACCCTGTTCAGTGAGACAGTTATGTATGTATGAACGACTGAGACTCTGATGAGTCTTTTAGGTTGGTATGATTGGTATCCCAGTAACTTATAAACGTCTCTGTTCGGATGAACAATGCCAGAATTATATGTAACAATAGCATGACATCCTTAACTGTTTTGGGAATTCTCTCTTGGTTTTTCATTAAGATCTCTGTCATGGAATAACAACATCATACAATAAAATACTGCACATTGCTATGCATACAACAACTAAGAAATGTTTTACATGAAAGACTTTATTAACCATGGATGTACCAAACATGCCCTTATAACTTTTCATATGCCTTTTTTAATAGTGATAGATAAAACATGGCCAAAATAAGCACATTCAAAGGTGTACATTTAAGGAAGATCTATAGCAGATATGGTTTGTATTCACATTTTGTTTCCCTGTCATGTTTTCATTAACTAAGAATGAGCCCTTCATAGATACATAATGAGAGGGTCACTAGATGCTGCCAAACCCTACACACCGTTAAGTAAATCATTAAAGCACAAATTGTTTCTACATCAAATATGAGAGTTATTGCATTCTGATAGTGGATTCAACAGATATAAACAGCTAAACTAATTAAGATCAACATACATATAAGGAGTAGTGCTGTTTGCTCAGTGTTGTAAACAATTATGAGCCCTCGCAGTAAAACATTTTCTTAAGAGGAGGAGGCAGCAGCCAGGGTGTCTTCATGTCTCTAACATGCATATCATAGTTGACTGTTAAAATTCCCTTTTAAAAAAGTCTTCCACATCAGGACACAACAGCAGATTATTAACAATTACATTTGTATAATACAAAGACTTACAAAAATGCAGTCTACTGCTGAGTGCTAGTGTTTTCCAGGTTTGATCCTTGGCATGGACCCACTCCTCTGAACTGTTCATTCTTTGTCCATGTATCGTTGGATGGCCTTTTTAAAAACAGCCAGGAAGAATTTAACATCTTCCTTTGTGATGCACATGGGGGGTTGGATGCGGAAAGCCTTACGTGGTAAGAAAACAGAAGAGAAGAAGGAGTTTAGAGGAAAACATGCATAACCAATCAGGAGCTTTATTCTGTGTCACTGCAGGCACAGGAGGTAATGATGGGGAGATGCATAGGCTGGTCAAATGGCCGAGTAGTTAACAAGTGTCATTGATTTAAATGGTTTTGTTATGTATGTTTGTTAATCTGCCATGATTGTTAGTTATGTTACCTGTCCGTAGACTCCTCCTTTTCCTATCAGGACTCCCATGTCCTTGATGTCCTCAAATATCTCACTCATTGCCTCAGGAGACAGCGGGTCTCTGCTGGCCTGTGGACGACAGAGAAGAGGTAAATAAAGTGGATGTGGCTACATCTGTTAATCAATATAAAAAAGTATTCTTCTTGGTCTATCAATAATTTGAACTGTAATTCAAAGTAGCCTACCAAAAGGCATTTCTTTATATACTTGTGGGATGCAACAGGTTCACTAAGATGATGCTAGAAAACAGTAAGAGAGGTGAGATTCACTTCTGTTACAATACCTTATTTGTCACCATTTCAACACCAATCTGCAGGCCTTTCCCACGCACATCACCGATTACCTCATACGTGTCTCTTAGTTTTGCCAGTTCTGTCATCAGATAGGTGCCCACATTATGACTGTTCTGCTGTGTGCCGTCTTCTTTGATAATCTGTTGAGTAAAAATCTTATAATTATCATGTCCAACTTCATTTATTAATCTATTTTAATGTCACTGACACTTATTGTGAAGTGCAGGCCTGGTCACACCAGGAAATGGTGTTGATGTGACAATTCTTGTCTGCCAGGCTAGTATAGTCTAAAGAGCACTCTGAAGTTTTTTATTCACTCAATAAAAATGTGTCTTTGTAACATCTTCTCCTATCTTATAAAATAATTGCCTTGTTGTAGCAGTACATGACTCTGACAGAAAAAGTTTTTTACAAACCAGCTAATGAGATATTGTACGACATATTCCTTCAGTTTTGACTATTTCCCGTCAGGTCTGATTAATTATTACATCAAGCACTGATGAAGCAACGGCACAAGCCAAGGGACCTCCTCCAAAGGTGTTGAAGTGGAAGGCTTTAGCAAAGGAAGCAGCAATTTCTGGAAAACACATGAAAAAAACAAGCTTACACCTCCGTATTTATGTTTTACAGTTGAATCTCACATTGTATTGACTTATTGTAGTATAATCTCACCTGGTGTTGTAACAACAGCTCCCATTGGGAAGCCATCACCGATGCCCTTTGCCATTGTAACCATATCAGGAAGGACGTCATGACCTTGGAAACCCCAGAAGTGGCTTCCTGTTCGCCCAAATCCTGTCTGGACCTGATGGTGCAAAACAGATTAGTTTGACCATTTTTTAAATGAACATATTATTTAACATATCTTTGTGTATCCTACCTCATCAGCAATGCAGACCCCTCCTCTCTCTCTCACAAGTTGGTAAGCCTCCTTTAAGTAATTCTTAGGGTACTGCACAGCTCCTCCCATTCCCTGTGAAAACCAAAACAGATTCACATATGTTGCTTCTTAACACTAACAGTCATACTGAACATGAGAAAACAATGGACATGAATGGCACGAATAAAATTAATATTAAAATTCTGACTTTTTCAGGTCAATACTACAAAACAGAATAGAGTACCTGAATAGGCTCTCCAAAGAAACCAGCAATTCGACTTGGGACACTCGTAGCAAATGTCTCTTTGAGCTGTCCGATGTATTGATCATTTGCCATGCAATGACCTGTGGGAACAAAGAAATGTTTTTGTGACAAACAAGCATGAAAAAATGCAGTGTTGCCAAAGCAGTTCCTATCATTTTATATTCCCATTTTGTTGTATTGCAGAAGGAGCTTAATGCTTAGTCACACAGACAACTGTATTGAGTTAGGCGATTCATGAGAGCACCAACAGAGATAAGAGAGTGTGTTGAGCTATTGGTGCATGTGTTTATCATGGAGAACAGTTTCATGTCAACACAATGCATGTGTTTTTTGTACCTTGGGCACAGCTACATTGTCTGGTGGTCTGCACAGGAGAGTCCCTGCAGTGGCTTCCTCCCCACGGACCTCGGAACACATCAGGACACATGGTCTGTTTGTTCGGGCAGAAACCGAGTCAGCAACACTCACTCATTAACGCAGCACAAAGAAATCATCATCAAACTGCCGAGTGCTGCCATAACTTTGTAAGCAGAAAAGTCAAAAAGCTGTCATATGACACTGCAATGCATGAATGTATACGTACGTGTGTGCAGCCTGAACTAGTGGCGATGGGGTATTTGTACGATGAGTTGGAGGTAAGACCAATGGTCTGTTGGGTGCCACCGTGGTATGATCCTCTGGAGGATTTACGCAACAACAACAAATCAAACTTCACTCAAAATATCAAGCTTTAAAATATTGAGTGAGTAACAGCTTATACTCACGAGTAATGTTTTAAAACATTATTACTTATTTTCATGTTGTTATAATGACCTTAAAGTGAGGAGGTCAAAGTTGCCTGTGTGAAGTCGAGCCATCAGCATGGCCAGGTCATTGGCTTCTGAGCCGCTGTTGGTCAGATATACAACCTGGACAGTGGAACAAATATTTGATTACCAGCTTACATATTTATCCAGGCTCCACTCTGCTGATCTGGTAAAAAATCAAATCCACCATGTTACCTTGAGAGGATCCGGTAAGTGGGAGGCTAGTTTCTCACTGTACTCATGGAGAGTAGGATTGACATAGATGTTTGTAGTATGCCACAATTTGTTCGACTGCCTCTGTAGGGCTGCTGCAACTTTCCTGTACCCACATATGTCCAAGTTAGTGTAACAATGAACAGTGCTTTTTGACTGAAATCTGTATTTTAAACTCCAACATTCTATCTATCTGCTATAGAAAGGGACCTTACGGGTGGCAGTGGCCCACACTGACAGTCGCCACACCAGCAAATAGATCCAGATATCGATTCCCATCAAAATCCCACAGCCACTGCATGTATCCCTGATGGAGGAACACTGGTTTCTTATAGTAGGTTATCTTCATGGTCATGGGGTTGCAGTTCTTCCTGCGGATCTCCATTATCCGCTCTTTGGACATGCCCTGGATTAAAATGAATCACAAGAAAATAGTTAAAGTATGAGAAGATTGTGACCCTTTTTTTTAGTAAGCTACTTTGGGCAGACCTTCTCCCCCTAAGGTTGTGTGTGTTTTAAGTTGAAATACAAATATTGGATGAATTGCAACAACATTTAATACAAATGTTAAAGGTCCCAAGGAAACAAATCCTGATTATTATATTATAGTTAGTTTATCCCTTGACTTTTCTTGTTTCACGATCGAAAGGTTAATGTTTTTTCTTATGGCCGATACATATCTTATTACACCATCTTTGTATGACACAATACGATTTGACATTTTTAAACTAAAGCAATTTCAGAATCAGGGCCCCACAGTGCAGACTTTTCCTTGATGCCACAACCCTCTTACCTTGTATTCCTCTGGTTTGAAGTCACATGAGGGCATCTCTGGGAGGTCTGCGGGACGATGTCTGTGAGCTGGTTTCTGACATACTGCGCCTCAGAAAAGTATTTGAGTCAAATTCAGAATGAGGTACAGGAGATGTCATTATTTGGTCATGGCTTTACCATGACACTGCCATGATATTGGGGAATGTTTATATGATCTAGATATTGTAACATTATTCCACTGATGTTGGCAGTGATTCAGAGACCTCCTCCCAGGCTACTTATTATCTACAGATAAAAACACATGTGATGAAAACATGTAATTGAACCTCATTCTGAATTATCATTATTATTGTCAATTGCAACTTGATTTAAAGGATAACCTGGTTGATGGTTTAACCACATTAACTTCAAATTGTGCAACACAGGAATAACTATACTTCCCGTTTTCCATTGTGATATTAAATAGCACTTGAGTGAAGTACAGTATGTACTAAATTAACTAGCTGTTATAATTTACCAGAAAATGTGTATTGCCATCTGATATTATACTTTAAGTGGCTGCATACAATTCCTCCTCAACTGGCTACATAATCATTAGCAACAAACCAGGATCAATCATGTTTTATATATCATATTGATCATCATCCCCATGGTAACTCACCCACTCCCAGGTGAAGTTTGGCCGACGCAGGTGAACAGCAGGACTGTCCTGATAAAACTGCACAACGGCCAGCCAGACGATGTACGACTTTAAACATGTTGAGCAGGACACAGCAGTCCTTCTCTCAGCAGCCGACTCTTCCTTTTGCTTGAAGGTCGCAAAGATGGGTGGATAGTGCTCAGCCAATGGTACCCTGGTCACACCTTACTACAATAGTTAATCTGCAACACCACATACATAAATATATAACCACAAGCACATTGTCACTGTATATCTGACCGTGTTTACTGATTGGGTGTATTTCAAGATGTGGTGCCAATTATTAGTTAGAAGGCAGAGAAGACATTAACCTCACAAACATGTTGCAGGAAAAGCACAGTTGAAATTAATAACCTTATTGAAGGCTGCATTGCATTTAAGTAAGCCTGTCTCAGATCCCTCGAACTGTGCATGCTGACTCATCCGATGGAAATTATGATTATCAGAGAATTAAATGCTATGACAGGCCAGGCTCCAGGATGAAATGACTGAGGGGGCTGTTAAAAAATCAGAGGGGGCGACTTTTTTTTCACAACTGTCACGGCCTGGCTCTTGGCCAAAAACGTGAAACGGACGCGATGTAAGGAAATATATTTATTATTACCATTAAACTAAACAGAGCTACCACAATGGGATGTGTTAATCAGTAAGATCAGTAGTGTATGTGTGCGGTTGTGTGAAAATGGTGTAGTCGTGCAAAGTGTTGAATGCCAAACTAAGGTGAAGGGAAACAAAATCGTAAGTCAGGTATGCTCTCCAAAACAAATCCTCCAACAGAGAGAGCAAGCGAGTCTCTGGCTCGGGCCTTTCACTCCTCATGGCCGTACCGACAGCCAGGTGCCCTCAATCAGTGCTGAACGTTAAAGGGACATACACACACACACACACACATCAGTTATACATTTCCAATTACAGAAGCCGGTTTGTGTGAAGGCTTTGTCTGCATTAGCACTACACCCTATGTTAAACTTTCTACATGGAAAGCAAAATGCAGCATCAGCCACAACTGAATATTCCAGCCACTTTCTTCCATTAACCCTATTCTTGGTAAAGGCGGGTTTTTGACCATTAATTATTCGGACAGGGTAGGACTGCAGGATAACCTGGGTTGGCCCCTCTGTCCCAAGATCGTCAGGCGCAGTGGCATTAAAAGGTGGAGCTGGAGGCGACTGTTGACCCATTCTAGTGCTTATTGTGGAACAAGATGCTCTGGCCGCCGCCGGGACATCTTCTCTGGCTGGTGGAGTTAACTCGCTCTGAACTAAATCCTTCTCTGGAAGCTCAGCCTCCACAATATCTTTGCTGCTGCCAGAACTACCAGCCTTCTTGTTGGACAACCACTTTCGGATATCCATCCTGACCTAAACGTGTCTTCTCTTTCTTCCTTTCCTTCTCACTGCTCTATAATCTCTTTGCTTCTTTATTCCGGATGTACCCCTCTCATTCTGTTCTTTTCCTCTGATCTTTAATTACAGATAGTACATTATTAGATAGCTGCACTTTGGTTAATAGACTAACTTTGATTTCCTCAATTCATAAATTGACAGGCTCTGTAATTATACCATAACCTTTTCTCCTATATCCCTTAACTCGTCTTCCTATACAGATTGACATACTTAATTACTATCTACTCTAGTCATGTCAGGATTAAAGAACAATAAATCATTAATCATCATTAAATGGTTGATTTTTTATTTTCAGAATTGAATGTTCAAACCAAGACCTACAACCTGGCATTTCATAATAAAGTGACTAATATATAAACCAAATGTAATATTGGATAAAATACTACACCAAATGGACAGACACAGATTAAAAGCAAAGCCCCCTGGTTTGTCTCTAGAGTCTAACTGCCATGAGAAAAATCGGTACCACTTTACAATAAGACTACCCTTATAAAGGGTTTACGAATAGTTTGTAATTCATTTATTAATTAAGTTGTGAAAACTTTATAAATCATTAGTAAGCTTTTATAAGATTTGAGATAAACAGGGCAACTGTGACCGGTTGCTTGCCAAATAGTGAGCCCACATTTATCTGTACTGCTAAGCCTTATTATAAATGTTAGTAACTCATTAATAATGGGAATGTGTTTTACACTTTACAATAAGGCTCCCTTTTGGCAGTTATAAATGTTAGTAACTCATAAATAAATGGTCATAAAGAGATGTCAAGAAACATCAAGATGTGAGGGGTCTAAGGACAGAGTGTGTCGTATTGTCATACTGATATGGTGTACAAACTGTGAAGTCCACTGAGACAAATGTAACATTTGTGATATTGGGTTATATAAATAAATACACATTGATTGATTGATTGAAGGGGGGAATAAACTCACTGAACAGATACCAAGGATGCTGGCTGATGAAGAAGACGAAGTAAGCTAGCCAATATAAGGCTTAGTCATCTTGCCAAATAGTGAGCCTGTGTTGACGTATGAAAACTGTTAGAACTAGTTTATAAATGGTTCTTAATGATTAATAAAGTGTTTACAACTTAATTAATAACCTAATTATTTATGAAATCTTTATAAGGGTAGTCTTATTGTAAAGTGGTACCGAAAAATCGAATCTATATATAGCCGCTTTCACACAGCAGGACTTGCGGTACTTTAGTGCCGGCACTAAAGTACCACTAAAGTACCACGGCACTAAATCCGCCAGGGGGCTAGTGCCAATCGCATTCACACCGCAGTACTTTCCCTGAGGCAAGATTACGCTGACGTCACTTCGTCTTCTTCTTCTCTGGGTTTACTGGCAGGCCGCAAAACCACTTCACGGCGAGTACAACAACAAAAAACGAGAGAAGAACAACTACACGGGGGGTATAAAGCCCATCCGCTGTTTGCGGCGTTTGTTTACTTTCCGACCTCAGACATGATGGAGTTCTTAAGAGTAATTTACAAATAAAATACCCCATTATAACAATGGACTTTATCTTTATGTATTTATTATATATTACCCCCTCGGGCTGATTTTGGAAAAGGACATCAACCCTTGTTTGGTGTTTTTCCCTTATTTATCTAAAACAAATGATATGATAAATTACTTGTGTTTATGTGTGTAAGACTTGTGTTTCTGATAAATTCAACCACCGACACCTGTCTGCTCTCACATTCTTCTATTCTGCAAATTTGGGGTGGGACACAATAAATAAAGCTTCGCCAGTTTGTTTGTTTTATTGCACAGTCAAGACATAACAATAACGGCATCATGCTGTTCCAGGTGTGTCGTATGCATGTAAATTGAAGTTAAATAACAGTGTGAAATGTAAAATAAAGTGTAAGTAGTTTCAAAACAATGTAACAGTGGCAATATATATAGCAGCAGACACGCCTTAGTGCAAGTTAGGTGTCAGTATTAAAAAACAGTGGCAATATATATATATATATATATATATAATAACAAAAGAAAATCGTTACCACTCTTATTATTGTGGTCTTTAATTTTGTTATAGTCCTGCCTGAGTTTCTTTATTTTTACCCGGCATCCGTGTGCACTGTGCACGATTCCCAGCTCAAGTAGCGAACATCGCTCAAAACATTTGGAGTTGGGAACTGCTTTCTGTAGAAGCTGCTGCATCCCGTCCTTGGAGTAAATTGCCAGAAGCGCCGACACTTCCTCATCATTCCACCGCTCCGGTGTTGTAGTACGTGTGGTCATAACTGCTTTAAAGTACAAAACTACTCGCTCAGGTGTGGATGTGGTTTTGTAGCGAGGAAAAAAATGGGTGCCTAACAAAACAAATTCAGAGTCTAACGGGGCGTGGTTTGCAATTCGCCCAGCCAATAGAAATAGAATAGAAATTGGCACTCTTTTGTCACCAGGTTCGTACCACCTCTCTAGCAGGGACTAAAAAGCATAGATATATATAAACACTAGATGGCTCATGGGAGATTTTCCAGCGTAGCTGACCGGCCGCCATCTTGCTACAGTCAACAGTTACTCTGATTCGCGTTATGGTAGCTGTTGTCAGGTGAGTGATCTGCACAAAAATACTCTTAACTCGCTGAAATCTTGACTGATTTACAAACGGTTTGGTTTATTATAAACATGATTAGCATGGCTATGATACAGGATGCTTGGACATGTTGAAATTGCAGCTTTTCTTTGTGTATGTGGTTGTATTTATTAGCTGGCTAATAACAAGAGGCTGTCAGTGAGACCTAGTATTACAAAGTTGACCCACAACTCCACCAGTGGGAGAGGCAGAACTGCTCTTTCTTTCAACACAACTTAAGTTACACATGATTTATTCCAAGTGGTTTGGCTTGTTAAAAACATCTTGCATTATGATACAGGAATTTGCTGGCTTTGTGTTTACAGAAGTACCTGACTATGCCGGACTTTTGTGCAGCCTACGGATGCTCTAATCACCGCAGTCTGGAAACAAGAACCCGTGGGATCACCTTTCACGTGTAAGATATGACAATATTATGACTAAAATTAGGATAATCGTTAATTACTTAGTGGATGTATGTACATTACAAGTCCTGCTACACAGGATCAGTGGGGCTATGTGAGATAATAGTATTGCAATATTGTTGTTGACCCAGCCTCTTTAGAATATGTTGTTACCATTTCTTTACACAATTATTTAATGTTTCTATTGGACACCTTTTTTATTACTCTTAGTGTGGTTGTCTTATTCTTAAAGTAGGCTATACATACATGCATACATACCAAAAATATGATAATTTCGGTGTGTATTTTTGTCCTACCCTTAATGTTAAAGGAAAGAAGGGAGGAACATGTTGACAATAATTTATATATCTGGCTACCTTTCTCATGTTTTTAAGGTTTCCCAAAACCAAAGAGAGGAACATGTTGACAATAATTTATATATCTGGCTACCTTTCTCATGTTTTTAAGGTTTCCCAAAACCAAAGAGAGGAGGAGGCAGTGGGAACTCGCCCAAAGAAGGGACGGTTTTGTTTCCTGTGACAGGACACTGCTCTGCAGTGAGCACTTCAGGAGTGAGGAATTTGACCGGACAGGAGACGCAGCGCTATGTTCCCCACATATGTTTATGTTTGCTCAGTCTAATAAACCCATAACATGGTTGTGAAAGAATACCAAAGCTGAGGCTGGACGGTGATTGATTATTGGTGTGCCATGTGTTCTTCTTAATAATAATAATACATTTATTTTGGGGGGCCGCTTTCATAACACCCAAGGACACATAGGATAGTTTATGTTTAAATTGTGGATTTTGTGATATATCAGCCGGGGTGAGACAAGACAAACCACAAATGGACTACAGAAGGACACAAAAGGACACATGGTACAGTTTATATTATTCTTGGTCTTTTTTCAATAACATATTTCAAAGGTTCTGGATTTGTTTACAAATCTAGAAACTAAATACAAAACTAGGATGATATGAAGATCTCATGTCAAAAATAATTGTGATAAATTAGACAGAACTGGCCTGTCTGTGAGCACATTTTATGTTGGTTTGGTTCTTCTGATAAAGGTGTGAATATCTAAATAATATACCAACATATGCTATTGTCATTAGTTGTGTCCCTGTTCTTCAAGCTAAGGCATTGCTAAATTAACAACTCTTGGCTTACAGAGTGGTAACATGAGACCGATTTTTATATATAAAATATAAATGTATTTTAATTTTATAATTTATTTGAAATATTAACAATATAATAAAATAAATGGAAATATATACACCGGCAAATATTTAATATAAATACCTTGTGTGTGTATAGCTATTGCTTTATCTGATTAATGTTATTTTCATATGAAAGTCCATGATTATAAGTATGCAGTATCATAACTACATCTTTGATGTTTATAAAAAACCAAACCGTTTGAAAATTGAGCAAGCTATGGTTATTTAAATAGTAAACCATAATGTTATGAATGAGAGAACTGCCTGTAGCAAGATGGCATTAGGCTACATGCACCATAGACATATAAAGATGAAGAAATCTTTATATGTCTATGACATGCACAGTCACTTCCGCATTCTACTCAGAGCTGCTGATGCATTTCCTGTTGATGAAAAATGACGACCTTCTACACCCGCTGCCTACAAGAGCTTCCGAAATTAAAAATGTCGGATGTTCATCGGATTTGCCGGACGACTAAAGCCCCAGCCAGCAAACTCGATAAAGGCTTCAAATTATATGCTGCGTCATATATACACAACTATGAAGGTAAGAAGGTAACAGGTACTAACCAGCTAGTTTATGCTCCGGGTTATGCTAACGTTAGCTGTCAAAAGCTAGGTAACGCCAGAGCCCTATAGTATAACTATTATTATTATTATTATTATTATTATTATTATTATACTATTACTATAGTAGACTACTATAGGGCTCTGGGTAACGCTATGTACTGTTTCTGGTGTTAATTCTTTAAAACATTAGCCATTTTGCTAACAAATACTATCGTTTAATAGCCTTATAGCCTAGCCAAGGTTGTCTTGTTGTTAGCCACACTGCATAATGGTATCGGCTTTTGTAAAGCAATGTTGCCATAGATGTTTTGACGTGAGTATAGATCTAACGCTGTTGCTCTGTTTTTTTTCATTCAGTGTCCAATAAAGACAGGCTGACAGGGCAGGTCAGCGTGAGAGCCTTGTGCTACAGGTCAATGAGGAAGAGCGAGACAGCACACAGTTTGAGTGTAGGCAGGCAACATTGCCACTGTGTTCCCCCCTGTTTATTGAGTTTCAGTTCAGTTAAACATTAGTTTACCTTAAGGGAATCTCAACAGTGTCCTACAGTGTCCTACTGCTTTATCACAGCTGATTGGTCAGATATTATTACATTGATTATGGATGTGTAAGTATGGGGGTTCAAATATATAGTCAAAACTGCTTTAATACAATTTTCAAGGCATCTTAGTTGCCAAAGAAAGTTCATTGTGGTATTGTAGGGTAAGAGGGTAACACTAAGCATTCAGGAATACATGCTTCTTCTAGGATAATGGGTCAGTAAAAATAACCAATAATTCTACTCATAACCTCCTGGCTCATTTACCACAAGTGAGGTTACTAATCACTAGTATTTCTTCTCTCTTTTTTAGATAACGCTTCGTGACTCATCACCAGTGGTGCTCACGCACAACCAGTGCTCCTGTGTTGCAGGAACTGTTTTGTGCAATCACACAGTAGCATTGCTGTTCCAAACAGCACATTACACTGAACTGAACATGTCAGTTGTGCCACCTGTGCATAGCTGTACTGAATCGGAACAGCAATGGCACAAGCCGCGAACAATGGTAATTTCAATGAGGTTCAAATACTTGTAATCTTTCACAGAGTTTTTGTTTTAAAGTGACTCAACGAACAGTACTTGTCTTTTCCTTAAGGGTGTGAAGCCAGGGCCCATCAACTCCATGGTCTTCACCAAGCCTGTACCAAATAGGATGGTGCAGACTGGAGTAAGGTCAGTTTAGCTGGAAAATTGTGTTTCCTGTGTTTTTTAAATTCATAATTCTGGTGCTGTATTCCTAACCTTTATTGTCGCATTAATGTGCTATATTGTCTTTGCCATTCTTTGTAGGAGTGGATTCTACAGAGGCATGGTGGGGCCATTACCAGATCCCTGCCTGTTCAGAGTTACGGAGGCATACTCAGCGTTCAGCATTGAAGACAGACCGCTTGTGACCACAATGAACATGAGACCTGACAAGCCCCTTGTGGAAAGTGCCTTCGGGATTGTGCAGGAGGGCAGTGTTCTGTCCTATCAGATGCCTGCTTTGACGTCTCGGTACACCACACTTCACACTGACACACCACCAACACCCCACTTGCCCATAGAGGGGTATGTGATCTTGCCATGTGATTTACCGCTGGTGTGCTCAGAAGAGGAGCAACTGCATATTAACAGCTTATCTGTTGATTTAGAAATGTCTCACAAAATTGAGGAGGCTACCCGTGAGCAAAGCTCTAGCTCAGAGTGGCATCTGCTCCGCAAACCCAGGGTTACTGCCTCTAGGTTTAGAGAGATTTGTCACGTCAGAGGTGAGAGCTCTGCTAACTCTCTTGCAGAGCGAATACTCAAAGGTACAAGGCAGACTGCAGAAATGAGGAGAGGTGCAGAGATGGAGCCCACAGTAGCAGCTGAATACAGTAGACTGGCAAACGTGAACTACTCCTCTTGTGGCCTTGTCATTCACCCCTCTACGCCCTGGCTTGGTGCCTCCCCTGCTGGAGTTGTATTTGACCCAACAGAATATCCCCAATTTGGCCTTGTTGAATTCAAATGTCCCAATGTCCCAAATTATGTCGACTGCAAATATGTGCAGATGGAATGTGGCTCCCCTAAGCTCAAGAAAAGCCATGCCTATTACTGGCAAGTACAGGGTCAACTTCTTGTGTCTGGGATGCAGTGGTGTGACTTTGTAGTGTGGGCACAGGAGGACTACCTGGTGCAAAGAATATACACAGATCCAGAAGTGCAAAGAGCAATCAGAGAAAAAGTAGACCTTTTTTTTTTTACACATACATGCCGAAGTACCTGTCATTACAAAAGTAGTGGGCACTGCAGCCATTGATAACTCTGTGAGCAGTTAGCTGCTAGACCCTGGCTCAGCCGCCATTGTTTTTAGGAGGCAATCCCTCAATCATGTGTTCTGAATGACAACAAAATGTGAATTTAATATTTTGTTTTTGATATATATTGTATATTGTTTATATTGTTTGTTTGTTCACATTTCATATATGTAAATAAATATACAATTGTATTTAAAAAGACAATAAAGTGAAGTGATTTTTTTGTAATGAATAGTAAATCATTGCATTTGTAAGAAATCAACGTATTGTAATTTGCTATTTACCATTTATTCAAACAAAACACTAGCGTGTGTCAGGCAAAACGGTGTGCTCGCCCAGCTTAATCACAGCTACCTGCACAGGTGTCATCATCTTGTCTTATTTCACCCATTTCTTGACCAGTGCTTTGTTCTGATAGTTTGACAGCATACATGCTACTGCAAACAGCTGGGTGATGTTGTAGGCATGGGACAGGAGGATGACGCCATCAAAAAGTTTGTTCTCTTTTATCCTCCTGATGACACGCTCCACATGAACCCTCAGTCTGGCAATGGCCTGTGTCTCCCTCACCTGATAGGCTGGCATTTGCTTCTGCTTCGACAGAAAAGGTGGGCAGTACACTTTGCATTTGCAGCAATCGCTGATCAGGAAGCCCTTATCTACCATCACTGCCATGTTTTCAGTCAACAACGCAGCTATTCCAGACTGTTTGAAAATCTCCTTGTCGCTGACAGAACCACCATACAGACTGGAAACAAATGTCACTGCGCCATGTGGGGCTATGCCAACCAGGGCTTTCATGGTGCAGTGAGATTTGTATGTAGAATACATTTCACTTTGGAGGAGGAGTGAGGATGGTGTTTGACACCTCAGCTCTGTGCAATCCAGGATCACCTGTGTGTCTGGGAAATCTTTGAAGGCCTCTGGGAGGTGGGCTTGAACTTCTGCAGGTGTAAGCCAGATGCACTGTGACCCCAATAAAGTTGTAAGAAAACTTGTCCATGTTGCAATGATGCGGCTCACAGTGGACTGGTGTATGTTGAAGCGGTTTGCAAGGTCCCTTTCTTTCAAACCCACCGACAGGAAGCAGAGAAAAAGGAAGAACTCGTCAATTGGCTGAAGCAGCGGTCTCTGGAAGATAAAAACAAAAAAAGGGTACTATATTAATGTCATGAGAGTAGCACACGATGGGAAAAACATTAAGTTGTTTTAGTTCTCTGATGTATTCAAAAATGATTGAGTACTATAGCCTTTTAGCCTACACAAAAGCAATGAAATGTCAGAGAAACATTTTCCCTTCAGTTTGTGTTTAGAGTGTGTGTTAAAAGAAACGTAGCCTACCGTTGATGGACGTGCGTGTGTAACCACTTCTTCATTCCTCTTGGCAGCTGATATCGCTCTTGTGACACGAACCATTTTATAAATGGAAGGCTCAATCAGAAACCAGAAGGCCATCAGGTGGTTATAGCTCGGGAATCTGTACACAAAAGACACATGTCAGTCATTAATGACTCGTTAACTGACACACATGGGCTAATGCTTTCCTCTTGTTTGCTGTAATACATTACAATTCAAATTAAGAAGGCACTTGGTGCAGGTATAGTAATATACAGCAGTAACATGTAACAACTACATTAAAGCAGCAGTAATAATCTAAAACATAAAGGGAACATTTTACACAGAATGACTACTTTTACTCTTCATTCTTAAGTGTGCAACTGGGAGAAACGCAGTGGATATTGACATGTACTTTTACTTTGGTAAGGTTTTGAAGATTTCCACTTGTAGTAAAGTATTATCAGTATGTTGTTAGTATTAGTATGTTTTACTCCACCACATTTAGTTAACCTTCATAGTTTCTAGTTACTTATAAAAGCACATGATTTATGATTCTACATGTTCAGTTCAGGAGTATTTTCAAACCATAGTATTTGTACTTATACTTCAGTTAAGTTGAGTAGCCTACTTATTCCAACACTGCATGCATATAGTCAGCAGTCAAACGGCAGGTAAACAGGATTCTTTATAAGCTAACCCATCTCAAAAACTTGGATAGAATTTAGCCAAAACATTACCTGGTATAGAATCGGATGTTGTCGTCGGAGCCAGCAAACCGCTGTAAGCAAAACTCTCGCTGGACTCTTAACTCCTGCAGTTGCTTCTGCAGATCCTCCACTGTTTTGGAGTTGTCTTCTGTAGCTTGAGAGGACATGTCCAGTGAAGCTGGTTCAGGGGCTGAGCAGTAATCATGGTCACGGACATCCATGTGCTCTTCCTGCTCCTCCCGAGAGACTGGTTCAGTGGGCCACTCCCTTCTCTCCCAAACACTACCCCGCGGTGTTTGAGCAGTGAAGTGATTCCACTCAAACAAAGTTGGTACAGCACCTTTCACAAGCCTCCTACGGCCATCAAGGGTTTTTGGCTCTATTAGTTGATCCGTAGCGAAGTGACGACTGCAGACCTTGGAGTGAGAGGAGATTGTGAAGTTATCGCGTCGTATTTTAACCAGCCACTGTCTTCGCAGCTCGAGTTCGGTCGGAAAGCCATGGAAACTTAGGACCCCGTTAAATTTAGCTGATGCCGTACAAAGTGGGACACAGCAGTGCTCGGAGTAGTTCTTTACTTGTCTTTGCAAATGCTCCGTTTTGAAAATCTTCCGTCGACTCATATTTAAACCATAGATTTAAACAGTAAAACATTTGTGGACGCTCAGCTACGCAGACCGGAAGCAAACCGGAAGCTCCCAAGCAGTATTACGGCTAAGGCGGAAGTACGTCTCAGACCCTAGTGCATGTAGCCTATTGGCCAGCAGCGCGGGTGAGTCATCTAGTGTTTATATATATCTATGCTAAAAAGTACCAAAAGAGTTCCAAAAGAGTTCCCGGCACTGAGTAGTCCCGGCGGTGTGAACGCCGACATTATTGGTACTAACGGAACTAAAGTACCAGGGAAAGTCCTGCGGTGTGAACGCGGCTAATGTTCCACAATCCGTTACGTCACTCATTGTACTCATTTATATCATATACAACATATTATTATTATTATTATTATTATAGTACAAATCTAATGTAATATTCAATCCCACACTTGACGATTGAGAACATACATTCGTAATTTACCTCGTTTAAAGCTTTGTTGTTGCACTATGTCAATATTTATAATATATTTCGCGGGCAGGTAGCCTACATTGAATTACAAGTAGAAGAAGAAGAAGTAGAGGTAGAAGAAGAAATACGCTAACGCTACAAACAGGCACAACTCTGCTCTGTTTTTACCATACACTTGTTTTTACTGACATCATGTAACATTTTATTTCACCTTGCTTTATGTTTTTTAATGCACATTCCGGAGTTTCAACCGGGTAACGGCCACCGAAGACTTTGCACGGAAAACGGAGACGTTTTGGTCTGTGGACTGTGTTTACAGCTAAGCACACACGCTAACTACAAGCTCACTTGGGGTTGAGACTTTTTTACACGTTGCTTGACTGCCTGCCCACATATCTGATCCAAACATAGTAACGTATATTGGGGGAAATAATTATTTGAAGTTATTTAATAATTGTGACATTTATCGTACTTTTTGATGGATGAATGATGCTCAAAGTGAGGGGGCAAATAATACAACTGAGGGGGCAATGCCCCCTTGTGGCGCCGGGTCCGTGCTATGATGTTATATTTAACATAAATACTAATATTCTGTGAGCCTTTCATGTCAAGAGACAGTAGATCTCAACACTCAGAAAGATTATCAGTCACAAGGTGCCATTTGACCAGAGAGTGGGTGACCAGTGATCATGGGTCTATTGTACTTTGATAGGGTCATGGGTCAGTTGTCTCATGACTAAGCATGCATTCATTGTAACTGTATAAAAGCTCTCTCTTCAGTTTCAGTGGTTGCACTCGGCTGTGGAGACATTGCTTTCCAGTGTGCCTCTTTTTAAAGACTCTTTTGACTAGTTAATTTCAAGAATTTCCACAACACTCACTGACATGGTTTGCTTGGAAACTGAATTGAAAAGAGCCATGGTAAATTATATTAATCTGTTTTATTTTATCTTAACTTCTTTTGCCCGGGAGATGCTTTTGGTTCAGTTTATCTGTTTGTCAGCAGGATTACAGAAACAAATCTTGCCCTGTTCACCTGAAATGTGGCAGAAAGGTGTAGCATGGTCCAAGAAAGAACCCATTACATTTTGGAGGGGGTAAGGGGGAAATACAGGACCTATTTTTCACTTTCATTAAAAGACAAGAAAGGAATCAGATGACTCTAAAAAGACAAAAAAGACCCCTTCCTTTTTCCAGGAAATTAGTTATTGGATGCCCTGACTCAAGCTTTGGTTTTCAACGTTGGTGTCTAGGTCTAGATTACGTAGTTTATGCTCTTTGAGTTTGAGATTGCATCCTGACCCACCACATTTACATTTCTCACAGAGCATTTTTTGTTTGTTGGACTTACTCAACTCTGTAGTTTCCATTTGGGCATTGCAAAGAGACCTGCTTGTTTTTTTACCCAGAACCCAAACAAATAGAATATTTCAGTAGATTACAGGATTAAAAAACTTAAACCGCAGCCCTTTTTCAGTTTCCATACCACATATTGTGGACGATAGTGAAATCCTATCAAATGAATTCCTGCGGGGGCGGTGTGACCAATGTGTTATAATGCAAATGGTTCTTCCTTTATTCGTATAACATTCATTTACAATCATACAACTTTACACCAAAGCATGATTTGCCAGATAAAGTCACTGTACATGATTATTTTCTCATCTAACTAGTGAGGTAGTTTTACTTAAATGGTTGAAATGATTAATACTGACATATTTTAAACATTTAATATATTACATTCAGTCCATTCCTGAGAGGGTCTCCAGGTTTGGTCCTTGCCATTGAGCAATCCAGCCGACCTTTATCTCACTTTCATCTTCTTTCCATGTAGTTGTGAATGGCCTTGTCAAATATTGCCAGAAAGAAATCGGCATCTTCCATTGTGATGCACATCGGGGGTTGGATCCGGAAGATCTTAGGTGGTGAGAAAAACCGGAAACAAAACAGGAGATTATAAATTGGGAAATTGTGTCACCAGGTCAGGTGTTTAATTCTGTGTCCCTTAGCTAAGGCAGAACAGGCACTGCAGGCATTTCTGGAACATATCCTATGCCAGCTGCGTTTATGACACATGTAGGCACAGAAAGAATTAACTACTTTAAAGGGATAGTGGAAATTGAACCCCAAATAGTTTCGTTTTAACTTATATACAAGCATAATTACGTACCAAAACAATCACACCTGATTAAAAAAATATAATAATTGCCTTACGCATGTTAGAAGCACTTTATTGCAGCTTCCCCGAACTTTTTTAGAAACGAAATGATCGATTCAGCCAAACCGGAAGTGAGGAAAACTCAGGAAGACGAAACAATAACAAATCATGGCGTCTATGCAGAATGAACGTGGAAGGGCAAATATACCAGACAAAGAAGAAGGATTGTACGAGGTATCCAGTGATGATAGCGAGTCAGAAACATCCTCTCGGCTTTCCTGCGAAAATGTAGTTTTAGGAACTGAATCTGAATCCGGTTCAGTAAGCGACGATGGTGAGAATATTGAGCCAGACGATGGACCATTACGTCCTTATTTGTTCGAGCCCGAGGTGATGGAGTTAGTTCACGGCATGGGCAATGGCGAGGATGACCAGGACCAGGCGCCAGATGATGCACCCCTATGCACAAATAATCTTGACTGGTAGGTCCCTAAGCATAGCTCACGCTAGGCGCTATATTATATATTGCAAAAGTTGGCATGCATGCACTGTAGGCCTATGGCTATGCCCGAGGATGACTGCATGTAGGGTACATTTCATAACATACCAGGGTCAGGTTCACATAAATTATCTTGTCACATTTATTATTGTATATGTAACAGCCTTATGGGCATTAATTACATGAATACATTTAAATGAATTATATACTAGCATGATATACAGCTAGAGCCAATCGGTCTTTTGACGTAGTATGGTCCTAATCCTAGGCTAGCCAGGCTGCCTGTCAAGTGTAGGCTGTACTCACAGTACTGTTAGTCTATCATGTCTATATGATGACTGTAGTGTACACATTCGACACTGTGTACCGGATTATCGGATGACGAGGCCTCCGGTCGCCTAATCGACAGGCAATAAATGGCGTTGTACACAATGGTACAGGCTAATGATGCATTAAATCAGCCAGAAAACATAATAAAATACTCGTGCCTCATCCAATGTTTGTGCCCGTCTTCCTTTGTTTTCGTCATCACCCGAAGATTCCCGAAGTATTTCGTTTCATTGAGAGGGCGTGGTCGGGAGCAGTAAAATTGAAAATAAAATGAAACTAGGCGCATGAAATTAAAAAAAATGGTTTATTATGCTTATTTTTAATAAAAATACATAAGTTAAACCCAAAATTCGCGGATTTCCACTATCCCTTTAAGGTGAGTGCTGTTACCTGTCCGTAGACTCCTCCTTTCCCTATCAGGATTCCCATGTCCTTGATGTCCTCAAAGATTTCACTCATTGCCTCAGGAGGCAGGGTGTCTCTGCTGGCCTGTGGGCGACAGAGAAGAAATGCCGAGATAAATGAAGATGGATGTGTAACAATAAGTATAGTAATTTAATTTAGGTAAGTAACTATATGGACATTGCGCAACTGCTTATCTCCAATGATTACTACAGCTTGAGGCAAGTTTGATTTAAGACTTTTTTTTGGCCTGGCGCACACACACACACGCACACACACACACACACACACACACACACACACACACACACACACACACACACACACACACACACACACACACACACACACACACACACACACACACACTGTATAAGCATGTGAGGTTAGTTTGACTTCTGTTACAGAATAAATACCTTGTCTTTGACCATTTCCACACCAATCTGCAGGCCTTTTCCACGGACATCACCAATTATCTCATACTTGTCTCTGAGTTTTGCCAGTTCTGTCATCAGATAGGTTCCAACATCAAGACTGATTTGCTGTGTGCCATCTTCTTTGATAACCTGTAAAGTAAAAACAATGATAACCTTTGATTACCTGTTAAGTAAAATAGCAGCTGCAGTAAAATAATACAGATATACTCTGAAAAAGGACTGATAAACAAAGAGAAGATATGTTCTTACATCAAGCACTGATGACCCAACAGCACAGGCCACAGGGTTTCCTCCAAAAGTGTTGAAGTGAACCCCCTTGGCAAATGCGGCTGCAATTTCTGTGAAATACATTAATAAAAAATCTCACACCTACATCTACTTATTTTTGGTCTTGTGAGACCATTATTTCCTATCCTCCAACACACTCTATGCACTCTCTCATATCTCACCTGGTGTTGTGACAACAGCTCCCATTGGGAATCCATTACCAATCCCCTTTGCCATTGTAACCATGTCAGGAATGACATCATGACCTTGGAAACCCCAGAAGTGGCTTCCTGTTCGCCCAAATCCTGTCTGGACCTGTTGGTGCAAGAAGGTTTATGCATTTTAGGGCTTTGAATGTGTGTCATTATATATATATATATATATATATATATATATTTTTTTTTTTTTAAATGATTGAATCACAATATTTTGTTAGACAAAAACATGTTGTGAATTTTGGAAATGATCAGCTCAATTTCTTTTTTTTCATAACATTTAAAATATTTTGATCACGCGATCAGTAAATAACCTACTGGGCCACTACTGGAATTAAATTCTCCCAATATTATAATACTGATGATAAAACTGCAGGCTTATCTTTATCTGCAACACTGCGGGAATAGTGGATTTGAACAGAATCACTGAACATGAAAGAAACATATTTTTGTTGAACAGTGAACTCATAAATTAACATGCAAGATAAGTTATTCTGTAAAGATAAGTAAAAATGCTCAATTATTGAACCATGAGCAGTTTTTTTTTCACTTTTCTTAAAGCGGCAATCATCAATATTTCTATGTTAACAATGGGTCTAATGACTATCAGTAATGTGAAAGAAACCCACGGAGAATTGTCACTTGACTCTGCTGTTCCCCTCAGCTGTACAAAGCGCTTTAGTGTATTTAACTAATTGTGTTAACTTATACGTCTGCAATGTTACTGTTTGGTTCAGTTTCTTCACTCTCATCAACCACATTTCCATCAGCAGGCAGCAGTTTCTAGAGAAAAACTCTAAAACCTTCTGTACATTTAGAATATATTTGACATGAAATGTGTCTCACTCTCACCTCATCAGCAATGCACACCCCTCCTTTCTCTCTGACAAGTTTGTAAGCGTCCTTCAGGTAATTTTTAGGATACTGCACAGCTCCTCCAACTCCCTATATAAATCAAACACATTCACATCACAAGTATTCCTCACAAAAAAATTGAAAAACATGAATGACATGCTAACAAACACTGTTTTCTTTTTTTCTGATATCAGGGGATTATCCTGTAGATACAACACATTAGACATGCAAAACTAAATTGTCAAGACATTGACTTGAAGATGACATGTCCTGTTATAACACAGAATAGAGTACCTGAATAGGCTCTCCAAAGAAAGCAGCGATTCGACTTGGGACACTAGTGGCAAATGTCTCTTTGAGCTGCCCGATGTATTGATCATTTGCCATGCAATGACCTGTGGGAACCAATAAATGTTTTTTGGATCACACAAAAATATACTTGAAAAAAATCATGTTAACTTTATCTCAAACAAATGCAGATTTAAAAATAAGTAATGTTCATTTATTCACACCTAGGGAATGGGCGGAGCAATTATTCAATAACTGTTCTAAGTTACTGAATGATAAGTTAAAGCTTACCAAAATCAGATGTCAAATCCCAATTTTCTTTTTGAAAATGTGACTCTCTCTATTGGATTTAGATTTTATTTATTATATTGTATTTTATGGATAAAGGTATGTCAGTTATAATTGCTCTGACATTAATTTTGACCAAATTATCTACCACTATAACAGCTAACTTTACACACAGCAGCAGGGTGGTTAATAAATTAAATTGATAACGTACAGCAGTAAAGCGGATGTTTGTTTTGTGTAAACAGCCATGTTGATATGCCAACGTATTGATCGTTTCCAGGAAGGCTCTGTGGTTGAGCCACAGGAATACTATATAGATAAAATTCCTGAAAATGCTTTACGGTTCAAAGATGAATGATAGAAGGAACCTTTGAACCTTATGAACTCAAAGGATAAAGACCAAACACTTTCCAAACTCCGGTATTCAATGTAATAAAATGTGTCGTTTTATGTGGCCATTTTGTGCTGCATGTAATTCCACTCACAATTTTAAAACAAAAACAAATGAAATGGCTCTGGTATCAACTGTTGTTTATCGCTGTGCATGAATACAGCACATTCAAAAAGGTAAGGTTAATGTTCACGAGGAATATTGCAAAAGCAGTGGTAATGCTTAATCTCACCGTCAACAGTTTCAACGAAATGAGCATGTTGAGGGTGGGTGTGTTTTTGTACCTTGGGCACAGCCACACGGTCTGGTGGTCTGCACAGGAGAGTCCCTGCAGTGGCTTCCTCCCCACGGACCTCTGAACACATCAGGACACATGGTCTGTTTGTTTGGGCAGAAACCGAGTCAGCAACACTCACTCATTAACGCGGCACAAAGAAATCATCATACGTGGCTGTATTGTATTGTTCACATGATTAGTTTATCTGTGGAAAAACTATTTGAAAACTGAGGGGAGGTCACAAAGCTGTTTAAGGCCAAATGTTGTGTATGTTCATTATTATAAGGCAAAGAACAAAAGAGAAGAGAGGCAGTCAAAACATTGAAATGTTTTAGTGGCCACTAATTACATTCATAACCCAGTCTTCTTGAAGATATTTGTCTATCACAAACATATGTCAATGTATATCACTATTGTATAAATTAAACTTCATTATGACATAAATGATTATGTGTATCATTAGTTGTAGGTGTTTCTCATGTGGTGCTGACTGTAATATAATAATGCATACATACAGTTGTGCAGCCTAAACCGTTGGCAATGGGGTATTTATATGCTGCGTTGGAAGTAAGACCCATGGTTTGTGGGCTGCCACCGTGGTATGAGCCCCTGGAAAGAAAAATGGATAGAAAACATTAAAGACATTTGGATAACAGATAACTTTTCTTTTCACAATTAAGAATCTTGAGTTAATGAGTAAAATGAAAATTGAGTATTTCAAAATAAATACAAATCTATTACAAGGATGGTCAACATTTTTTTTAATACAGCCTAGGTATTTTAGTCTTTTAGCCTTATAAAAGGTCATGTTATCAAGTCCTAAATAATGACTTTTAAAAAAAATGATAACTAATAGAATGAAGTCTATCTATATATTTAAAAACTTGTACCTTAAAGTGATGATGTCAAAGTTGCCTGTGTGAAGTCGAGCCATCAACATGGCCAGGTCATTGGCTTCTGAGCCGCTGTTGGTCAGATATACAACCTGGACAGTGGGACAAAGATCAGCAAACCCTTTCATCACAGAATTGTTTATCCAGACTCCTACTCCAAGTTGAATTTTTTTTTTTTTTTTTTTTTTTTAAATCCACCATGGTACCTTGAGGGGATCCGGTAAGTAAGAGGCAAGTTTCTCACTGTACTCATGGAGAGTAGGATAGGCGTAGATGTTTGTAGTATGCCACAATCTCTTCAACTGCTGCTCTGCTGCTGCCGTCACTTTCCTGTACCCACAGATATCAGGAGTCCGATATAAGAATGAAGAATTATTTTTATTAGGAACTGTAGGTATAATAAATCCTGCTCTCACTGTGTGACACAGGAAAGAAAAGGGACCTTACGGGTGGCAGTGACCCACACTGACAGTCGCCACACCAGCAAATAGATCCAGATATCGCCTCCCGTCCACATCCCACAGCCATTGCATGTATCCCTGGTGGATCAATACTGGTTTCTTATAGTAGGTAACCTTCATGATCATAGGGTTGCAGTTCTGCCTGCGGATCTCCATTATCCGCTCTTTGGACATGCCCTGGACAGGGACAAATGCACAGTAAAAAAAAAATGCACACAATGGCATTACCAGCATGTTCACGTGTATCTAAATTCTATATATTATTACTTAGGTGATCACAAATAATAGGGCCAACTTTAGAGATAATGTATATGTCAGGAGGATATTGCTCTTACTGTGTATTCCTCTGGTTTGAAATTGCATGAGGGCATATCTGGGATGTCTGTGGGAGGGTGTTTGAAGGCTGATTTCTGACGTAATGCACCTGTAAAATAAAATTGCTTAAAACGTATACAGTAATGTAAAAGCAACATTTTCCCTTTGATGAACTACATAACCTGATCTGCGACATATGAGAGTAATTTGTGAAACATCCTGTCAGAGTTATTTCAACTCTTATATTTATTTCCAATCATTGTCTATAGGAGACAGATGTGCAAATAATGTTAAGGCTGTTCTAGTATGTAACTAGTATTCAGTATACCATAACCTGTCTGACACTCTAACCACATTCAGTTCCCTTTAGACCTCACATTGTGCAACACATAATAAAATCCCTCCTGAAACTCTTAGTTGTAAAATGTGAGATAGAAGGTGCACTGGACTGGTTCAGAGATTATATAAAGACTAAAAAGCATGTGCGTAACTATTCCTCCACCCACACAGCCAACAATTGACAAGACATAAAATGACTCAATGTAATGAATGGCATTACCTTTTCCTGCTGCAATTTAATATAATGTAGCCAAGTTACTCACATTATATGTCATCCTATCAAATATAACCTTGTTTAATGGACCTGAGAAGTCAGTTTTATTCACCTAAACTGTCTAACACCAATGCCCTCTAAAACAGACCTGCACTTCATTCTATCCTCTTGGATGTTCATTTGTTAGGTTTTAATAGTTTAAGATAAGTTTTGATTCACCTATACGTTTTTATTGAACTAACAGGTTCTATTATGTTGCATATCGTCGTTGATTTATATGGGGTGGACAAAACAATTTAGAACACCTGCCACAAATACAGTAGGCCTACCTCTCTAAAAAAAATTCTAACTTGGATTCATTACTCAGTACTTAAAAAAGCAAATGAGTTATAATGTTACTTTCCGTTACACCACATTGACACTGGTTAAGCAAGACAACTGTGTGGCTTTATTCACATATTTGGGTCAAATAAAACCGCCTTAAACCAGTCGGGCAAGACTAAAAGTAAGAAGAAAAAAAGTATAAACAACTTCACGTTTATACATTACTTTCCAATGATAAACAAGTTCAGACAGACCATAATGACCAACGAGCTCTGGATTTTGTTCGTCTCCATGGTAACTCACCACTTGCCAAGTGGAATTTGACCGAAGCTTGTCCTGTTAGAAGTGCACAGCGGCCACTGAGAGAGGAAGCAGCTTTAAACATTTTTGAGCAGGTACAGAGGGCTGCAGGCCTGCAGCTATGATACTCCGTCACCGTCGCACACTCAGCTGCACGCGGACCTCAAGATTTTCTGCACCGAAAAAGTTTCCGGTGGGCTGTCAGTAGTGATGGCAGTTTGACACTGAGGCTGAAGTCGAATAGTCCATTTAGCTTAGGAACCTTCCTAAAGGAGTGAAATGACCCGGAAGTCCCTCAGTGGCAGCCATGATAAGTGCCGTTCGAATTCTCTAGAATGATGAGAATGATAGGAACGGAGGTTTCAAACTTCCTTTATAACCTCCTTTAGCTTAGGAACCACTGGACCTCCCTAACCGACAGGAGAAGCGAAAATGCTGCCCCACAATGCCTTGCAGCCGCAGCATTTGCCGTCACTCAACAGTCGGCCGTTCACGGAAACAACCGATTATGACCGAGAAATGATATCATGAAAGTTAAGGTGCTTATTAAGCATTTTAAAACATAGGTGGTAAGTTGCCAAAGTGCTTTGTTTTGCACGTTCATCAGTATTATAATCAAAAAGAGAAATATGAACGTTAGTTTTTACTGAAATTATCAAATAAAGTCAACATTTCACAGTCTTTACTGAGCTGTGTGGAGTTTGATCAACTTTTAAAAGATGTTTGAATGGTGATATACACAGTGATAGATGTTAAGGACTAACGTTTATAATAAATACATTTGTATTGATTTTAAGATCTTTAGTTCATACAATCATACGTATTGGGATAATTGGTATTAATGTGGACCGGAGGGAGAGGGTGACGAGAATACATTTCACTTTCCTTTTTTATTTCAATTCCAACTTTGGTCATGAAGAATATGTTTCTCTGTTGTCCACATTCATAAAGCAAAGCAACAGCACCAGAGCACGGTGCAGAGTCTCTAGATGAGTTCACAGTAGTCCCTCGTTCTTATTAAACATCCATGTTGTAGTCCGCTGTATAGAAAACTGTAGTTTCCATAGTTCCCCCACAGCAGCAGACGCACATTCATGACGTCCGCTGGCGCATCATAAACACGTCAGATAGTGAAAGTGCATTCGGATTCTCTAAAGTACCAGTCTCTTCTCCTAAGTCCTTTTGAATTCTCCTGTCCACTATTCCTTAACCCCGTGACGTTTCACTCAGAGGTCAAGGAATAGACGATAGGGTTAGAATTTAGGAGCTGATCTTTGGACTATTCGACTGCAGTCCCAGTTCTATTTCGTCCCTACTGACCGCCAGAGGCGGTGCTTTAGCACTGGATATGTCCATCGCGCGCATGCGCAGCTCGAGTACCAATAACAACAAAGTCACCTGTGACCCACGTGACACCGGCTATATCAGCCGGTATTGTCAGAGGATCTGTTCCTTTTCTCGCTGCGCGGGGGGTACCGTGGCTACGTTTTCGTAGCCTACAGCGTTCAGGTTTGAACGTTTGATCTGAGGGATTTCTCTGCAAACAGCTGGCCGCGTGCAGCTTCGCGACTGACAGTCGGGGCTACGGGTCGTTAGACGCGTCCTCCAGGAGCTGTGGCCGGCTGTGCGCTGTGCAGAGCCTCGACAGACAGGTTTGTGTCAGCTTGTTGCTGGTGATGGCTGTGTTTCCACACCCGCTCCCAGCCAAGTTGTCCTGATTACCGTCTTATTGTTTGTGGCTTAGACTTTCTGGTGACGACAGTGTTCCCGCTTCCTCTCCCATAAAGTTGCCCTTATGTTCTTTTGAAAGTTCTGCTTGTGGCGTTGTGCCCGAGCTATCATTAGCATTTGAGTCCCAGCTTTGGCTGCGTCCCTCATTCAATTTAGTATGGAAAGCCAAGAGTGTCATACTTTAAACCCGTTTTTCGTTTAGATGCAGAAAGTAGAAAGGTAAGTACTTTCTATTTCTTAGAAGCTATTATCTGGTCTTAACATTTGTGTTCTGACTTGGTCGCTTGATTGTTAGCAGCAGCCGCTTGGCTAACACCTTGCTGTTGAGCTTAACTATTAACTCAGGGCAGTGCTCCCGCTCCCTGTAGCATAGGGTTTGATTGCAGTAGCGCTAGATCGTTGTATTACTGCTCCTAGTACTAGACTCCTAGCACTAGGATGATATGCAGAGAACATCTTCACGGCGGGTGCTGTGTGCTCGGCATGTGCGGTTACTACTGTAACCAGACACGGTTCTATGCGGGCTGTTCTCTTTCTTAGAAGCTAATTATCTGGTCTTAACATTGTGTTCTGACTGGTTGCTTGATTGTTAGCAGCAGCCGCTTGGCTAACACCTTGCATGTACGGTTAAGCTTCATTATTTAACTCAGCCGGTGAGGGCAGTGCTCTCGCTGCTGCTCCCGGTAAACGCATGGTATGGTTGCAGTAGCGCTATATCGTTGTATTTACTGCTCCTAGTACTAGACTCCTAGCACTAGGACGATATGCAGAGAACAATCTTCACTGTGTGTGCCGTGTGCTCTGCATGTATGGCCATTAAGGAGGATTTCATCCTCCCAATATTATATTGTCTAGTGGGCAGCCGTTGGCTGACACTTTTAGGCACCGGCCACAGTTACTATTGTAACTAAGGTCTAAGCCGTAAGTACTGGCCATAATTACTACTGTAACTACGGTTCCAAGCTGTGTAAGTACTGGCCATAGTTAATACTGTAACTACGGGGTTAAGCCGTAAGTACTGGCCATAGTTACTACTGTAACTACGGTTCCAAGCCGTGCACGTACTGGCCATAGGCAATACCGTAACTATGGCTCTATGCTGTGTAAGTACTGGCCATAGTTACTACTGTAACTACGGTCTAAACCATGTAAGTACTGGCCATAGTTACTACTGTAACTACGGTTCCAAGCCGTGCAAATACTGGCCAGAGTTACTACTGTAACTACGGCTCTATGCTGTGTAAGTATCCAAGCCGTGCAAGTACTGGCCAGAGTTACGACTGTAACTACGGTTCTAAGCCGTGTAAGTACTGGCCATAGTTACTACTGTAACTACGGTTAGATGCCGTGTGATCCCTGGCCATGGTTACTGCTGTTACTACGGCTCTGTGCTATTCTATTCTTTAGAAGCTAGTTATCTGGTCTTAAACATGTGTGTTATTTGACTTGATCTCGCTTGATCGTTAGCAGCAGCCGCTCGGCTAACGTCTTGCGTATACTGTTAAGCTTCTTTATTTTACCCAGCTAGGTGAAGGCAGTGCTCTCGCTCCCGCTCCCTCTACCGGTAATGCGGATGTAGCTACATCCCTTTTTCTGTTCGGCGAGTAGTAGCACCGCTCTACTCTTCCCGTTCAGCAGGTAGCCGGTGAAGGCTGTGTTCCTGCACCCGCTCCCGGTTACACTGCATCTGGCGTTCGACTCTAACTCGACCAGTGAAGGCAGTGTTCTCGCCCCCGCTCCTGGTAGACGCGGAACTGCCTTGTTTCTCCGTTAAGCAGGTAGCCGGTGAAGGCTGTGTTCCCGCTCCCGGTTACGCTGCATCTGGCATTCGTCTTTAATTTAGCCAGTGAAGGCAGTGTTCTCGCCCCCGCTCCTGGTAGACGCTAAACTGCCTTGTTTATTCTGTTAAGCAGGTAGCTGGTGAAGGCTGTGTTCCCGCACCCGCTCCCGGTTACGCTGCATCTGTCATTCGTCTTAATTTAACCAGTGAAGGCAGTGTTCTCGACCCCGCTCCTGGTAGACGCTAAACTGCCTGGTTTCCATTAAGCAGGTAGCTGGTGAAGGCTGTGTTCCCGCACCCGCTCCCGGTTACGCTGCATCGGGCACTCGCCTCTAGCTCAGCCAGTGAAGGCAGTGTTCTCGCCCCCGCTCTTGGTAAACTGCCTTATTTACTAATCCAGCTAGGTGAAGGCAGTGATCTCGCTCCCGCTCCCTCTGCCGGTAACGTGGGGGTAATTACATCCCTATTTCTGTTGGGCGAGTAGCGGCGCGGCTCTACTCTTTCTGTTAAGCAGGTAGCTGGTGAAGGCTGTGTTCCCGCACCCGCTCCCGGTTATGCTGCATTTGGCATTCGTCTCTAACTCAACCAGTGAAGGTAGTGTTCTCGCCTCCGCTCCTGGTAGACGTGGAACTGCCCTGTTTTTCCGTTAAGCAGGTAGCGGGTGAAGGCTGTGTTCCCGCACCCGCTCCCGGTTATGCTGCATCTGGCATTCGTCTCTAACTCAGCCGGCAGTGTTCTCGCCCCCGCTCCTGGTAGACGCTGAACTGCCGTGTTTATTAATCCAGCCAGGTGAAGGCAGTGCTCTCGCTCCCGCTCCCTCTGCCGGTAACGTGGGTGTAATTACATCCCTCTTTCTGTTCGGCGAGTAGCAGCAACGCTCTACTCTTTCCATTAAGCAGGTAGCTGGTGAAGGCTGTGTTCCCGCACCCGCTCCCGGCTACGCTGCATCTGGCTACCTACAGAATGGTTCATTCATGTAGCGCCTGTATGGCTTCTCTTGAGCCCGAGGACGGCCACGACCGCTGCCCCTCCTGCCTCGGCCGCTTCTGGCGGTCAGTGGGGACGAAATTCGAGCATCTGAGGGAGGTTCTCACGGTAAACGCCTGCATGAGCTGTAGCTGCATGCCTCGGGTGCTCAGAGTGGCTCGAATCACTGAGGTGGAACGTCTGGCAGCAGCCAACAGACACCTCTCCTTGTGACGTCCTCCTCCAGATCAATTCGGCTGTTCCCGGCGACTTGAGGGAGCGATGGCTGTGTGCTCCCCCCAATAGGACTAGAAACAGGCTGTCCTCTAAAGTGGATCGGCTAGCTGCCGATAGGGGCATGAGGAAGTCGCCTCTTCAGCCTGGGCCCGGTGTAGGAGCTGTTTAGATCAGCTGCCCTGGAGGCACTGGAGCGTGCCGCCCAAGCTAGGCAGACCAGGCAGGTGGGGCTTAGGTGGCTGCCCACGAAGGCAGCATTTCTGCTTGCCATAGCCTCAGGGAAGTGAGTCGGGGAGTTGCATGTCCTCTCCATAAATAATACATGCCTGAGGTGAGACTCTCAGGCGTTGCCCTTTGGGCAAATGTCCCGCCCGGGGTCCTTCCACAAACTCACTTCGATCAGCCTGCCCAGCTGGCACGCTTTGACATTCAGGAGTACGGCACTGAAACTCTTAGTTGTAAAATGTGAGATAGAAGGTGCACTGGACTGGTTCAGAGATTATGTAAAGACTAAAAAGCATGTGCGTAACTATTCCTCCACCCACACAGCCAACAATTGACAAGACATAAAATGACTCAATGTAATGAATGGCATTACCTTTTCCTGCTGCAATTTAATATAATGTAGCCAAGTTACTCACATTATATGTCATCCTATCAAATATAACCTTGTTTAATGGACCTGAGAAGTCAGTTTTATTCACCTAAACTGTCTAACACCAATGCCCTCTAAAACAGACCTGCACTTCATTCTATCCTCTTGGATGTTCATTTGTTAGGTTTTAATAGTTTAAGATAAGTTTTGATTCACCTATACGTTTTTATTGAACTAACAGGTTCTATTATGTTGCATATCGTCGTTGATTTATATGGGGTGGACAAAACAATTTAGAACACCTGCCACAAATACAGTAGGCCTACCTCTCTAAAAAAAATTCTAACTTGGATTCATTACTCAGTACTTAAAAAAGCAAATGAGTTATAATGTTACTTTCCGTTACACCACATTGACACTGGTTAAGCAAGACAACTGTGTGGCTTTATTCACATATTTGGGTCAAATAAAACCGCCTTAAACCAGTCGGGCAAGACTAAAAGTAAGAAGAAAAAAAGTATAAACAACTTCACGTTTATACATTACTTTCCAATGATAAACAAGTTCAGACAGACCATAATGACCAACGAGCTCTGGATTTTGTTCGTCTCCATGGTAACTCACCACTTGCCAAGTGGAATTTGACCGAAGCTTGTCCTGTTAGAAGTGCACAGCGGCCACTGAGAGAGGAAGCAGCTTTAAACATTTTTGAGCAGGTACAGAGGGCTGCAGGCCTGCAGCTATGATACTCCGTCACCGTCGCACACTCAGCTGCACGCGGACCTCAAGATTTTCTGCACCGAAAAAGTTTCCGGTGGGCTGTCAGTAGTGATGGCAGTTTGACACTGAGGCTGAAGTCGAATAGTCCATTTAGCTTAGGAACCTTCCTAAAGGAGTGAAATGACCCGGAAGTCCCTCAGTGGCAGCCATGATAAGTGCCGTTCGAATTCTCTAGAATGATGAGAATGATAGGAACGGAGGTTTCAAACTTCCTTTATAACCTCCTTTAGCTTAGGAACCACTGGACCTCCCTAACCGACAGGAGAAGCGAAAATGCTGCCCCACAATGCCTTGCAGCCGCAGCATTTGCCGTCACTCAACAGTCGGCCGTTCACGGAAACAACCGATTATGACCGAGAAATGATATCATGAAAGTTAAGGTGCTTATTAAGCATTTTAAAACATAGGTGGTAAGTTGCCAAAGTGCTTTGTTTTGCACGTTCATCAGTATTATAATCAAAAAGAGAAATATGAACGTTAGTTTTTACTGAAATTATCAAATAAAGTCAACATTTCACAGTCTTTACTGAGCTGTGTGGAGTTTGATCAACTTTTAAAAGATGTTTGAATGGTGATATACACAGTGATAGATGTTAAGGACTAACGTTTATAATAAATACATTTGTATTGATTTTAAGATCTTTAGTTCATACAATCATACGTATTGGGATAATTGGTATTAATGTGGACCGGAGGGAGAGGGTGACGAGAATACATTTCACTTTCCTTTTTTATTTCAATTCCAACTTTGGTCATGAAGAATATGTTTCTCTGTTGTCCACATTCATAAAGCAAAGCAACAGCATCAGAGCACGGTGCAGAGTCTCTAGATGAGTTCACAGTAGTCCCTCGTTCTTATTAAACATCCATGTTGTAGTCCGCTGTATAGAAAACTGTAGTTTCCATAGTTCCCCCACAGCAGCAGACGCACATTCATGACGTCCGCTGGCGCATCATAAACACGTCAGATAGTGAAAGTGCATTCGGATTCTCTAAAGTACCAGTCTCTTCTCCTAAGTCCTTTTGAATTCTCCTGTCCACTATTCCTTAACCCCGTGACGTTTCACTCAGAGGTCAAGGAATAGACGATAGGGTTAGAATTTAGGAGCTGATCTTTGGACTATTCGACTGCAGTCCCAGTTCTATTTCGTCCCTACTGACCGCCAGAGGCGGTGCTTTAGCACTGGATATGTCCATCGCGCGCATGCGCAGCTCGAGTACCAATAACAACAAAGTCACCTGTGACCCACGTGACACCGGCTATATCAGCCGGTATTGTCAGAGGATCTGTTCCTTTTCTCGCTGCGCGGGGGGGTACCGTGGCTACGTTTTCGTAGCCTACAGCGTTCAGGTTTGAACGTTTGATCTGAGGGATTTCTCTGCAAACAGCTGGCCGCGTGCAGCTTCGCGACTGACAGTCGGGGCTACGGGTCGTTAGACGCGTCCTCCAGGAGCTGTGGCCGGCTGTGCGCTGTGCAGAGCCTCGACAGACAGGTTTGTGTCAGCTTGTTGCTGGTGATGGCTGTGTTTCCACACCCGCTCCCAGCCAAGTTGTCCTGATTACCGTCTTATTGTTTGTGGCTTAGACTTTCTGGTGACGACAGTGTTCCCGCTTCCTCTCCCATAAAGTTGCCCTTATGTTCTTTTGAAAGTTCTGCTTGTGGCGTTGTGCCCGAGCTATCATTAGCATTTGAGTCCCAGCTTTGGCTGCGTCCCTCATTCAATTTAGTATGGAAAGCCAAGAGTGTCATACTTTAAACCCGTTTTTCGTTTAGATGCAGAAAGTAGAAAGGTAAGTACTTTCTATTTCTTAGAAGCTATTATCTGGTCTTAACATTTGTGTTCTGACTTGGTCGCTTGATTGTTAGCAGCAGCCGCTTGGCTAACACCTTGCTGTTGAGCTTAACTATTAACTCAGGGCAGTGCTCCCGCTCCCTGTAGCATAGGGTTTGATTGCAGTAGCGCTAGATCGTTGTATTACTGCTCCTAGTACTAGACTCCTAGCACTAGGATGATATGCAGAGAACATCTTCATGGCGGGTGCTGTGTGCTCGGCATGTGCGGTTACTACTGTAACCAGACACGGTTCTATGCGGGCTGTTCTCTTTCTTAGAAGCTAATTATCTGGTCTTAACATTGTGTTCTGACTGGTTGCTTGATTGTTAGCAGCAGCCGCTTGGCTAACACCTTGCATGTACGGTTAAGCTTCATTATTTAACTCAGCCGGTGAGGGCAGTGCTCTCGCTGCTGCTCCCGGTAAACGCATGGTATGGTTGCAGTAGCGCTATATCGTTGTATTTACTGCTCCTAGTACTAGACTCCTAGCACTAGGACGATATGCAGAGAACAATCTTCACTGTGTGTGCCGTGTGCTCTGCATGTATGGCCATTAAGGAGGATTTCATCCTCCCAATATTATATTGTCTAGTGGGCAGCCGTTGGCTGACACTTTTAGGCACCGGCCACAGTTACTATTGTAACTAAGGTCTAAGCCGTAAGTACTGGCCATAATTACTACTGTAACTACGGTTCCAAGCTGTGTAAGTACTGGCCATAGTTAATACTGTAACTACGGGGTTAAGCCGTAAGTACTGGCCATAGTTACTACTGTAACTACGGTTCCAAGCCGTGCACGTACTGGCCATAGGCAATACCGTAACTATGGCTCTATGCTGTGTAAGTACTGGCCATAGTTACTACTGTAACTACGGTCTAAACCATGTAAGTACTGGCCATAGTTACTACTGTAACTACGGTTCCAAGCCGTGCAAATACTGGCCAGAGTTACTACTGTAACTACGGCTCTATGCTGTGTAAGTATCCAAGCCGTGCAAGTACTGGCCAGAGTTACGACTGTAACTACGGTTCTAAGCCGTGTAAGTACTGGCCATAGTTACTACTGTAACTACGGTTAGATGCCGTGTGATCCCTGGCCATGGTTACTGCTGTTACTACGGCTCTGTGCTATTCTATTCTTTAGAAGCTAGTTATCTGGTCTTAAACATGTGTGTTATTTGACTTGATCTCGCTTGATCGTTAGCAGCAGCCGCTCGGCTAACGTCTTGCGTATACTGTTAAGCTTCTTTATTTTACCCAGCTAGGTGAAGGCAGTGCTCTCGCTCCCGCTCCCTCTACCGGTAATGCGGATGTAGCTACATCCCTTTTTCTGTTCGGCGAGTAGTAGCACCGCTCTACTCTTCCCGTTCAGCAGGTAGCCGGTGAAGGCTGTGTTCCTGCACCCGCTCCCGGTTACACTGCATCTGGCGTTCGACTCTAACTCGACCAGTGAAGGCAGTGTTCTCGCCCCCGCTCCTGGTAGACGCGGAACTGCCTTGTTTCTCCGTTAAGCAGGTAGCCGGTGAAGGCTGTGTTCCCGCTCCCGGTTACGCTGCATCTGGCATTCGTCTTTAATTTAGCCAGTGAAGGCAGTGTTCTCGCCCCCGCTCCTGGTAGACGCTAAACTGCCTTGTTTATTCTGTTAAGCAGGTAGCTGGTGAAGGCTGTGTTCCCGCACCCGCTCCCGGTTACGCTGCATCTGTCATTCGTCTTAATTTAACCAGTGAAGGCAGTGTTCTCGACCCCGCTCCTGGTAGACGCTAAACTGCCTGGTTTCCATTAAGCAGGTAGCTGGTGAAGGCTGTGTTCCCGCACCCGCTCCCGGTTACGCTGCATCGGGCACTCGCCTCTAGCTCAGCCAGTGAAGGCAGTGTTCTCGCCCCCGCTCTTGGTAAACTGCCTTATTTACTAATCCAGCTAGGTGAAGGCAGTGATCTCGCTCCCGCTCCCTCTGCCGGTAACGTGGGGGTAATTACATCCCTATTTCTGTTGGGCGAGTAGCGGCGCGGCTCTACTCTTTCTGTTAAGCAGGTAGCTGGTGAAGGCTGTGTTCCCGCACCCGCTCCCGGTTATGCTGCATTTGGCATTCGTCTCTAACTCAACCAGTGAAGGTAGTGTTCTCGCCTCCGCTCCTGGTAGACGTGGAACTGCCCTGTTTTTCCGTTAAGCAGGTAGCGGGTGAAGGCTGTGTTCCCGCACCCGCTCCCGGTTATGCTGCATCTGGCATTCGTCTCTAACTCAGCCGGCAGTGTTCTCGCCCCCGCTCCTGGTAGACGCTGAACTGCCGTGTTTATTAATCCAGCCAGGTGAAGGCAGTGCTCTCGCTCCCGCTCCCTCTGCCGGTAACGTGGGTGTAATTACATCCCTCTTTCTGTTCGGCGAGTAGCAGCAACGCTCTACTCTTTCCATTAAGCAGGTAGCTGGTGAAGGCTGTGTTCCCGCACCCGCTCCCGGCTACGCTGCATCTGGCTACCTACAGAATGGTTCATTCATGTAGCGCCTGTATGGCTTCTCTTGAGCCCGAGGACGGCCACGACCGCTGCCCCTCCTGCCTCGGCCGCTTCTGGCGGTCAGTGGGGACGAAATTCGAGCATCTGAGGGAGGTTCTCACGGTAAACGCCTGCATGAGCTGTAGCTGCATGCCTCGGGTGCTCAGAGTGGCTCGAATCACTGAGGTGGAACGTCTGGCAGCAGCCAACAGACACCTCTCCTTGTGACGTCCTCCTCCAGATCAATTCGGCTGTTCCCGGCGACTTGAGGGAGCGATGGCTGTGTGCTCCCCCCAATAGGACTAGAAACAGGCTGTCCTCTAAAGTGGATCGGCTAGCTGCCGATAGGGGCATGAGGAAGTCGCCTCTTCAGCCTGGGCCCGGTGTAGGAGCTGTTTAGATCAGCTGCCCTGGAGGCACTGGAGCGTGCCGCCCAAGCTAGGCAGACCAGGCAGGTGGGGCTTAGGTGGCTGCCCACGAAGGCAGCATTTCTGCTTGCCATAGCCTCAGGGAAGTGAGTCGGGGAGTTGCATGTCCTCTCCATAAATAATACATGCCTGAGGTGAGACTCTCAGGCGTTGCCCTTTGGGCAAATGTCCCGCCCGGGGTCCTTCCACAAACTCACTTCGATCAGCCTGCCCAGCTGGCACGCTTTGACATTCAGGAGTACGGCACTCCCCATTCTTTGGGCGTGGTCCTTTTGCCGAGCTCCGCTGCTTCCAGTGGTGAGCAAGGGTTTGGATTCTTCATGACATTGTTGGTATAGGTTATCCAGTGCTAAAGCACCGCCTCTGGCGGTCAGTAGGGACGAAATAGAACGATAGTTACGGCTGTAACTACGGTTCTATGAGTCCCGGATGACCGCCAGAGTTCCCTGTCACTCAGAATTCTTGTGTGCTCGCGAGAAGATTCGGGGAACAGATCCTCTGACAATACCGGCTGATATAGCCGGTGTCACGTGGGTCACAGGTGACTTTGTTGTTATTGGTACTCGAGCTGCGCATGCGCGCGATGGACATATCCAGTGCTAAAGCACCGCCTCTGGCGGTCATCCGGGACTCATAGATAGTTACAGCCGTAACTATCGTTTTCTATACAGCGGACTACAACATGGATGTTTAATAAGAACGAGGGACTACTGTAAACTCATCTAGAGACTCTGCACCGTGCTCTGATGCTGTTGCTTTATGCTTTATGAACGTGGACAACAGAGAAACATATTCTTCATGACCAAAGTTGGAATTGAAATAAAAAAGGAAAGTGAAACTTATGCTCGTCACCCTCTCCCTCCGGTCCACATTAATACCAATGATCCCAATACTTATGATTGTATGAACTAAAGATCTTAAAATCAATACAAATGTATTTATTATAAACGTTAGTCCTTATCATCTATCACTGTGTATATCACCATTCAAACATCTTTTAAAAGTTGAACAAACCCCACACAGCTCAGTAAAGACTGAAATTTTGACTTTATTTGATAATTTCAGTAAAAACTAACGTTCATATTTCTCTTTTTGATTATAATACTGATGAACGTTCAAAACAAAGCACTTTGGCAACTTACCACCTATGTTTTAAAATGCTTAATAAGCACCGTAACTTTCATGATATCATTTCTCGGTCATAATCGGTTGTTTCCGTGAACGGCCGACTGTTGAGTCACGGCAAATGCTGCGGCTGCAAGGCATTGTGGGGCAGCATTTTCGCTTCTCCTGTCGGTTAGGGAGGTCCAGTGGTTCCTAAGCTAAAGGAGGTTATAAAGGAAGTTTGAAACCTCCTTTCCTATCATTCTCATCATTCTAGAGAATTCGAACGGCACTTATCATGGCTGCCACTGAGGGACTTCCGGGTCATTTCACTCCTTTAGGAAGGTTCCTAAGCTAAATGGACTATTCGACCTCAGCCCTGGGCTGCAGTCGAATAGTCCAAAGATCAGCTCCTAAGTTCTAACCCTATCGTCTATTCCTTGACCTCTGAGTGAAATGTCACGGGGTTAAGGGATAGTGGACAGGAGAATTCAAAAGGACTTAGGAGAAGAGACTGCGTTACTTTAGAGAATCGACTGCACTTTCACTATCCGACGTGTTTATGATGCGCCAGCGGACGTCATGAATGTGCGACTGCTGCTGCTGTGGGGGAACTATGGAAACTACAGTTTTCTATACAGCGGACTACAAACATGGATGTTTAATAAGAACGAGGGACTACTGTAAACTCATCTGGAGACTCTGCACCGTGCTCTGAAGCTGCTGCTTTAGGTTTTATGAACGTGGACAACAGAGAAACATATTCTTCAGGACCAAAGTTGGAATTGAAATAAAAAAGGAAAGTGAAACTTCTGCTCGTCACCCTCTCCCTCCGGTCCACATTAATTCAAATGATCCCAATACGTATGATTGTATGAACTAAAGATCTTAAAATCAATACAGATGTATTTATTATAAACGTTAGTCCTTAACATCTATCACTGTGTATATCACCATTCAAACATCTTTTAGAAGTTGAACAAACTCCACACAGCTCTAACGTTCAAAACAAAGCACTTTGGCAACTTACCACCTATGTTTTAAAATGCTTAATAAGCACCGTAACTTTCATGATATCATTTCTCGGTCATAATCGGTTGTTTCCGTGAACGGCCGACTGTTGAGTGACGGCAAATGCTGCGGCTGCAAGGCATTGTGGGGCAGCATTTTCGCTTCTCCTGTCGGTTAGGGAGGTCCAGTGGTTCCTAAGCTAAAGGAGGTTATAAAGGAAGTTTGAAACCTCCTTTCCTTTCATTCTCATCATTCTAGAGAATTCGAATGGCACTTATCAAATCACGTGACATGTGACGTCCGAAGCAGCAACTGCTTCATTTCCTGATTAATCACTTGACTGGTTCGCGGTCCATTCACGCGATTCAATGCACTGTCTGCCTCGTCTCGATTCTGACAGGTGACAGGTTGAAACGGTTTCGAATTTGAGCGCTTCAACACTTTATGACCGCTCTAAACAATGCGCAATGTGTGGGTTGTTGTCGTAGTTTGCGTTGTTGCTGTTGAGTTGTTGGTATTGCATTTGATATCATTATAGAGCAAGCCAGGAAGAAAGATAGGTCGTTCTGGCTCGGGAAACACTTCCAAATGTGGAGAAGTTGTGAACAAAAAGACAATTATCAGTAATATAAAAACAATTAAATATTTCAAGGAATAGATAGCCCAGTGGGTAGAGCTGGCGGCCCGAATGCAGCGTGTCCTCCGCGCAGCTGGTTCAAAGCCCGGAATGGATGTATTTTAATCATTGCTTTTCAACTTTAATAACTGATAAAAGGCCCTCTCCGCCCAAAAACATGTCCAGCACTCTCTAGTCTCTTCTCAATAACCCAATACACACAATCATCAATCTTTAATTGCAAATAGAACATGATATTCAGTCTTAGTGTGTGTGTATCGAATATTTTCGAAAGCAAAGATACGTTAAACCCACTGCAGCCTTGCACTTCGCCAGGAGAGGTCGCTGTAACTGAAGCTTCGAGAAATGAACCTATTTCCGAAACAATTGTCCAAGTGGTTCGATGCTTCATTCAAAGCTTCATTTTGCCATCACTAGCTGTCACTGACAGCTAGTGATGGCGAGATGAAGCTGATCTCACCTGATCTGATAAATGACATGTCACTATTTGACCAAAATCAATATGTTCCTACCAAAGATGGTGTAAACATGGCCATTGATTATATCAATATGATATTTCACAAGGCAGCTATTAAAGCTGACCTTATAAAGCAAAAACGGAAGCCTGTTAAAAGGCAAAACGCTGACAAATGGTTTGACCAAGAATGCAAGACCATCAGAAAAGACCTGAGAAAAATAGCAAATGAAAAACATCGGCAACCAAACAACCCAGCCTTACGTATTAGATACAATGACGTCTTAAACAAATATAAATGTACAATAAGGAACAAAAAACAAAATTATACCCACATGAAACTTGAGGATATTGAGAAAGCCATTGATCAAAATCAATTCTGGGATCTGTGGAACAACTTCAACACAAAACAACCACAAGCATTACCCATCCAAAACGGTGACATCTGGAGAGAACATTTTGAAAGTTTGTACAAAGACATACCAATAAATCTAATAAATTCAAATCAGTGTATTACAAAAGAGAAACTCCAAACATTAGAAGAAACTATTAAAGACAACCAAAACCCTCTTGATTTCCCAATGACTTGGGAAGAATTGACCACACAGACACAATCTCTCCGGCCAAGGAAAGCTTGTGGCCCAGACAACATTAAAAACGAAATGCTCCGATGCAGCACCCCAGAGATGCAGGGTACAGTGTTAAAGCTGTTCAATATCGTATTGCAGTCAGGATGTTTTCCTGACATCTGGTGCAAAGGGCTCATTTCCCCCCATTCATAAGAGTGGAGACAAATCAGACCCTAATAACTACCGTGGCATCTGTGTCAGCAGCTGTCTGGGGAAATTATTCTGTAGCATTCTAAATAAAAGAATACAAGATTTCCTTAACCAACAATCCATCTTGAGTAAAAATCAAATTGGCTTCCTTCCAAAACACCGCACCACCGACCATGTGTACACCCTTCACACTTTAGTTAACAAACATGTACACCAAACACAACATGGTAAAATATTCACTTGTTTCATTGATTTCAAAAAAGCTTTCGACTCTATTTGGCACGAAGGGCTCTATTATAGACTTCTACATTGTGGTATAGGGGGCAAAATGTACGATCTGGTTAAATCAATGTATTTAGAGAATAAATGTGCTGTTAAAATTGGAGACAAACAAACTAAATTCTTCACCCAGAGAAGAGGCGTTCGTCAGGGTTGCAATTTAAGTCCCACTTTATTTAATATATATATAAATGAACTTGCTGTTCAGTTGGATCACTGTGCTGCTCCTGGCCTCTCCCTCCTAGATAGAGAGGTGAAGTGTCTGCTTTATGCTGATGACCTTGTTCTGCTGTCTCCTACTGAACAAGGACTCCAACAGCAGCTGGACCAGTACTGTAAGGACTGGGCCCTGGCAGTCAATATGAAGAAAACTAATGTCATGGTTTTCCAAAAACGCCCCAGATGTCAGGAGAACAAATACCAGTTTACCATAAACAATCATATCATCGAACATAGTATGAGTTACACCTACCTCGGTTTAACCATAACAGCATCGGGAGTGTCAACATGGCAGTGAATGCACTCAAAGAAAAAGCCAGAAGAGCTCTAAATGCAATTAAGAGAACATTTTATAATGTCCAAATTCCAGTTAAAATCTGGCTCAAAATCTTTGATAGTGTGATCCAGCCCATTACGCTGTACGGTAGTGAAGTATGGGGTCCACTCAGTCACCAGAGCTATGCCCGCTGGGACAAACATCCAACAGAGTCTTTACATACAGAATTCTGAAGATACATTTTACGTGTTCAGAGGAAAACACCAACAAATGCATGTAGAGCAGAATTAGGCAGATACCCACTGATCATCAACACTCAAAAGAGAGCACTAACATTCTTTAACCACCTTAGATCCAGCCCCCGAGACACCCTCCACTCCAAAGCCCTCCAGAGCCAAGAGCTGACCCCAGAGAAGAGTCCCCTATGGCAGCTGGTGCTGAGCCACTCTGACCAGTCTCTCAGCAGCACTACTCTCCAAACACCAATCGCAGTCAAACGCATTATAGCACAATGTAAAGACAACTATTTACAACATTGGGAAGACGAGACGAGAAGCCAAAGCAGATTAGAATGTTACCTGGCTCTAAACAGAGAGTACGAGTTTGCAGAATATCTCTCTACTGTCAGAGATAGAAAGCAGAGACAGATCCTAACCAAGTACAGGCTCAGTGACCACAGACTGGCAATCGAAACAGGAAGACTCAAAAGATCCTGGCAACCAGAAGAGAACAGAATATGTGGTCACTGTACGACAGGTGAGACCGAGACAGAGATGCACTTCCTCCTGAAGTGCCAAACATTCAACGAAGTAAGGAGCGTTTACTGGAACAAGTTGAACTCTGTAATCCCAGGTTTCAAGGAGGTTGATGACCTCTCAAGACTGAGAGTACTCCTAGGAGAAGGAGACAAGGCACACCTTGCTGCCCAATATGTATACACATGCCACAACCTGAGGGACAGTGAATGACACACACACACACACACACACACACACACACACACACACACACACACACACACACACACACACACACACACACACACACACACACACACACACACACACACACACACACACACACACACACACACACACACACACACACACACACACACACACACACACACACATGTTGAAATGTAATTATATCACTGTATATATATCATCAATAATATGTAAACATTTGAAATGTATGTTAATGTTGTTAATTATTTTGTATTGTGATGCTTTGGCAACATTGTTTAATTTAACTTTCATGCCAATAAAGCCCCTTTGAATTGAATTGAGAGAGAGAGAGAGAGAGAGCGAGAGCGAGAGCGAGAGAGAGAGAGAGAGAGAGAGAGAGAGAGAGAGAGAGAGAGAGAGAGAGAGAGAGAGAGAGAGAGAGAGAGAGAGAGAGAGAGAGAGAGAGAGAGAGAGAGAGAGAGAGAGAGAGAGAGAGAGAGAGAGAGAGAGAGAGAGAGAGAGAGAGAGAGAGACAGACAGACAGACAGACAGACAGACAGACAGACAGACAGACAGACAGACAGACAGACAGACAGACAGACAGACAGACAGACAGACAGACAGACAGACAGACAGACAGACAGACAGACAGACAGACAGACAGACAGACAGACAGACAGACAGACAGACAGACAGACTCTTAGTAGCAATAATGTAGCTCAAGCCTTTATGCAACTTAGGCCTATACATTGTTTATGTTACTTATATGCCTGTGTGTCCATTGTTTTGAGTCTGTGTGTGTTGAGCGCAGCGCCGTCTGCTTTTTGCAGCACAGTAACTAAAGCATACCGGTAGTTTTTTTTGTAGACCTGTCTGCCCGTTTTGTGCACGTGCGTGCGCACTTGTGGCATTGTTTGGGATGACCTAATTAAAATACCGTCCGCCGTCTTCTTTGAGAAACATACACAACGCAGACAGACACCGGTCACAAAAGTATCAGATAGGCTTCAATTTACTTTTGATTGTCTATGATTAACTATAAAAAAATATCGGCGTTTTAACACTACGTTTATATATGTACTTATTTGTATGGTTTGCATATGAGGTGGTCCGCGAAAACCCTTGATAATAAATAGTGGTCCGCATAATCAAAAAGTTTGAGAACCTCTGATAGAGCACACTGTTGAGATGTCCAATCTGCCTGTTTTACACACTTTGACCAACAGGGGGGGTTTGTGTTCAAATGAAGCCCATGATGAAGCCTCATGAGATGAACCCTTTTGCGAACCAATTGGCTGGAAAGCTTCAAAGCTATGGCTTCATCTCGCCATCACTAGCTAGGCTTGTTTGAGACACATTGCGGCTCGCCTCGAAAGTAGACGAGAGTAGCCGATTGCAGCCAGGGGAGGTGTCAAAAAGCTCGTCTTAAGTCGGACAGCTCGGACTCAGACTCGGAGTCGGCTTGACTGGCTGGGTTTGCAATGGCGGAAATTGCGTTGGCGTTTTTCGTTGCAGATGAAGTGGATGCAATAGATTTTATTTTAATGATTTGGTTTAACTTAAAGAGAAACTTTATTGTTATTGCACATATTACAGGTACTGAGACAACGAAATGCAGTTTAGCTTCTAACCAGGTGCAACAAGCAGTGAAGTGAAAAGTAATGTACACAATCTACAGAATAACATATAGAATTAAAACTGCGGTCACAGATGTGCATGCAGTTGTGGGCGGGCCTTCGCGTCCGAGCGCCTGTAGGGGAGGGTCGCTGGTCGTCCCGGCGTCAAGCAGATGCGCGCGTGTCCTCCGAAATGAGCTGTTCGTAATTTCTCAAACGTTCGTGTCCCGGACTGCATCTTCCCCATAATACTCGGGCATGCATGTGAGTGGTGGAGGAGGGGGTGGTGGAGATGCAGGGCCTTCAGCAGGGCCTTCAGCAAACTCCAACAATTCTGCAGCAAGCTGCTCCCTGACAGTCTTCTGGGTGTGTGGCTTTGTCCTGCTGCATCTAACAAATGTGGAAAAAGAAAGAGATTAGATTAATTCACTGGCTTATACTTATAGGATAATATTGGACTATAAATGAAATATTACACCAAATAAATAAGTAAACACATGTATATTCATTCACTGGCCATTCATTTAGAAAATGTAACTCCAAAAAGACAAGTAACACTATTTAGCATTTTGCCTAATCATTCCTGTTGGCTAAGCTAACACTGTGATGCAGTTCCACCAAACACAAAAGTAATATATAAAAAGGATAATATTGGACTATAAATAAATAATATTACACCAAATAAATAAGTAAACACATGTATATATTCATTCACTGGCCATTCATTTAGAAAATGTAACTCCAAAAAGACAAGTAAAACTATTTAGCATTTTGCCTAATCATTCCTGTAGCTTCTTGGCTAGGCTAGCACTGTGACGCAGTTCCACCAAACACATAAGTAATATATAAAAACAGAGAGATTACATACCTTTCCCGTGGTGGAAGTTCAACATCCGAGTCACTACTGCCCGGATCCAGGTCTGGCTGGAGGAGATCTTCATCATCCGACGAAGAGTCATTTGGTATGATCAAAGCCCCGCTATCGTCAGCTAGCATCTCTAGCACCTGCTCGCCTCGGTGGTGAAGCTCTCCCTTCTGGCTGCGTAATGCGTAATGGAGCGGGCGTAGTTTATACTACGCAGGATCATATCTTTGGAACCCATTGGTCGATTTGGGTGATTGACACCTTTTCTGAACCGTTGGAGCCAATAGAATCGAGTGACAGTTAGTAAGTCCCGCTAAACACTTACGTCAAGTAGAGAGAGGTTTGCGTAAACAGCACGTGAGACAGCATTAGCTCGGGACTGCAACACGTTATACCTACTCTGCTGCCATGAATGTAATGATAGATTATCAGGAACAATTCTAAAGTGACTAAGAGACATTGGATTAACCTTAAGCAGCGTTTTTATTCCCTTGAACAAGAGCTTTGATCACAAAACAGCAACGGTAAGACATACTTATTGTTATGGTTTTGAAAACTGTTGTTTTTTTTCTTCTCTGTTCTGGCTGATAGCTCAGTGAGTTTGTGTCCTACAGTGATGATACTTATAACAAAAATAATCTGTGGAGTATCAACTTTCAGATGATATGTAGTTTGTGCAGAAAACATTAAGTTTTAAAGGTCGTTTTTGCTAGTTAGCACCGGAAGTAGCATCTGCCCGTTTTAGCTAAGGGCTAATGCTAACGCTTCTTGTGAGACTTTTGTTTTGTTTCGGTAAAAATAGTTCTTATCGTCAGTTAGCTGAGATTCTTCTCTTTAATCTGGTATAACACATTAATAGGTTTTTAAATATTAAGATGCTCTGAGACACAGTGTCGTGGAAAAAAAAAACAGGGTCCCCGCCGGCTTAACAGGTTAACCGTGGCGTGCGGTGTAGTGGGTTGTGCAGACGTTCTGCCCTTGACTGTTTGTTTACTCAATAAACGCATCTCCTCTTGATATTAGGCCATGTATGTTCCATACCAGTGGAGTTTGCTTTTTGTTGTTGTGTTTATTGATCAAAAAGCGAACCTTCAATACAGCTGTTATGTGGTCAAGGTAAGTAAAGTGATAATTGAAGCTGTGTATTGGTTAATATTAGCGTATGACTTAAAATGAAAACACAACAGCATTTCACAAAACGCCGCAGCATTTCAGAAAACACCACAGCATTTCACATTGGACGGAAAGGGTATTCCGTAGGGAGAACACTTCTTGTTTATGATTGGACAGAGCCAGCCAGACAGCACTGCTGTGATTGGTTGTTTTTGCTGCCAGTGAAGAAATTACGCTTCGTGATTGGTCAACGTCCGACAGCGCAATATGTCCCAACCGGTCCCTCCCAACACATCAGCCGTTAGCACACACTCAGAGCTCACAGCTCCTCATATCTGTTCAGAAACTGGACAAAAGTTAAATATGTACAAACCACAGATGGCGAATACAGTCGCTGCTTTATTTATGTCTGTATGACGTTGTTGTGAGTGTGGACGGAGCAGCTACAGGTTAGTTTAGCCTGATGGATCCGATTCCATTCTGAAAACACGCATTTTAAAAGCTTTTCGCCTGCCGTCTTGTCTGCAGACTTGTCAAAGCATTAATTCATGGTTTTTACTAACCGTTATCAGTATTAGTTACTTCGGCATCACTTTGAAACGTGTATTACAATTAAATCACTGTCAAATATGTTCATTTTGTTGTAGTTGGTATCTCCTATAGGATTTACATGGAGATACTTCCCGCCCCCTCCCCAGCGCGTCTTGTTTGAATGACAGGAGCAAACACAGCTGACAGCCGCGGTGAAACTCAAGCGATTAGAGCGATGCGAATATTGGGTAAGGCAAGGCAAGGCAAGTTTATTTATAGAGCACTTTTAAACTCAAGGCAATTCAAAGTGCTTTCCAAAAAAAAAAATGAAAGACATTAAGCATTAAAAAAGAAAAGCTAATCAAATAAACATTAAGGAAAAATACATGGATAAAAGTTACAGTGCAGTCTAAAATATAAATAGTTCAATTAAACATTACAAGAAAAAGTACATGGATAAAAGTTACAGTGCAGTTTAAGATATGAATAGTTCAATTAAAAGCAGCGACAAAAAGAAAAGTCTTCAGCCTGGATTTAAAAGTAGTCAGAGTTGCAGCGGACCTGCAGGTTTCTGGGAGTTTGTTCCAGATATTTGGAGCATAATAACTGAACGCTGCTTCTCCATGTTTAGTTCTGAATCTGGGGACAGAAAGCTGACCAGTCCCTGAAGACCTGAGAGATCTGGATGGTTCATAGTTTAGCAGGAGGTCAGTAATGTATTTTGGGCCTAAACCATTCAGTGCTTTATAAACCAGCAGCAGTATTTTGAAATCTATTCTTTGACACACAGGAAGCCAGTGTAAAGACTTCAGAACAGGAGTGATGTGATCCACTTTCTTAGTGTTAGTGAGGACTCGAGCAGCGGCGTTCTGAATCAGCTGCAGCTTTCTAATAGATTATATCCAATAGATTTTTTAGTGAGACCTGTGAAAACACCATTGCAGTAGTCGAGTCTACTGAAGATAAAGGCATAGACAAGTTTTTCCAAATCCTGCTGTGACATTAGTCTTTTAATCCTAGATATGTTCTTTAGGTGATAGTAGGCTGATTTAGTAACTGGGTAGTCTACCATAGTATTTACATGGAGATAAGCCCCTTAAAAACCATGAATTAATAAAGCATTAATTCTGTGTTTACTCCTGTGATTAAAAAAAGACGCTGGAGAGGGGGCGGGCCGGATCTCCATGTAAATCGGAATCGGATCGATCAGGCTAAACTAACCTGTAGCTGCTCCGTCCACACTCACAACAACATCATACAGACATAAATAAAGCAGCGACTGTATTCACCATGACATAGACAGTCTGTGTTTTGCATATCTTTAACTTTTGTCCAGTTTCTGAACAGATATGAGGAGCTGTGAGCTCTGAGTGTGTGCTAACAGCTAACGGCTGATGTGTTGGTCCAATCACGAAGTCATTTCTTGATTGGCAGCAAAAACAACCAATCACAGCAGTGCTTCTCTGGCTGGCTCTGTCCACAAACAATATCACAAACAATAAGTGTTCTCCCTAAGGAATACCCTTTCCGTCCAATGTGAAATGCTGCAGTGTTTTGTGAAATGCTGCGGTGTTTTGTGAAATGCTGTGGCGTTTTGTGAAATGCTGTGGTGTTTTGTGAAATGCTGCGGCGTTTTGTGAAATGCAGTTGTGTTTTCTGAAATGCTGTGGCGATTTGTGAAATGCTGTGGCGTTTTGTGAAATGCTGTTGTGTTTTGTGAAATGCTGTTGTGTTTTGTGAAATTCTGTTGTGTTTTGTGAAATGCTGTGGTTTCTTGCACTTCAGGGCCACCGTACAATAGAGATGTTTTTATTTTAAAGTAAATTGAGATGGAACATAGTAAAAACATGTAAATTCTAATGTCCGCCTAAAAAAAAAACATTACTTATAGTGAAAACCACCCTTGAATGATGAGTTTAGTAGACTAAAAGCTTTAGGAATCCAAACTATAACATATAATAAGTACCCTGTATCAAGATTGATGCAAAACAAGTGAAATTTGACCTTTTTAAGAGAGGTTTAGAAAAATAAAGTCCACCTCACCTCTGGGTAATTTGGGAACCATCAGTTCCATTTGAACGTTTTCACTGTAAAAATCATTTTATTACTTTGTATTATCACTATAGGTATTCATTCCATCCAAATACAACTGTTGTGAAAAAATAAATAAAATAAAAATAAAACATACTCTGTTATCCTCTTAGGCCCCACGGACCCGTAATCGCGTCATTTTCAGGAAACAACGTCTAAGGAAGCTTAATATTTAATAAACTATGAATATTTTATATCCATAGAATGGGAAAAAAACAAATTTAACTGATCTTTTTCATTTATTTTTTCACAAAAAACACACAATGCTAACAGTGAGCCTCTGAATTAGCCCCGAGCAAAAAATGCTAACCTATTACTGCACTGAAAATCACTCCTAGCTCCCTTATTACTTATCCTAGCTCCACATCAAACACATCTAACGGTGCCCACCTCAACACTAAAAGATACAAACTAGCGAGGTTACCAACAAAAACGTACATCAAAACAAGTGGCGCTAAGTATTAGCATTAGCACTGCACACACCCACCGCGTGTTCCAATGAAAAGCATACATATATATAAATAAAGTATAAAGTATAGGTCAACACATTTCAGTATAACACACCAATTGCGATATTACTCACGTTTGACCGTGGAGCAGGGTTTCTATGTACCGAGAAGTGGGTAGTTTAATGAGTCTGTTGACGACAAATCCTCCGCGCACACAGACAGCCAAGGCAAGCTACCTGAATTAAGTCTCTCCCTAAACCGGAAATACCGGAAATGTGACATCCGGTTTGTCATTCACAATAACGTTTTTCAAAATAAAGGTACATTTAATATTGATGTATCAAATTGATTCAAATGTCTTACACAACACATGTATTGAGACAATAAATGAACTGTTTATATAGTCGATCAACACTGTGTATGTTACTCATTACAGGATAATCACATGGCACTAAATCAGACCAGCTGTTCTCCTCTGTTTACATCCTGCTGGTTTAAATTATGTGTTCTATAGGCTCTGTGCACAAGATTGAGTTGAGTAGTGAGCCATTCGTTTTTTTTTCGTGGTGAGATCTCTGCTGAGAGGTCCTTGTATACCTCGCTGACTTTGAGGACATCTGGGTCTGGCAGCTCCCCCCGCACGGCCTTGTAACGTGTACTCCTTTGAACACAGCTACATACAATTACTTAGGACAATATATATTACCTTTAGTGCTGCGTACCGGTACGCCGAACCGGTACTGGACTTGTAAAAAGTTTCGGTTCAAGTCCGGTTAAAACCGGAACGTCAGGAACCGGTACTTGGACTCGCAAAAAAACTAGCACTTACGTATATTCTGGTGTCTGTGGTTATTTAAACATTCCCTGATAAACGTTATTCAGCGTCAATAAATGAGTGCTAATCCCAGTGTGCTCAGTGTACAACATCACATGTCATTTCACCTTCGATTTACGGTTTGAAAACGTAGAATTTCGCCACATGCTAATGCTAACCGGAAGTGGAGAATTTTCAGAATAAAAGTTTTAAGTTAATAGTGTGAACTTTCGGTTTTTTCAGAATAAAAGTGATTTAAATTAGTGTTTTTAATTCAAAATTACGCCATATCAACATTGATTTTAATTTCTAACAGTATGTATTGTAGAGTTGTAGAAAATACATGGTGCACAGACAGTACAGTACACTCTGACTGTACAGTCACTAGAGTGTAGCCTATACTGTATATTAGGCGTGTAACAGTGTGATGCATATAGTCTACTCTACACTCTACCTTTCAGCAACGTTTTAGGGATTTAGGCTCAGTCAGCTCAGGGACTGTTTGGTTACTTTAGTTTGGTAAATGAAATAAATGTTTGAACTTTGTAGTAGTTCACTGTAGTTGCTGTCATAAGTCATTTGTAGACTAAGTGGCACATTTGTACTTTGTAGAGAAATGTAGACACAAGTTGGAAGGGAGCACAATAAACCTGATGAGTTTGAATTTGAGTTGATTATGAGTTAATTTTCAATTGATAATTAGCTCACAATAAGTTCACTTTAGTTACTCACACAACTTGACACAAGCCATGGGTTCAGGTCCGGACTTATAAGTCCGGACCTGAACCTGAACCTCTGGACTTGAGTCCGGACCTGAACCTGAATGTGAGTCCAGGTAGGCAGCACTAATTACCTTACACCGTCAGCAACTGTAAACTGCTTTGGCATAGTGGAAATGAACACCATGTCACTCACTCTGCCTGGTTTCACACACTATTAATTACACAAAAGAATTGTCAATTTAATTGAAAAGGTCGTTGATGTAATATACTAAATCAGCTCTTGGCACAAAGGAAATACTCATTAAATCATGGATTGGCTGTGAACACACATACTGTTCTATTGTATTGCATAGAAAGATGTGTTACTGTTCTGCTTGTAGTGGAAATACTGTTTGTAGTCGTAGATAGAAAAACAAAGATGGAAAACATTTCACCATACATTGTTTAGGAGTTTTATATGTATTGGGTGTTTATGGTTAATGTGGGAAATTAATAAGCAGAGCTGTTGCTGGTACATTTCTGTGCCATCATAATAGTAATGTGTATACAGCGTTTCGTGAATATCTGGAAAACTATATGCGAGTAGTTTGGAGTCATTTGAGACATGTAAATCGTCAAAAATGGTACATTCTCTGTTAGCTTACGTTCGCCCCGATTGAGCTAGCAACTATTTTATTCGCAATTTAACATGATATTGGATATGGGCTTAACTTGTCCTGGACTGGAATTTTCCCGATCTTTTCCCGAGGAGGTGTTTGCGAAAAAGCGCTTAAATGCATGAATAACACAGATTTTTCAAATGGCCGACTTTCTGGGGGGCGGGGCTAATGGAAGCTATTTTGAAATATGTCCGCAATTCCATCAGTAATGTCTGTGGCAAGATTGGGGTAGTTTGGAGAAACTATATGTGACTATCGCACAATAGGGGGCGCTACTGAGCTGGTGTACAAAAATGTAAAAAAATGTTGTACAGTCTGGAAAAAGACGTGGGTTGTGACGTGTGTTCCAAGTTTTGAGTCCGAAAGTCATTTTAGCGATTTTGTGGCATTTAAATCGTCAAAATTGGTACATGTTCCGTTAGCTTACGAGCTCCCCGTTTGAGCAGTCGACTATTCATTCGCAATTTAGCATCACATTGGATATGGGCTGATCTTGTCCTGGTTTGAAATTTTTCCGATCATTTTCCTAGGACAAGTATTTGAAAATGCGCTTAAAATGGACATATTTCAAAATGGCCGACTTCATGGGGGGCGGAGATAATGGAAGCCATTTTGAAATATGTCCGCATTTCCATGAGGAATCTCTGTGCCAAGTTTCGGGTAGTTCGAAGAAACTATATTTGACTACCGCACAATAGGGGGCGCTACTGAGACATATTTGCTAAAACCTCCGATTTTTTTCTACAGTCTGGAAAAGGTTGTGGGCTGTGACATGCGTTCCGAATTTAAAGGCCGTAACTAATTTTCTCCCCTACTTATGGCTCGGTACATTTTTTAACCCTTCGATTTCGAGAAAAAACTGAATAGGACACACCCACATTTTTCATTGGTTGCGACCCTTTAAATCTCAGTTTATACTCACCCTGCCAGTATGTCTATGATAATATATATTTTTTTACTCCATCGGTTCTTGAGATATAAATTAGTTGTGTTTTTGGCGCCCCCTATTGTTCGAAATGAACATTGTTTGTTGTGCCTATTCCCCAAGACACACTGAACCTATCCACCGAAATCTGTGATATTTGGATACATTTTGGATGAATTGTGAGCATTTATGTGTAGGCCACACCCTTTTGCTAATACGTTTTGATTGATGTCGGCCACATTTTTCCACACCTCGTGCTCATTTTGTACGGTAATGTGTCTGCCCCTCCATTGATGCTGTGCACTAAGTTTGGTTTGGAAAATCAAGAAATTGGAATTTAAGTTAATATTTTAATGTTTTTCACATTATGCTAATTTAAAAAAAATCAAAGTAGGCGGAGCTTCGGGATATGAGAGGATAATATGTAGAGCTGCTCCACCCGGATAAGTGTGCAAAATTTCAGGTCCGTCAGACTTACGCTGCGACTTTGTAAATTTTTCGAAACACTGAATTTACACAGGTGGCGCTAGAGAGCAAGTTGAAAAATGTTCTCCCATCGAATCCAGAATGTTAACATTTTCACCGGTCCTGGCGGCGTTGCCAAATGTCGCTACATGAATAGTGTCGTAACCCCCTCAAAAACAGGTCGAAAGTGCAGAACCGGTAACAGAAGAATAATAATACTGACGATTTCAATAGGTCTTTGCACTACGTGCTCAGGCCCTAATGAATTGAATGATGAATAAACAGTGGGGTATGAATACACTAGATATCAGCCTGTGAGCAGTATGAACAGTGTGTATGAATATGCTAAGATATATAAAGTATGAAAACGGTAAGCAGTATAGTATAAAATATATAGATATTAATTTCATGATGATAAACATTGTGGAACAATGATGAAAAATGGGAATGGATGTGTAAAACTGACACAAAACAACAACAAACTTTTGCCAGCCAATTGGAGAGTTTCATCAGCAGCACGTGGTAAAAACCACCAATGAGCGCTCAGCTCGAGATCCAGCGAGCCGTTTCCCATCAAGCATTTCGCTTCCGCAGCTCGTGGAGAGCAACTGCGCCAACTCGCCTCGCCTCGCTCTCAAGGCTGCGGGCGTCTTTGTCCCGCGAGATTTCAAAGTCTCATGTGGGCGAGCCTCCAGAGCAAGTCGGACAAAAATGACTAACCATCATGCAACGCACTAGCAAGACGTTGATCGCAACTGCGCAGGTCTGCACAGGTCTTGCTTGTCTCAAACAAGCCTGCTGTTTTACACGTGCATGTTGCGCTATTTTGTACCTCTACTCTTTGTAGAGTTGCACAAATATTGTACTGAAATTATGTGATAGTTTATACTTTGCAGATTGAGAATATGAATAGGCTACAAAATATAAACCAACCAATATATTTTGTTAAATTATAACATAATAAACTACCCAGCCGTATATACATAGCTACTTAAAATGTTTCCCACCTTTATCAGGTGAAACATTGAAGTAATTAACAGTATGTCATACCTACTTGTATATAAGTGTAGACAATTATTTAAAAAATTGGCCAATCTGCATAATGAGTCATTTTACTTTTTGCAAGTTGAGTATATTATGAAGCTAATATTTGTATACTTCTACTTAGATTTGTATCTAAGTAAAAGAGTATTTATGTAGAGCAGTGTTGATGTTCAATCATCTCTTCTCTTTTCTGAGATTTATGTTTTATATGCATGGTCCTTGTTCAAATAAATATATAAATACAAATACGTTTAAACAGTAAACGGTATTTCTACCACAAACGCAGACTATTTTGATAATCAAAGTGTTCATGCAAAAATGGCAGTAAATGCTTTATTCATCATCTCAAATTGATTATCTTTAATTTAGTGAAAGATTAATGTTCAAAAATAATCTGTAGATTAAAATGCTCAAATGAAGTACAAGGGCCTAAATTGTTTTTACTTAGCCTATTATCATACTAAAAGGAATGCATGCACCACCACCCTTCCAGGCGTCCCGATGGCAAAAAGCATCTGAATCCTATTTACACTCGAGTCACACAATACTGTCTGGCTTAGCCTATTATCACAATCAAAGGAATACCTACACCCATACATGCAGGTAAACCAGTTCAACAAGTCACACAATACTGTCTGGCTAATGATAATAGGCTAATTATCATACTAAAATGGATACATCCAAGTGTCCTAAAGCATTTCAGAAATAGTTGTTTCTGCCAGAAGCAGAGAAGAGTTAAATGTATTTTTGTAACTAATTAACTGATAAGATACAAGTAGAGTTTCAAATATAATTTCATACTATTAATAATGTATTAATTTACTCAATTCTTGTCTTGATTCAAAATCACATTTAGAACTTAGTTTTAGTGAATTATCAAAGACATTACATTTCTATTAGTGTTATATTTCTATAATGTGAACATATGGAAGGGCAATGTCCATGTGTATGGTGCACATGCTATTTTGACCACACTGACCCAGGTATGCATTGCAACAAAGACATAAGCTGTTCAAAATCAAATTGATGAATGTGTTCCACAATAACTAAATATGTACATGTTTTTTGCTTGTTTGAAGTTTCGGAAGTTGTGTGAGTGTGGCCAGAGGGAAGGACCTACACACACATGTACTACCCAATAGCATTGTGAGGCTGAACAAAAGTACTTTTTGACTATGTAAATATAGTCTTTAAAAATGTACTGACTTTTTTAGGATTGCTTAAACTTTAGGTGATGTTGTAAAATAACAACCTGGGGCCTTACAGGGTTAAGTGTAAAACAATTTAAGACGTTTCATGTTTATGTATTCCCTTCGTCTCACAGTAGGTGGCAACGTTGAGCAGCCCAGACACATGTGACGTAGAATACTACCATTAACCAGCGAGAGAAGAAGAACAACAAAAGCAGCCACATATTTTCAGGGCAGGAACACATCATCATCTCCTCCTGTCTCTGGGTTTACAGTTCCTCTAATCCAGAAACATGTAACTGAAACCGAGGAGAGTTTTGCGATCTGAAGGCTTGTGTGGAGTAGTAGCTTGTCAGAAGCAACGTTGTTATTTCCCTGCCCTTGTTTGTGAATACTGCAGCTAAGCTAGCTAGGAGGTTAGCTCTTTTTTAACCTGCTCTAACCAGGGATAATCAGCCGGTGTTTGCCTGTCTTTAGTTACCCGACACCTCTCTCTTAGCCTGCCCGCTGCTGACCATCCGGTAAACTAGGTAAGTCGTTGTTTTAAGTACACATATTTTACATCTGGTGTGCATATGCTGCAGAAGCCTGTGCAGCTGACCTGTGTGTAGGGTAGCTACTGAAACTTAAATCCGGTGTTGATTTGTTTTGGACTCAAAAACACATGCACATTTTTATGCTTTTTTGGGAAGATTTTCTTTCAATCAGCTTGGTATGACAGCCCCACACTAACTGGGCAAACATTTGTTTTAAGGTCAAGTACTGTAATCTTGAACATTTATCTAACCTAGGTAAAGCCTTTTTAATGAATACTCATACATTTAATTTGTATAGCACTTTTGGAAAAGTAAGTAGACACTTAATTTAATCAGTTCAAATCAGTAGGAATAATACACTGTATAAATACCTTTTTTAATACAAAAAACATTTCCAACTGTTGTTACAAAAAGTTACATTTTTAAGAAATAATTTAGATTTTGTTTGTTAAAACCATAAAGACAAGGAACAAGAAAACTCCACCAAAACAATTGTGTTCCTGCAAAAAGCTAAAGTCCCTAATGGTATCTGCTCTAATGATTTTGATATTATATTGATTTATGCATTTCTGTTGATGTCAAGAAACAGTACATCTGACTTCCTTTTTGTGATGAGTGTTATGTTTGTGCTACTTCTTTCCCAGTGTAGTGATGGGGAGTCTGAGCAGTGGGTTCCAGGCCCCGTCTCCGGGACAAGAGGAGGCTGCTGAGGGAATAAGTACCAGCCACAAGCATGGGTGTGATTGTAAGAAGAGGAAACGAAATGCCCAGTGTGACTGTGACAGTGAACAAGAGGAGGACGATGCCATTTTAGATACACCTCGCAGGCAAGGCTGGTTAAAGACAAATAAGAGTCGGATATCTTTAAGTAATCAAAATCTGTCTTACATTTGTTTTTGACTCTCCTCTGATTGTTTGTTTATTTTCCAAACTTGAGCAGGAAGAAATTGAAAAGCACATCCCGTTACATTTATCAGACTTTGTTTCTGAATGGAGAAAACAGCGACATTCGCATCTGTGCTCTGGGACAGGAGTGGAACCTCCACAAAGTGTATCTGTGCCAGGTAAAAACATCAATACAACACCAGAAAGACAATGAGCAATATATCATTCAATGCATGTTTTCTTTCACTGTCTTTTAACCCTTGTGTTATGTTCACATTTCGCACCCTTTGGTAATGTTCTGGTCAAATTGACCCGGGACATGTTTCAGGGTTTAAAGAAAATACAGAACTAAATTCAACATGCACAATTCCTTATATATATTGTCTTTAACTCATTCCCCAACAATATAAATGAAATATATGATTAGTTTTTGAAAATACTCTTTGCTAGATCAAATTTAACAATGGAAGTGTCCATTGTTTTTTGTGACAAAAATGTAATTTATGTTAAAAAAAAATACACTGTAATAAAAACTAAGTTTACATTTTGCTCATGCTTTTCTAGGACTAATGTAAATGAAACATTTTTTCATTAATGTTTATTATTTTTAATCTGTCATATAATAATCAAAGCCCTGAAGGAAATAAAGCAATTTATCAGCAATTGGAACACAAGAACTACACATCCAAAAGTATTTGGCTGTGAAATATAGAGAGAATGAAACATCCATATAAATGACAAAGAACAGATATAAACAAAAAGCAAATAAAAACAATTAACAGTCACTATTCATAAAATACTGTATATCCGAAAAATATTTTTGATGAAGTGACGCTGCAGAACATCATGTGAGTCAATGGGCAGGTCTGTTTAGGAAACACATGATGTACAGAACTTCTTTGTGTGTATAGCACAGATGTACTTGTTGCAGTTGCTGCATGTAGTCTGTGTCTTGGAGTCCTTTGAGGGTCCACAGACCCCACAGCTGGCTGTGGGGGTCTTCCAGAAGCTGACTGTGGGGGTCTTCTTGCGGCTGGCTGTGGGGGTCTTCCAGCAGCTGGCTCTGAGTCAAGTTCATCTTCCAATTTGCTGTCAAATTCTGAGTTTACCTCCACATTATCCTCATCTTCAGAAATGTCTTCCTGTTCCACTTCACCGTGTTCCTCTAATGCATTCCACTCACTCTCATCCATCATTAGCTCCAAGGCTCACTGAGCAGAATACCTTTTGGCCATTTTGTTGGTAGATAATTGTAGTTCTGTACTACACTGTTACTACACTGAGGTTATGTCTCTGTTTAGTCGAGGGGGGACAGTGCGAGAAAATGTAAAATGTTTATACATTTCTGGAAGATCTACAATGTTTATAATGTTCTCGGATAGTTTTGTGTACACACTACAAAGGGTAAAGATCAAGGGAAAACAGGATCAAACAGCTTCTCTGTGTGTGTGTGTGTGTGTGTGTGTGTGTGTGTGTGTGTGTGTGTGTGTGTGTGTGTGTGTGTGTGTGTGTGTGTGTGTGTGTGTGTGTGTGTGTGTGTGTGTGTGTGTGTGTGTGTGTGTGTGTGTGTGTGTGTGTGTGTGTGTGTGTGTGTGTGTGTGTGTGTGTGTGTGTGTGTGTGTGTGTTTCTTTCTGTTTCTCTGTCCTCTTATGAAGGACATAAATGCGGGTGGGCATTTTTTCATAAGTGGAAAAAAATAAAAACAATTCCACATGTCCTTCACAATAAATAAGCCCCGGCCATTGAGTTTCAGGTTGAACGAAAATATCCTTATAATTTTTTTTATTCATTGAAAATGGAAATCGGGTCAATTTGACCCGAACACCACACAAGGGTTAATACATTATCTTTTTCTTGTTTCTCTCCCTACTTTTTTGCAGTCAGGGTATTTCTCCAGCATGTTCAGTGGTTCTTGGAAAGAGTCCAACATGATGGAAATCAACTTGGAGATCCCTGATCAGAACATTGACACTGAAGGTAAAAGACTTCAGTCACCTAGAGCTGCTGTCAACTGTGTTTATCTGTTTTACTGATACAACTTTACTGTTTTGTGTGCGTTCAGCTCTACAAGTCGTGTTTGGATCGTTGTACCGGGATGATGTTCTTATCAAGCCCAGCAGAGTTGTCAGTATTCTCGCCGCTGCTTGTATGCTACAGCTGGTCAGTACATTGAATTAAAAGAAACGCAAAATTACCATCATGATTGATTGGTTTTGTACATGCGGTCATATGATACAAAATGTAATCAAGTCTCGTGGTTTGCTGTTGTCTACAGGATGGCTTGATCCAGCAGTGTGGCGAGACCATGAAGGAAAACATCAGTGCCAAGACTGTGTGTGGCTTCTATGCTTGTGCCAGCATCTATGGCTTGGACTTAGTCATGAAAAAGTCAGATTTTAAATATTTTAAATCAGTGTTTAATTGGTTTAACTATATTTTATGTGTACTGATATCACACTGTATACTTTTCTACAGGTGTCTTGAGTGGCTTCTAAACAACCTGATGACCCACCAAAATGTCGACCTGGTGAAAGAACTTGGGTGTGTTTTCTCAGCTCACAGTTCTTTAATTTTCACACCATCTATGCTTTCTTTAGGTGTCATTGTAACTGGTTTGATAATGAAGGTATCAAATCAAATGTTGTGTTGGATTGATTTTGTTCTGCTTGGTTAAAGTAAAGTTTGTCTGTGCCTGTTTGAGGACAAGCGAATGGCTTCGTTATTATTTTTCCAACCATGATGTAGAAATGGGTGTACTAAACATTTGTGTTTGCATGTACAGGGCAGAGATAATGGAGCAGCTGATCCAGTCCTCGGACCTGTTTGTTATGCAGGTAGAGATGGATGTGTACACTGCTCTGAAAAAGGTACATGAAAACAAGTATAACTCCAAATAAACACACTATAGCATCAGACCTGCTTCTCAGAGCTGTGTTCATATTTTCTCTCTCTGCAGTGGATGTTTCTGCAGCTCAATCCGTCCTGGGACGGCCCGATCAAGCAGCTTCTGGCTGACGCTGACGCCTGGCTTTGCAAACGCAGGACCGGTACAGAAGTCCACATCTTACAAAACAGCGACCTTCATGTGGACGTTTTTCGTTGGTATCCGCACACACATTTTTGACGCGATGTCTCGTCTTTGTTTTACAGACCTGTGTGAACAAGAGCCCTTCCTGAACACAGAAGAGGGTGAATCTTTTTGTTCAGTGTTCAAATATGTCCGTCTCCAGTACATCATCAATGATCTCGCATCTGCACGCATCCTGGAGAGAGACAATATTTTGCCCCCTGGTAAGATAGTGCTCCGTCTGACTTAATTTGATCTTGAATGTTCTTCTTCACAAATTAAATTAAATACATCTTTAATTTAATGATCTAGTATGAAAGCCATCGAATGGTTTGAGTTGATTTAATTTCAGTTTTCATGTGCTTTCTTGTTATTTGACTGATTATTCTAGGATATAAAGCTTAGTTGTGTAGACAAATATTTTATTTTCATCTTTGTACTTAATTCAATCGCTTAAGCTGTCTCATTACATACTAAGCGGTATAAAGACTATGATTTGACAAACGTGCAAATCCTGTAGGAATTGTGTTTTTCTATATGTTAATGCACTGTTAAAATGTTCTTTTCCAGATTGGCTAACGTCAGTGTACAAAAACCAGTGGTTCGCTATGCTCCGGACAGAATTTGACAATGATAATGGGTGAGAACCTGAGACTGAACACTTGTAATGTAACCTGTAATTTTCAGCTGCTGCCACATGTGTATACAGCCATAAGAACTGTATGCATTCGAGCGAGTTGAAAAAAACCTCCTGTCTGTCATCAGTCCCCAGGAAGCAAACAAAGATGAGTTTGAGCTGAGCAGCATGAGGTGTGGCAGGAAACTCACTAAAGATGGAGATGTGAGTTGGAACATTTCTGATACATAACCGTTTGCTCCTGTTCAATGTACATTTGTTTATTCTTATTCTTAAATCAAACATAAATGTTCTTCTCCTCAGTACTGCTGGCGCTGGACAGGCTTTAACTTTGGTTTTGATCTGCTGGTGACCTACACAAACCGCTTCATAGTCTTCAAAAGAAACACTCTGAGTCAGCCATGTGGGGGCGCTGTGAGTCTGCAGGCTCGAAGGCATCTGGCATTCAGGTGGGGAATATTTATCTAAATGATGAGTACAGCCGTAACTGAGATTATGATTTTATACAAATCTAAGGTATCATTTTTGAGCAAATGTTATTATTAATTACCTCATTGTATTCAGATCCTAGTTACTGAAATTGCAAGAGAAGCATGCCTTACTTTTTGGAACATGGCAACATGTGTACAGATGATTTGGAAGTGATAGTAGTGTATTGAAACTCTTACAGTAACAGTTTGACATTTTGGAAAATGACGTTATCCTTAGACCTCAACAGACTCCCCTAATGTTTGCAGTCTTTATGCTAAGCTACATTAGCCATCTAATGGTGACCATTCTTTAAGGCTTACAGACATTAAGTGAGTGGTATCAATCTTCTTATCTTACTCACAGCATGAGAGGCTATAAGTGTGTTGTCCACAAATTTAAAATACCACAATCTTCATTTGTTTAGGTTGCGTCTTGCCTCCTTCGATAGCCGTGGAAAGTTGGTGTGCAGTCGCTCAACAGGATACCAGCTCCTCACCCTTGAGAAAGACCAGGTCAGTGAGGACTATTCACCTGCAGATATAGATGGCTCCGTTGTGTCATTCATTAGCTTGTATTACATGCTCAGTGCTAAATAATCTTCCTTTCCCTTCAATATCTCAGGAGTATGTGGTGATGAACCTGGACAGCCGGTTGTTGACATTCCCCCTCTATGTGTGCTGTAACTTCCTGTATACATCGCCTCATTCTGACCCACGTCCAGACTCCTCGGAACAGGAAAGCTCTACCCGCATCGTGTCCTGATGCACGTTCAGTCGCCATTAACTTGCAACTATCCCTCTGGGAACGCTGAGACACTGACACATGCTTGTACGTACAATCCACCGCCACATTTTCCATCAGCTGTCGTTGGACATACCTACCATCTGCATGCTTGTGTTACACAGTGAGATGTATGGGGTACATTTTTCCCATCCGTGTTTTGGCACATTGAGAGTTTGCTTCACATACATGGGGTTTCCAGGGTTATGGAGATAGTGGCCAGGAGGTGTCAGGCCATCTTTGTATTCAGAGCAGCTTCAAACTTTGGACCTCTGCCATGAACTGAGTGCACTGGGATGACAGACTACCCCCAAATCACTCATCTTAATGGAACCCCTTAATTTATCCATGTAGGTAGGGGCATTATCATCCTACAATTTGTGAACATCATGAGGGGAAATCTCCAGAGGGTGAAACTGGACCTTTACTGACGTGTGCGGGATGTTTCCCGTGTTGCTCGTATGGACCAATATGTAAATTGTGGTCATAGGTGTGGCACTGCACTCAAAAACTCACCTGTCATTTGTACTGATTTGAATCAAGAACAGACCATGTATGCCAACAGTGTTGTAAACAAGTTATTTCATTTGACTTGTGAATGTTTCCACATTTTAGGAAAATATACTGTACAATATATTATCCAACACAAAAAAAAAATTGTATTTAAAGTCTGACAGCCTCTCTGCAAGGCTGCTGTTGATTATCAGCTGCTAGAGATTTAACGTCATACCTGCTGGTACATGCACTACAAGATGAACGGTCAAATTAAGGGCATGTGATGACTACACATTTGTTTCCAAAGTAACTGATCGATGCAGTAAAAGCAGGAATTTAAGCCTTTGTTTTGTCTCTTTCTGACAGCTGGGGGTCCATCTCCCTCAGTCTTAAGTTTGACATGTCTCTGCATTTCTAATTCAAAACAAAATGCTTTATGGGCGTAAGTTTAAAAAAAAAATACATCATACATTTCAAAACCCGAGCCACTTCTGTTAAGGCTTTCAGATAAGAATGTCCACCACCTCTTCTGTAAACTGGAGAAAACATCCTCATCACTCCCAGATTATACACAGTAAAAAGTATCCTTGTAAATAACATTGACTGCCATATTCCAATTATTATAAAACATTGAATTCAAGTTATAAACGTAGAGTTGCAAAGCCCACTGATATTACATACGTACCAAATGTTAACCTGCATTGATACAAATTCAGACTTAATCCTTTATTCTTTTTAATGTGTTTGTGTGTGTTGGCCTTATCAACAGTTTTTACTTGGATGACCGATCAATGAAAAAAAACTTTGAAGATATGTAACTGTATAATTTTGATTAGGTCACTATTGGTTGGGAAATGTTTGATATCTTTTACCTCATGCTGTTTTTGAAAACCTGTAGAGCTGACTTGTACTGATAACTCATTGTGGTCATGTTGACCTGCGTGTATAGTCGCCACTGTAACTGTCATTGAGTTCAAAGTTAAAGGTGTTTTATTTTTTACTTAATTTGTATGATTTATTTTTTCAAAAGAAAATATGTATACAGTTCTTGACAGCCAATGAAAACTGCCCCCCGACTGTGGTGCTATCCCATGATTCTTTCCCTAACTAACTAAATGGGTTGTGGGGTTTGCATTATATTTACAGCGTGTTTATTGCTTCTTGAATTGTTCATGTATAAAGTTATATTGCAGTTACCTACAGTGTTGCCTTTCTTGTACCATTTGTATATATGAGACAGTAAATGGATCATTCAAATATATAAGAAAAGCATTACTGGCTTTTATTATTTCCTCAATTCAATAGTTCAACCTCAGCTCATGTTATTATGGAAGTAATGCGGGTCCAAAACAGCTACGGTACTTTTAATTCATAAACATATTTCACCATGAGATCAGACAATTACAGAACAACTCCACAATAAAATGACAAGAGTGAAGGATGAAAGGGCTCACACTAGAGATATTTTAGGAATTAAATGGGGCTTAAAAGTTGAATGTAAAGGACATTCAAAACTGATGTAGATCATTTTAATTGTTGAGTATACTCCATATCTTAAACTGTCATGCTTAACTTGTTTGATATATTATTTTGTTTACACACCACATGCATCATTCTTTCTTTTCTGTCAGCTTCTAATAGGTTACCGTTTGTTAATTACACAGTACAAAAACAAATCTCAGAGTGAGCCGTTTTAAAACTTCACCAACATGTAAAGTCGCAGCCTGTCAAGACCTGTGTCTTTGCTCCATTTTAAGTCACTCTTTCCACCCTTTATGGTGTTCCAGCCATTTATCCTTCGGTTGTAACTGGTCAAACTTGCTGGGTCAACTGACCCTGGGCTCCTGTGTTTGTGTGTAATGCGTTCAGGCTGAGACTTCAGGATGGACTATAGCCACCCATCTTGTTCATCACTACTCTATAGAGTCCAAATTATCTTTGATTCTCCGGGTCATGCTGGGGATCAGGTTCACGTGGTCGTCAACACAGCTGCCCACACATCTGTCCATCAGGGCTCGAACAGCTGACTCCTTAGCGCCAGAGTCGAAAAGATCCTTCGCCTTATCGTTGCAGTGCATCGTGCATCGGGACAGACGGTCCTAAGGGGGAAAAGGAATGGTTTAGTCTTGAAACAGGCAAGAGAGAAGCTCCAGTAGTAGGCATGTTTAGAGATTTGGAGTTGAAAATGCAATGAAGCATTTTGGCTCAAACTGTGCTGGAACATTTTAGTTATGCTTGATGGTTCTAACAAATGTTGAAAGAAGTTTAGCTACATATAAAAGACAGGTGACATATTTCTCCAGGTGGGGCTTTTCTTTCATAAATTGGGTGCATAAGACAAAATGTGGGGTGAGTTATGCTTTTGTTTGGAATAGTACGGTTTCTTTATTTTTCTCTTTATTTGTAAAGAAAACAAACATTGCTTTTATGTTCTTACATGGTTTATACTTCCATCTTAGTCACGTTATCTACCCCAAAGACCTCATGTGGGTTAACTGATCATGTTCTGTTGTAGCAGGTTTGGTTAATAGAAATGCCACACTGAAATATAACCAGTCATTGAAAAGTTTCAGCAACAGCCTTTACTTGCGACCAGGAAAGCTAACGTTTATATTGAAAATGCCACACACTTAAATGTCCCCTTACCTGAAACTTCTCCAGCTCTGAAGTGACCTGTGCCTGAGCTTTGGCCATAGGAGTGTGACACCTCTCGATGCAGTTATGCACCACAGACATGGAGTCAGTGGAGCGGTCACAGCAGTCTGCACTGCACCTGAACATGTGACCCTGCAGCAAGAACACACACATTTAAAGCGTCATACAGGTGCTTAATAGTAGACAGATAAAGCACTGCATGCACAGTTCAAGTTGTTACAGTTAACACGCCTACCTGCATTACACGAATGTGGTCCCTCTCCAGGCTTTGGACCATGTCTTCCACCACAGCATGCACGCGAGCCTGATGTGCTTCTGCCATCTCTGTTCGTTACTCTAAATATTTACTAAAATGTAAGATTAAGTTAAGCACTTAAAGCACGCAGATCTAAGTCGATGTACACCCGGCGTCCAAGGCAAGTTCCGTTTCTCTACAATTTGATGTTAAGGTCACCTCCATTCAAGCATGTTTCAAAATGGGTAGACGATTGCGTCATTTCCGCTTTACTTCCGCAACCGGTTTTAGGGAAAACATATCTTCCGTTTTGTGTGGTAGTCTGGTCAGTCGTCATACCTCAAAAGTGACTCTTTAACTTTGCAGTAGCTTTTACAATTTGTATTTTATTTGAAAATAAAATAATTGATATTTATAACTGGATTCAACTACGCATATTATAGTTTATACATTTCGTTCAAAGTGTACGTCATCTTCTATTTTTTGAAAGCTGAATTATAGAATGCTGTGTAAACAATAAGCCTTATATCAACTATTTTTGCTGACCATTGCGATAGAAACTACACACATTCGTTTATATCTCGATGTTATGGCTTTTATTGTGAAACTCTAATGTTAATTTACCCGGAAGTGTGTCTCAACATTAGGAGGATACGTCCAGGGCGCTCCGACATGATTCAACCGTAAAACAAGTTTTAGTTTTTGACACTTTTTGTCTTATAGTAGCTTTTGTAATAGTTCGGTTTTCCGTTGGCAAGTTTTAATAAGCTTTGAATTTATCTTAAAGTGTCACGTTGAAACAACTCTCTAACGCTACTTCTGGATTCGCTGCAAGCTCTTCTGTAACGTTATCGACCTGTGACATAGTGAGTCCACAGCTTTCAACGCTTTCTATTTAAACGTATTTTTGAAATATAAAACACACACCGTAACGTTATTCTGCACTGCATAATAATTGATGTTTATATTTCCTGTCTTTGTTATTCTTTGCGTGACTTTTAACAACAGTAACCAATTTGACCAGACTGATAGAGAGTGTTGCGTTCAGGTTATTAGCAACATAAACTATTCATGGCTCACTTGTATTCCGCCTGTACAGATGCTCCGAGGTGCTGCATAGAACTAGACACCCACAATGAATCCACAAACCCTGTCACTGAGAGCCCTGCTGTTTCTGGGGCTCTGGCAAACTGGGAGAAGATGTCTAGCCTCAGCCCCAGAGCTGAAGATCCAACCACAAAAGATAGGTAAGCCTTTCTCAGAGTGCATGTAAAAACAAAACACATCAATACAAAAAATAAAAAATATAATATTAGAAATAATCATGTGTATGTAAGGTAACAGTGTATAAAGATCATGATATGTGCAAATTAAGTTGCTTTTTGATCTCAAACTCAATGATACAGTATGGAGCTCACATGGGGATTTGCAAAGAAATACCATCAACACTTTAATTGCTGACTAGTTGTCCTGGGCATCCTGCAGTGCCTGGTCAAATACATTAGTCTATATAAAACATTTGTCTTATTTATTTATTTTGAATATATATTTTTTCATATATCTATAATACTATTTGCTGCTGTAGTGCAGCATTTTAAACATGGCATCTTGAGAGAATATTGTATGTTAGCTGTGTGTATTTTAAGTATCTCACAGAATAAAAGCAGCATGTGTCAAATAAAATACACACTCAACATGCATATGGACCTTCAGTTTTACCAGTTTTACTAATCAAATTGCCATAAAGAAGGATAATGAAAGAATTAAAGGAAAATGTGTATATTTAAATAAGTGATTACAGCTGAGAAATGAGTTAAAGTGTGGTCCTTTCCCCTTTAAAGCCGTGGTGGGAGCGGGCATTGGTGGCTCAGCTGCAGCGTTTTACCTGAGGCAGGAGTTTGGACCCGGAGTAAAGATCGATGTGTTTGAACCTGATACTGTTGGAGGACGACTTGCGACAGTGAAGTTTGGAGATCAGGATTATGAGACGGGAGGAGCAGTGATCCATCCTCTCAACCTACACATGAAACACTTCATTGAAAAATTAGGTAATTTAGGTAATTAGGTAATACAAGACTCGCCACCAAATGACTGAAACCATCATTTATTCTGGTACATTTTAGTTTACAGAATTGAACCCTCATTTAATTTTCTTGCAGGTATTCCTCCAAGGAAAGATGTCCGCTCTAAGGCGGCAATCTTTGATGGAAAGGAGCTCACTTTTGAAGAGAGTGACTGGTATATAGTAAATGTTTTGCGCATGCTCTGGCGATACGGGTTCAACTTTCTCCGAATGCATATGTGGGTGGAGACCGTTTTGGACAAATTTATGAGGTGAGGAGGAAAAATAATGAAATCTCATTCCTTTTTAGCATGAGATCCAGGATTATCAAGGCAGATGATAATGTGATTGCTTTTTTTTACAGGATCTACCAGTATCAGCAGTATGGTTACTCATTCTCCAGTGTGGATAAACTCCTTCATGCCATGGGTGGAGATGGTTTTCTTACCCTGCTGAATCAAACTCTGGAGGAAACGATGATGGCCGAAGGATTTTCGCAGGTCTTTATCAACGAAGTCGTCTCACCCATCACTCGTGTCAACTATGGCCAAAGTGTCCGCCTCAATGGCTTTGTGGGTATGTCTTTTAATGCAATAGTTTGATTTGGTTCACATGTCTCAATGTATTTAGTTTAAACAGCTGTTAAATTGGGTATTCCACAATAGCCTAGCTACTGTAGCAAAATGTTTGTTTATGTTAATCCTTAACATACAAGGTTTGGAGGATTTTCATACAATGTGCAACATACTTGCCCACTTCACAAAATGCCATCTTCCTACTCCAGAGATAACAGTTTCTGTATTTCAGGCAAACACAAAAACATTTACTTCATTTAGGGCTTTAATTGAATGAAGATCAGAGGAATATGTATATGTAATCGTAAATGATAAACCCTCAATAGAAATATAATGTACTGTATGTATGTTTTGTCTCCTAGGGGCAGTGTCATTAGCAGGCGTAGATTCAGGCCTGTGGGCAGTGGACGGAGGCAATAAGAGAGTGTGCTCCGGACTGCTCTACATCAGCAAAACTGAGCTCATCACTGCCAAAGTGACCTCCATTTCAATCAAAGTTCGACCATCCAAGTCAGGTATCCTATCATTCATTTTTCTCCCACTGAGGGATTGTTCACTTTTAATATCTCAAGTATTTCATTTTAACTTTTGTTTCCAATTTTTAGGCACCACAACTAATTTCTACGAGGTAAATTATGTTGGAGAATCAGGCTCAGCACACTCTCTGTATGATATCGTTGTTATAGCAACACCGCTTCACCAGGGAAAGTCGGACATCATCTTCTCAGGCTTCTCCCCCCCTCTCCCGTCTCACTACCCCGGACGCTACCACCAGACTGTCTCCACTCTGATCCACGGCAGGTTGAACATGTCCTTCCTCGGGAGCACAAAGAAGGCCTCAGACTTCACTGTGTCTGACATCCTCACCATGGACTCAAAGGACTCCATCATCAACAGCCTGAGCTCTATTGACCCTGTTCAGATCCCAGAGGGGTACATTCGGCCCCCTGCCAGCGTGGCCAAAGTCTGGAAGGTGTTCTCTCCACAGCCGCTGACCCAGAAGCAGCTGCAAGACATGTTCATCACCTGGGACTCATCGTCAGAGAGCAGGTGGCTGGCTTATCCTATTTACCGCCCGCCGCAACGTAAGACCCCTCCCTTCATCCTGCACAACCGGCTGTACTACCTGAATGCTGTGGAGTGGGCAGCCAGCGCCATGGAGATGAGCGCAATCTCTGCCAGGAACGTGGCCCTGCTGGCCCACCACCGCTGGCACCAGCAGGAGGGCAAGGTCGACCAGGAAGACCTGCACACACGACTCAGAGGGGAACTCTAAACTAATGGCAATACAAAACCATCATTCAAGCACAGTACAAAGCCACACGGACCCTCATTGATGCACATACTGCACTATAAAACCCCCTCTCTATTCAGGGGTGTGGGGCACGAGGATCCCTTTAATAAGAGGGAGACACTACAGGTGAACAGGGTAAAACCATTTGATAAATAGATCACAATAAGACTTACACTGTATTACAAATCTGTAAATCTGAATAATGGAAAAAACGATGGGAATGTTGGTCATCTCTTTGTATCACTCAATACATCAGAAAACACTGCCATTAGAAAAAGAAGCCATTACTTTAGGATACAAATCTTTCATAATATTAAATAATTACAAATTTTCTTATATTTTACGTTTAATAATGTCCACGAGGCATTATCTAATGCTAACTTTTGGTCAATTCAGGACAAATCTATAGAAGCAAAAAGACACAGTTTAGTCAAATAAACACCTACATTTGTATTTTGAATGTTTTCTTTTAACTAGCCTGAAAGAAGACAAATGATATTTATTTGTTTGCCTTTCCTCAGCTTCCATCATGAAGGTTGACATTAGATGAAAAATTGATGGAAATAATCTTTTTATGACCCTACCAGTAACCTCAGTTCATCATTCCCCTTGAGTAGCACAAATCACACTAAAAGTGGGTCAACCTTGTACTGAGCTGAATGTTTGAATCACTGGGAACCACGCTGCACTCCAGAGTAGTAACATGCTCTTAATGGTTCCTCTGTCTACCTGTGTGTCTTAAAACGATGTTTAGATTAGTATTCTTTTTTGAAATGCACTGCTGTTGTTAGGAACACGGTACAGATAGCTTCTAGCAAACTAGCTTGTCGGTGCCACATAAACCAAGATGTCCTTGTATTGATAGATTTGAGTCTCTCTTCTGATTTCTGAGTTCCTCTACCTCCTTAGCAGAACACTGTGTATGTTGTTAGCAAGAGACCTGCAGTGTGCGCCTGAGAGATTGTCCATGTTTTTTTCTTTCTATTTAATTGTACTGATATTTTGTATAAGACCATAATTGGACACTTTAATCGTGCAAACAGGGTGTATACATTCAACTAGTATGTGCCTTAAAGATATTCGACTAATTGGCTTATTTATAATGAAGTTTAAATTGCAATCAAAGTCTAACAACCAGGACCAATTGGAAAGAGTACAATGCGTTCTATGTTTTGTTGTAACATGGAAGAACATTTGTTTTCTGTACCTGTGGTTTATCTGATGTCACTGTGCATACCTGAACTGCTTTAATGTTCTTTAGCCACTTTGGGAAGACAACTGTAAGTAGCTAAATGTTTCTTAAGTGTATTTTTCTAGATTTTTGAAAGAAAATAATATTGTTGTGAGTAAATGCCAAGACATACTTTAGCAATTATATAAAATCAGTTAAGGGCAGTATCAAGTTTACACTTAATTCTCTTTTAAATGCCAATACGACTGACCATTTTGAGTATTTTAACTTCTTCTGCACAAATTAAACAACATTTCAGATTTAATGTCATTTTAAACAATAGTAGAACCTTATGGACTAAACTGTTTTTTTGTCAAGTGTTTACAATCACAATAAAGAGATCAGACCAATGCTTTTCACTGTTTGTGTTTTTACATTGATAAACATTTTAGTCTTTTACTAGAATATCTTACCCAAATGATACTCTTGTTTACATTTATTTTCCTCTCTTGACTTTTAATATCCATTAACGGTGTTGTATTTGAGTGCTGCCTCTGTGTTTAGTGTCCTGTCTGTCCGTAACGTTGTGTGGTAGTGTTACCACTGAACAGGTCTCTCTTGAAGATGAGACCTTGTGTCTCAATGAGATCTACACCTGATAAATAAAGGCTAAAAAATAAATAAAATGTGTTTCTCCCTATGATCTAAAATCCCGATTTTTCTAATTCCTTTTAATTAATAAAATGCTCTGGAGTTCTTTTGATGACAGATTAGTGACTGAGGACACAGTAAGAAGCATGTCACAGCTCTTTGCATCCTCTCTTTGATCTGCACTATTAAACGATGAATTGTCTAACTGAATTACATCATTCATAAGCTCAGGATGTGCGGTGAAATCACCCATGTTCATTCCCAAAAGGAAATGAACATTGTTCTCAGCTCAAATGCGAGGACTCTCTTTTTTTCTCCTTTGCAGACACAGTGACACCCCAAATAAAGGCCCGCGTGACAGAAGAGCCAACAAAGGGGGGCATTGAAGGCCTGAATAAGGATGTGTCTGTGTGCTGATGTGCCGCCCAGCTGTGCTCTCAGGTAGGGAGGGACAATGGTACCAGAGCCGCCTGTCCATAAAGAACAAACATGTGATGTGACTGAAGATATAAGAGGCTGTGAAGTGACGACAACCCAACATCTTCCACTACCCCGAGCAACAGCCAAGATGAGGTTTCTAGTGCCACTGTGTGTTTTCCTCGCTGTGTCTGCCTTTCACTCTGGTAAGAAGAATATGTTTACCTACTAATACGAAAACACATGTCTGCTTATTTATGCCAGAAGATGTTCAGTTTTGTATTTATTAGAAGCCTGACTGAAATACTTGTGATGATTCCTAGCTCTCTCAGCATCTCTGGAATCTGCAGAGAAAGAGGAAGTAGTTGATCCCAAGGGTAAAGATATCATTGTCAATAAAAAACAGGTTATAGTGATATATTTATGACTCAAAGCTGATCCCAATGTGTTGTCTTTTCATCCAGATGGGCTAGGTGAACTGCAGAAAATAGGTACTGTGGTCCAATTGAGAACCAGCTGACTATGAAACTAATGTTTAATGTGTTTTGTGTATTGTATTTGCAAGTATGTTTATTAACCCACCTTCCCTGGTGTTCTCAGAGAGAGAATTTGTGTTATACAATAGCGAGTGTTTAGGCAAATTGGACTACTTTTTTTTTCTTTATATTAAAACAAAACAAAACATTAGTCCTCTGAGATTTAGGACAAGTATGACAATCAAATGTCTGTACTACATAAAGTACAAGGTGCATCAAGTATTTGTAATCTATGAACCCATTACAAGTTGAATATCAATAATACTTATATGCAATGTGAATGTTAGAAATGTTTCTAAAATCCTTACTTTTGAAAAAGTTAGATTTATTTTGTGAACTCACATTTTAAATATTACCTTTGCAATATCGTTTTTGTGCACAAATGGATTGCAAGAGAGGCCTAACACACACTTCCAATGTTATTTATGTTTGAACCATAACACTACATTTAATTATTGGTTACACAAACTGCCCATAGGCTTTTTTCGCTTGTTTTATTTATCATTTGATCACTCTGTCTCCTCAGATCAGATGAAGTTTGAGGCCACTCAAAAGGACGAGGCTGCTCAGATGAATGGTACGTTTGACCAAAGTCCAGGGCAATGAACATAGCCAAAAATTAGCTGACTTCAAAAGCAAATATACCTCTCATCCATTTTGTTATTTGTGAAAACAGTTATTTTCTTTACCATTTCCTGTCCAGTTACCGAGGAACAGAATGAGGAAGCCCGCTACCTTGGTAAGAGGAACTGCTACTCATTAAATAAAAACAGAAGCTGATTTGTGTAATAAAGAATTTCAATATTTTCTACACAGAGGCTGTTACAGATGAATCTGGTAAGTTAAACTTGGATGTTGAATGAATGATCAAATCTGAACACATATGGATCCTGTTTTAACACTATTTGAAATGTTTCCAACAGTGGAGGAGCCTGTTGGAACTGTAGATGCCAAAACAGGTGTGTAAAAAAACCTCCTAATGATATGTAAAAGATATTATGTGACCTTTATGTACCTTACATGCAACATTACCTAACTGTGAAATACTCCCCCAGCAGAGGGAGGTGGGAACTCTGACGTAGCAGCTCATGAAGGTGAGGGAGGTTTGTTTTAGCCTGTAGATGGTGATAAAGGACAGTTTGGAGAAGCTCTGCAGGCGCTAAAGTTCACTTACATGTAAAATATCATAACCTTGTGTCTGATTCCTCTCCACACAGAGTCCCAGTCTGAGTCCTCTGAGGAAGCAGATGGTGAGATTGTGACATTAGGTTTTTTTCCTTAGTTTATTTCAGTCACACATTCAAACTCTAATTCTAGCTTTTGTCAATGACAGATTGTGTCTTTGTTATTTTTGACAGGGAGACAGAGGAGGGGTACGTAATGTTAATCTAAAATACTACAACCAACAGTTATCAGTCAAACAAACATTACAATACACACTGTGTGTAATCAGCTACGGTGTTGTTTCATAGTAACTCATGTTTCATTCAAATCAGATATTGAAATGTTATAGTTGTTACATCTATTTATAATTAGTAAGTAACAGTAATGATATAACATTAATGTAGTGAAGTAAAAGTACATGATTTCCCTCTGAATTGTAGTGCAGGAGAAGTACAAAGTAGCTAAACATTTAAATACTCAAGTAAAGTACAAGTACCTCAAAATTGTACTTAAGCACATTACTTGAGTACATCTACTTAGTAACTTCCCACCTCTGTTTACAATATACAAACAAATCAATTGAATCTTATGTCAAAAAGAATTAAGACAAACTCAAAACGTATCAAGTGCCTGCACACCTTCTTTTATATTTAATACAAGCTAACATTATACATAAATATTCCAACTTTCTACCCCATGTTAACAAAACCTACCCCAATCAAACTAAATTAAACATTCAATACAAAACATGCCCAAATCAGAACAAAAACACCGTCATATCCTATAATTTGTTTTACAATGCCGGATTATTATTTTTTATGTGCCCCCTTCCGAGATAAAACCACAAGAGAAAGTTTGGCCAAATGAATCTTAAAATGCATTTTACTATCCCAATATTTTGAACTCAAAGTACATTTTAATGTCTTCACAGAGCATCATGAGGTAGTGCCAGAGACTAAGAGCATTTTGGGTAAGAAGTAAAATGGCCTCACTGACTGAATGATAAATTCCCCACTCTATTACCCCTTGCTGTAACTCTCCATTTTCTCATTTCTCCTCTGCAGATGAAGCCAGTCAGGATTCCACCAAGAAAGAACAAGGTTGAAACTTGTAAATGTTACACTAACATCCGAAATGTATCCTTATCTGTTAACTGGTATTATCTGGAGAATGTGCGTCACCTTCCCCGAGGCTGACTCGTACCTGCTGAGGCAAGATGTGGTCAACTGTTTAAGCAACACAATGAAAGTTAAATTGGAGGTTATGCAATAAAGAGAATGTGTAAAAACGAAACCAGTCAGAGCCAGTCTCAGCTTGTTTACAGACCTGTATAGGCTGAGGACTAGTAAACACAGACTCAAAAGCAATTACAAATGTTTAACTGGAGAGCTTGTTAAAACTACTTATGTGTTCCAGTTTAATGTAAAAAAAACAATGAATTTTCTAGATATTCCAGTCACCGCAGAGTGGCCTACAAAAATAAGATGCTGGGGTTGTTTATTTGAATACAGTTCTCCTTGTATGTGATTACATCTAGGACAAGAATCCAGGGCATTCTGAGATGTCCCCTGGTGGTTATTGTGCTTGGTTTTCACTCTATTTTTGAGACAAGGATGCATTGTCCCTGTCCTAAAAAGATTGTTTAAAAATGATGCAGTGTTAAAGGTCGCCTTTCTGATGATTCGGAAAGACACACCTCCATGAACCTGGCTTAAAGAGAATAGCTTTATGTACCAGCATAACCTTTTCCTGGATAGAATAAGCCTTGCTTTGTTCTGTACAGCAGTATAATGACTCACTGATGCAGTCATCATTCATGTGTACCACACCTAGAGGCCATTCGTGTAACTGCTCTGGGAGCCCTGGAAAACTACTGAGTTGTAGTGTTTGCAATGTAAAGCTAGCGTAAAGGAATCCTCTCTGTCCCTGCCTCACAGATGTCCTGGAGTGAGAGAGCAGCACGAGGATCCAGACGCTCGCTCATCACCCGGTGCCCGCGCCGCACCGAGCCTACTGCCAATAAAAAAGGGAATTATTCCACCTCTGTACAACTTCCGTCCTCTTTTATTTCAATGTGACTAAATACTTCTGTTCAGTATTTCAGAACTGCCTTTTGGGACCTTTACCTTTTTATTTGTGTGAGAATAACAATATTTAGTTCAAAAGTAGTACAAAAAAAGCAAGTTCAACAGTATCATTTTCCCATTTTTATTTGTTTTTTTGTCGTCCACAAGTGTATGTGCATTAAAAAAACAAAACTTTTCTTTGGTACCTAAAGGGAAAATCAAAACAATTAAGGCAACTACAGCATCTATAGATCTGATATGCATTTAGTACCGCAGCCAAATGACCACATACTGATGGCATGCAGCGTATGTCAGCCTTCGTTGTACAAGATACCAGATCAGTTAACATCCAGCTTTAGGGTTCCTGTGTGTCCTCGTTAATAACCTTATTCACATTCAGAAGGCCAGGAAATTCAGATGAAAGCTAGAATAACTGGTTAGCAGGTGCAAACTCCACAGAAGAGCCAACATACTGGGAAGTAGGAGTTACAATGTGAACTGAAAATAACTACGCCGTAGGACACCTAAAGATGATGCATTCAAGTTTCAACAGGAGACTTAAGGTCTTGTTTGAGAGTAGACGTTCAATGACATTCTGCTGTTTTACTTCTCAAATTCAAGTAAATAATATTCAGGCCGTTGTTCCTGCGCTGATGAAGAACATAGAGCCTCAAGAAGTTCTGATAAAGAACTGGATTGATAACCCATTAAGACTAATGATAAGGCCTTTGCCATTTCATGCCAGAGGCGGCTGTCTTTTAGGCGGTCATCCAGTGAGAGTTCATTATTCAGATAAGTGTGCCATAAAACACTGCAAACGTCATCACATTTCTACATATGGCGGAAAACACTGTCACTAACCTCTCAGAGTAAACTTTACAGTTTAAAGTAAATATTGTTGTATAACACTAGGGGGGGGAGTTAAGGTCCCACAGTTTAGGGGATACAAGAAAGCCAGATGCAAAACATTAATAGTAATAATTACTTGAAATAGGGGAAACGCACACATACTCAAATTAACTTGTTTTTCACCTAAAAATACTTTTGCATCTACGTTACTTTCAGCATGTGTTATGACTGGAGAGCTACATCAGCAAAAGGCTTATACTGCATTTCAATTATTCATTACTTTCTAAACGTGTAAAACAAAAATAAAAATAGTTGTATATACATAATTGCAAAGTAAAAAAAATAAATGGAAGAATGAGTATTAGAAACACAAAAAGTTGAAGCTTTCAGATTAACTCGTTACAGATCGATGAGATGAAAAAGCAAGTCAGAACAAAGAAATGTAATCTTCCCGCTGGAAGTAATGTGGCCCAAATGGAACAAACAGCAAATTCTAGTTTGAAAATGATGCAGTCAAGAACCAGGGCCCAAATCTCAAGTCATTTCAAACATTTGTTTTCCTTCATTCTTCCAAAGTTGTTGGCTTGAGGTAAGCGATATATTTTGGCCTTCCATCTCGCCTCCTCCTCTCGGTGCGCCGGAGCGGTTTCTTCCTCCTCCCCTGCTCGGGGGGCAGCCGAGTGCTCAGAGGATGCCATAGATGAAGATGGCCATGATGGCGGCGCTGATCAGACCAGAGATGGGCACCGTCACAAACCACGCCATGAAGATGTTTCTGAACAGACGCCAGTCGACGGCCTTTTTCGAGCGCAGCCATCCTACCGCAACCACAGAGCCCACCTAGAAACACAGCAGAGGTCAGACAAATCCCATCATCTTCATTTAACTCATTATAAATAAAACTGGTCATACTTAATTATCTGTATGCAACTATATTGAAAAATGTAAATGATCCTGGCCAGATGATTGCAATTCACAATATTGTCCCAACATTCTTTAAAATGTGCTTAAAACTCTTTTAAAAATGGCAAAATAATAAATAAATAAGTCCTTTTAAAAACAAGTTCATAACAAATCATAAAAATAACAAAGTACTGCTTCATAAACAAAAGATTAAAATGAATATTTTAAAGCAGGCTCTATTGGTCACTTCTCAGCCAGGACAGAGATCAAGACAGCATTTTTTTTTTTTTTTTAAACTGAGGATAAAAATAAAAATCGTATTTTGTCCCATCACTAGTCTGCAAACCTGAATTGTGAACTACAAAGTTATGAGAAAGTTGCTCCACAAACTGGGTTCCTGCTAAGTGTGGCCTCCCTCCCTCTGAATTAGGCTCCTCCCCCTGTCTCTCGTTCCCAGACCACAGCGTGTGAGCTGCTTACCTTGCAGTGGGTGGTGGAAACAGGCAGGCCAATGTTGGAAGCTACCACCACGGTCAAGGCTGAGGCCAGTTCGATGCTGAAACCACTGCAGGGAAATAAAAAAACACTTAAATCTCTCCGGCGGGTTGTGTGCGAGCTAAATTATACTAATGTCTGAGGAGGATGTGGTTTAATGACTCAAGGAAAAACAGCTCTGTGAATACCTTGAGGGGGTGATGGGTGTAAGGTCCTTGCCCATAGTCTGGATCACTCTGCGGCCCCACACCCAGAGTCCGGCGCAGATGCCCACGCCGCCGTACAGCAGCAGCCAAATTGGTGTAGGTTCATTTGAATACACATTGCTGCTTTTGTAAACACTCCACAGAGCTACCAGCGGTCCAATGGCATTACTGCAGAGGAAACAATAGAATGATTTCAACAGGGGATAATTATTTTTGACTTTTGAGATGAACCGTGACCAGTAAAAATGTCCACTTCAACATACCAGAAATACAAAAGTATCTTTTTTCAGCTACATGACTGTTAACAAGTGACCTTCATGAAGGAATCTGCATACCTAACGTCGTTTCCCCCGTGGGCAAAGGATCCGAAGCAGGCGGTAAGAATCTGGAGGAACTGGAAGAGAGTTGAGACTTCTGGCTTGTCCGCCTCAAGGCCATCGTCTTCCAGAGAGCTTTGGCTGCTGCCTGCGTCCTCCTTCGCCATTTCCAGTGTCACGTCCCCCTCTCCCAGGGCTTCGGGAGTGGTGTGCTCTGCCACAGCATTGCAGTAGCTGGTGTAACTGTCCATTCGCACGCGCTTCTTCTCCTGCCCTCCTAATGCCGTGACCTTGTCGCCATCCTCGTAGGCACGATATTCTCCCTCTCTGTGCTTGAAGTCTCCGTGCATGCCGATGATGGCCATGGTGTAGGAGGTGTAGCTGTTGTTACGGCGGATGGGTCGGTCCCCCCCCTCGCCCATGCAGTCCCCGACCTTGGCCAGGTGGAGTTTGTGCAGCAGGTCCTTGTAGAGGCCTGAGTCTTTGTGCACCGTGTGGTACTGGCTGTACCCGTTACTGGGGATCTGTGCCGGCCTGTTGTTGAACTGGTTAGCTGAATTTGCGGCGCCATTGCTGTGCTGGTTGTTGGCCTGACCGTTACACTGAACCTGTTTGTCTGCAGAAAGGGGGAGAAAACATTTGTAAGTCTTTAATAGCATTTGTCTAGGACTGTGGGGGAAAAAACACATTATTTTATCATACGATATAGAATTGACCGTTCTCTTAAAGCTAAACTCAATGTTGCCCATTAAGTATACATTCACCTCAACATGAGGCCAGAATGCCCAGCAGGGTTTTCCCTTTATGAGTCTTTGGAAGTTCCCACAAGCTCATGACATTCATTGTTTGGGTAATGTGGTTCAATATTTGAACGTTTTTAATAAAACAAATATTCCAAGGTTGTCCTTACATTACAATTCCATCATTTTATCGGTAGTATAAAATTATAATAGAATTATCATTTGTCCTGATTATTACTGTTATAATATATCAAAACAAAAATAGTTATTGTGATAGGCCTATGTGTAAGGCCTTTCATAATTGTATTAATGTAACAGAAAACATACATTACCACCACAAACCATGAGGTTACTTATTTAATTAAATCCTAAGTGTTTAACTATGATGCTTCTTGGCACACGTACCATCATTTTCATTGCTGCAGTCATTGTCATCAGAGTCTCCAATGTCAAACGCCACCCTGCGTTCCTTATTATTGTCAACATCGTCTGAATCTCCAAAGTCAAACGCCACCCTGCGGTCCTCAGAGGCGGCCTGGGGCTGAGCAGATGCGCTTTGATCGACAGGTGGAGTGGTAGTCGTGTCCGTGGCAGTCTGTTTCAGGATCGGACATGTGGCCTCCTTCGGCTCCCTCTTCTCCATCAGGGGGCTCTCAGAGGGGCTGGAAGACTTGAGATCTCCTAGTAGGGGAGGGGTAATAGTGAGCTGTTGCTTGAAACATATTCAGTGTACACTAGATATACCAGCACGGTCCATGTTGCATAACTAACGAGTCAAGAAAAAAATATTTTAAATGCAACCTAACCTCACAGGATCAGATAAATGGATTATGACATTACTAGGAACATATTTACACTACTGCTCAGCTTATGAAAGACAAGAGTCAACACAGCCAGTGGCTCACATAACAATTATGTGTTGTTTTAAACAGATACTAGAGATAATATTTGTATTTGATATTTCTCAGTTTTCTGACTAGGTGGCAACATTGCATCATCCAAACTGGTCAAAGCTGACGTGAAGCACTCAGTTACCCTCTGACTTCCACCCACGTGCACGGCAAAGGCCATGTCAACCGAACTGTTAGGCCTATTTTAGTCAAGGAGCTAAAGGCCAATTAGTCGATCACTATGACCAGATTAGGCAGCCGGGCTGCAGGGTGGATGTTGATTTAGACTTGTTTTAGAATTAGACATTTATCTGATACTAAGAGACATTAAGAGACAGGCAAGTATTGCATACAAATATTTAGAGATCAGTCTCTGACAATGTAATACTTTAGTAGAGAACCATAACCCTAGTTTTTTTTTTTTTTATAAATCAAGTTTTGAATGTTAAAAAAGTGTTTTGAAAACTAAAACATTGGTGCTAAACCCTAGTTTGTCAGAAAGTTATTCTGTTATTTGCCCTTACATTGTTAATGCAGTTCACATTGACTTAAAGACTTGTTATGAAGGGACCACTGAATACAAAGCACTGTATTGTTAAGACACAAGAGGACTGCATACATTCATAAAGGTTGAAATGGATGGCATTACCCTTCAACGCTGAAACCACACAATGGGTGTGTGCGTGCAGATGGCTTATGGGGGTTTTGCCTTTAATCCCGGTTTATGGAACAAAAGCTAATGACAATATTTTCCTCTGATTTCTATTAGAGCGACGTTCCTGAGCACCATTTACCAGATGAATACGAGAACGCAGTGTGAATAGTTTGAGGTTGCAAGTGCCATCTTATATCCCTTGCTTGTCCAATGATGGTTAGGAAAACCATATTTTTTGTGGTCAGCAGAAAATGACAAGAATTTGAAAAACTGAATCATCAGGTACCAAAACATCAAAAACATAAATGTGACTTACGTTCAATCTTCTTCTTGAGGCGTGGGCAGACAATAAACCAGACCACAAGGGCCGTCAGCAAAGCGAAGCCCAAGGAGATGAGCAGGATGCCCCACCAAGGGATCTTGTCAAATCCCAACACTGAAGGATCGCCAGGTGCCAGGGACAGAATCAGACAGACACAAGAAGGAGAACAGAGAAAGGCAGTTTTAAAAAACAGGGCAGCGGGTGCTGCCTTTCTAGGACAACACACAAATAGGCTAAACAGCAAACTGAGCCATTTTATAAAGACATGTTGGTGGTATTTTTAGTAAGTATCATGAAGTCATGTTAGCATGAAAATATTCTTATTTAAAAACAAGGATGCCCGAATCAATCAACGATCAATTAGAATTACAGTGATATAGCATAACATCAATGACATCTGACCAAGTGTCAACCTTTAGCTCTAGTTTTTACAAGCACGCCTGAATTGCGTCATTGTGCCACGTCCTAGTTAAATATGGAAAGCATGTGTACTCCCTGCTTTAAATAATTATGCAACACTAAAAAAGGTGAAAGACACAAATGTCCCCATGACCCCAAAATGCCCCACCAACACTGCACATGGAAAAGAAGTTCCTTAAAAAGGCAACATTATTAAAAAGGAGTAAAAGAAGGGAGAGTCCTTTACTGGACCTCTGAGTTTGCTGTAGCAATAAGGACACGCTCCTGCCAAGACTGCAGCAAAGCTGGTGCAGAAGAGCTGGATATAATGCAGCACGTGCTGGTAAAAAGCAACAGTTTAAATGTCCCCAGGGAAGCATTCATCTGTGTCATACAGAGAAGATGCAAGTAGGGAGTGCAGCTCTGAGAGAACAAAAACAAAGGTCTGCTGAAAATCCCAACAATACCACCACCAGTGAGGTGACCTTGGCCATGCATATAAGAACCACAAAAACACATTCTCTCCGAGTTTATGATAAACAGGAGTAAACAAGCGCCAAGGCTAAGTGATAAGTGTCTCTGTGTTCCTTTGGGTCCACTCTCTGCACTGAGTCACGCTGCAGCACGAGACTGCAGAGCCCCTTACTGATGTTTATTTAGTTACGCAATGGAAGCTCACTCCCGTCAGGATTGGAGAGGAAAAAACCGGAAGGAGGCTCTGTAACAGCAGCTCTCGTCTTTCACTGAGCTCACATGTAGTGGGACACCCAGTAACAGGTGGGATTTGTCACCACTTAGGAAAACTCAAAAGAAAAAGTAAAAAAAAAAAAACTTCCACATGACATACTACATACACAATTCAGATGAACACTCTTTGTCACAGTGACTTGTTTGTTCTAACAATATATATAAAAGAGCGGATTTAAAGGCTAGCCTAGGTCTAGCCTTGTGATAAACCCTCCCACACAAAGGGGTGAGTCGACACCACAGCCATGCAGTGGGATGAATGAGATGGGACAGGAAATGTACTTTAACCACGGCTGCGTCCAAACCCCTCCCATAAACCTCTGTATCCCGTGGCCTGCATTACACAACAACATGTTTTGTTGTTTTTTCCACTACCATATGTGAATCAAGCAGCAAACCAAAATTACAAAGATGTAAAGTGGCAGTTTCTGACTCACTTGGCAAGTAAACTTTAGTTACATCTTCTCACTTCTGTCTAGAGCCCCAAATAGAACTTAGCAACAGTATTAGGATACGGTTACAGCTGTATTAAGTCTTTGCTCTGGAGGGATCTATAAGACCAGCTAGACAATACGTTTCTATCAATGACAGTCTCTGAAGACTAAGACTTTGTTTGAGGACAATGGATCAGGTCAAAATAAGTCTGGAATTCAAAAGGTGTGCATCATCTCATGTTGCTGATTGTTTGGCGTCCCCTGAGTGACCAACACTACCGGGTGTTTGTTTTTCAGAGGGTAACCCAGGCAGAAAATGTGTTCCTAGCTTAACACATTGAGGCTTGTGTAGGTGGGGTCAAAATGTACTGTCTCCATGACACAGAGCACTTTGAAACATACAATGGTACGCAAAATAAATGGTGTTTAGAACGGCATGAAATAGGCCAGCAACATGGACAGAATTCAGGGACAACTTAGCTGATGGGGAACTGCATCTGAGATTCTTTGTCAAAAGCTCTGAAAAATACCTACAGTAGCCTTTAAGATTTCCTTCCTTGTTGTTACTCGTTCTTATATTTTGGAATGTCTTTTTCGAGTATCTCGCCCAGATTGTCAGTAGATGGAAGTGATTCTATAGCAACTTAGAAAGCCACCTTTTCTCTCTATCCAGGTGACAAGCATGTGGAAAATGTGTGTGGTGTAGTAATGTGGAGTAGGACCATTATCGTTAATCTGTTTATGTGTTAGATTTTCATTGAAATGAGTGACAGCACTGAAGTGATTGAAGGTGTTAAAAGCCCAAGTTACACTAACGCCCCGTCTACACTACAGGCATCGAAAAATGCTTTCAACGCTTCGCCCATTCATTTGAATGGGGTGACGTAGAAGATTTTGAATCTTCGCCGAACTGCATTGTTGAGCAATGTTCAACTTTTTATGCTCCCGATGATGGCATCAGCCAATCAAATCCCGTTTATGCAAATCCCGCCAGTACAAGCGCTAGCCAATCAAACCGCGTGCAAGCTGGGAGAGCCAGAGTTCATTTCCTCATATTCCAAACGAGAAATTACGGTAGCAAATCACCCGGTTCTTTACGACCAGAACTATTTACCGGGATACAAACCGGAGGAACCAGGCATGGAGGGAGGTGGCAGAGACAGTGGGTGAAACTGGTAGGTTTTCGCCTGTTTGGGGGAGTTTATATCCAGTTTACTTCGTTTTAACATTGCTATTGCTTTGTATGCCGGGGGCGGGCGGGAGATTCCTGATTGGTTGTTGGTCGCGAGAAATCGCCACGCCCAGCTTCAAGATTTTTTGATGCCTGTAGTGTAGACGGGCCGTAAGCTTTGTCTGTAACAGAGCAACAGCTGACCATCAAATTCTTTGCTGGCCAAAATTGCATGCACATGCTGACTTGAGGTCTCTGGCACTGGTGTATATATTGAGTATAGAATGTGCTGTGGGATGCCTGGTGTCCATTCGCACCACTGTGATAAGATCTAGATCAGGGAAGCAAACATACTGTATTGAGCTGGGAGAAGATATCACTGCTGCATTAGAGTTCATATACCAGCAATATTGAGCTGTCGTTGGCATGTGAGCCAGGGAAGTATACTATCCAGAACTGGGCTCAAGCTTAGCAACTCAAGTCTGGTTTGGATGATAAACACACGACAGTTAAAAAATATATAATTAAATGGATGGATACGTAATTAGCTGTAATTCATCATGCAGGAATCGATGGTTAATGTTAAACCGGCTCAACTGTAGTCTTGAGGCTTTAACAATGAGAATTGCTAAGGTGTCTGAAATGCAGTCTCGCACCTTTTTCTTTTTCATGTGAGGTACCCAGGTACAGGTCCTCATGTACAGTGCTTTGAGGTGTGAGGGACTTCACACAACTGTACAGAATGTGCCTGGCTAAGCAGGGTTATGGGCTAAGCTGGAACTGCATCTCCTCTCTGTGAGCGTGCCGCTGATGTGCATGCACACATCAGTGCACAATTTCTGGTCAAACTCTGGCCTGTAGCCGCCATTTAATGGCCCAGGCCAGCTAACATCTTGAACTGTTAGGCCCTGTAGAGAGAAGAAAACACAAGGAGCGAAAGTTGCTCGTTTAATGACGAGATTCTGGAAAACGAAATGCCAACATTTAATGAATTACTATACAAGTTGTGAGCAGTAATAAAACAATAGCCATTTAAAAACACCCTCTTTACTTCTCTGTTCCTCCTTCATGAAGGGCAGACAGTGACGTCAACAGTAAAGTGAAATCTTATTTCCATCTCCCTGTTGTGCTCCGCTCTAAAACTTCATTCCAGCTATGACCCACATAGAACCACAGGCAAGAAAAGCCCCAAAAAACATGTTAAAATAAACACAGCTTCTGTGAAAATGGTAAACAGTCTGGTTCAGTCTGAAATAGCTGTGGGCATCCGGCTGTTTGAGGGAGCAGTTTATTTTAAGCTGTGGCTGTGGGCAGGCATGCAGAGCAAAATGACTGAAACAATGATACTCACTCGGAGCTCCAGTGTACATGATGGAGAAAACGTTGATTCCCATAGTCACAGCGTAAAACACAGGCAGGGCTCTCAATCCGTTAGGCACAGGGTCTTTCTACAGGGACAAAACAAAGCACCAAGTCAGAAAAACTCATTCCACTCGCATTAACAGAATTGCCAGACCTTGCCGTCAGGTTACAGTAATATGAATCTCGCTGTCATGATGTAGATAAGAAACTGCTTCAGAGAACAGTAGCTTGATTCTTACCATGCAACAAACATTTCCTCTTTTTCTTTTTGGGAGGGGGGAGTTGAAACTGACCCAAAAACATCTCTCAGGAAGAATATCCTCTAAATCAGAAACAAATACTATCTACAACTTGAAAAAAAAAAAAGCAAGCGTACCTTGTGTAAGATGAACATTCGCACAAAGTAGAAAAGAACGGCTGACATTATTCCGGACAAGAGAGGACTCAGGAACCAGGAAGCAACTGCGATGCAAGAATGAATTGCAATTAGGGGAAATGCAACAGTTTGACAATTCTGTCAAATAAATAAAAACATATACATATACTTAAAAAAAAGAGAAAACATTTTTCTTGTCGGGAAACGGATTCAGTTTTGTCGGGAAGACTCTTTTTCATCAGGTTTGGGCTTTCAATAGAGGAACATTGCGATGCAATCTATCATCTAATGCAACAAATGTGAGAAACAACTTGTGAAATTAGAGCTGCTACTGTATATTCCTGTAAAGCTTGCTGACTCATATTCTCAATTGGCTCATTCTTTAACAAGCATTGAGCATCAAACATTTAAAACCTAGACAGCAAAATCGCAACATTACATATTGTACAAGTGGTGATTTCAGCTTTAAAATGTGCAATCCTTCCCAAATGTCTAATTCTTTGATTACCCAAGTATTGAAGGCCATCAGATAAAACATTGGCTGATATGTTATAATTGCAATTACTAGTCACACCAGGCCATAACATCAATATATTCTAGGGGTGTAACGGTACACGTACCAAAATTATTCGGTACGGGCCCTACGGTTCGGTACACGAGTGTGCCGAACAAATATAACGTTAAACGGAAAAAATTGAGAACAACTTTTTGGAAGTAATCTCAGGTGCTGCGTCGCAGCATTGAGAGTAATTTGCTCACATTGGGTTCAACGCGATGAGAGGGCATACTATGAGAGCTGGTCAGAGGAATGCGTTCAAATGTAGTCAGTAATTTGAGGAACTGTCGAAAATTAATGGCGAACGCAGATAAAGTTGAGTTCGAAAATCCTCCAGCATCATTGAAGTCTCCGGTTTGGGAACATATTGGTTTCGCAGTTACGTACAAGGAAGACGGACAAAGACAGGTGGACCGAACCAATGCTGTTTGTCTGCATTGTTCAACTAACATTGGTTACGCGGCTGGCAATACATCAAACTTGTACACTCTTGAAAAGGCATCACCCGAACGTGAATATCACCGGTACCAAAATAAAAAAGACTGAAGTGCAAACCCAACTCCCGCTAGCATTTAAGCCTCCACCACTCGCAAAAAGTTCAGACCGATCCAAAGCTATTACAAACGCCAAATATCCTTATGTTGCCATGTTAGCAAAGCGCTACCTGGCTGTATCTGCTACCTCTGTCCCTAGCGAGAGGGTGTTCTCCACAGCAGGAGACATTGTTAGTGCCTGCTGATCTGCCCTTTCGGCAAGCAATGTGGACAAGTTCATCTTTCTTTAAAAAAAAAACATGAAAATACAATGACAAGCAAGTCCTAATGTCAAACTGGCTGCTTAGGTACTAGTACAGTACAGTTCAAATACAGATTATTTCAGTTAATCGAAATGCTGCACCTTAATGTTATTATATTTTTTATTTATTTGAGTGAATATTCACAGTTTAATAATAATTAAAAACCCAAAACTAATAGTTTGTTTTGTGAGTAGGCTACTAGTACAGTAAAGTTCAAATACAGATTATTTCAGTTCATTGAAATGCTGCACCTTTATGTTTATTTTATTTTGTATTTATTTGAGTGAATACATTATTCACAGTTTAATAATAATAAAAATATATATATGTTTTGTTTTGTGAAAAAAAATTCTGCTGTACCGAAAACGTACCGAACCGAACAGTGACCAAAAAACCGAGGTACGTACCAAACCGAAATGTTTGTGAACCGTTACACCCCTAATATATTCTATGACGTATATCAATTAATCACTGGGGGAAATTAAGTGAGCGGATAAGAGTGTTTGACTTACCGATACGGAGAAGTTCAAGCCATCTGACTCCCTGCGAGCCTCTGGCAACAAGTGAGAAGCCGATAGTAGCACCAACAATGCAGTGTGTTCCAGAGATGGGGAGTTTAAGGAAGGATGCAGCCAGCTGCCACACAGCAGAACCTAAAAGAGAAAACAATCATTGATCATATTAGGCTGACAAACCAACACATAATCAGCTTTTAGTCAACTTTAGAAATCAGTTAAAAAGATAAACATAAATGCAATAGGTGGATATGGCAAAACACAATATGAATGTGTTTTGGTAAAACATTCAAAAATATTTGCAGTAAGCCAATTCATATAAATAATTTGTTGACAACTTTATTCAGACATTTTGCAAACAACGAACAATTAGTTTGATCCACATTTCCAGATGTGGGTTTGACACGCTCCAGTTGTGATAACCAAATGGCGCACAGCCTTATATTCCACACAGATCTATTCACAGGGTTCAATGACCGTAGGTTTAACTACACACAAGATATGCTGCAGGTACTCACCGAACATGGCGCTGATGGATCCAGCCATCAATTCCTGCTCAGTGCCGTTGTACATGCCCACATCGATGATACCCTTGCGGATGGTTTCACTCACTTTGGCCCCAAGGAGCACAGACCCCACAGTCTCAAACACAGTGGCCAGAATGCATGCCTGTCGCAAGGTGACCACTCCAGAGCCAACGGCTGTGCCAAATGAGTTGGCAACGTCATTGGCACCCACAGAAAAAGCTAAGACGAAGGCAATGATGAAGCCCACAACCAGCAGCCATGTGTATTCTGTCAGATAAGTGGACTGGGTCGCTAGCCCCACTGTGCTCGCCAGTATTATTGCAGTGGCAGTTGTCGAAACCATGATTTTCGACTATAGAGAAATTGCTTCACAATCTTTAAATGGGAAATAATGCCTGTCGAAGTTATTTATATTGCTACTTAAAAACAGCAGCTAGTTTTAAATAAAAACAGAGGTAAATGGTTAATAAATATCTTATTTAGGCTTGCCTGTTTTAAAACAGGGTGCAAACTTGTAATGTGTTTAACTGGTACTGACCAGAAAACGATTAAGGTAAACAGAGGTGTAGTGTGGGCGTATTGCTATCCTGTAATTAAACTAGATCTGTTCTTGTTCCTTTTGTGCTGAGATGTCACACAGATTAAAACTGCCATTGTGCAACTTCAAGTGTAGATGAGCTTGGGTACATTCTGAAAAGACAAAAGACACAAAAAAAACGGCTGCTTTAAAGTCTGTTATTTCTCATTCGACCTTCACGTGGAGGGTCATGAAGAAGCATACACAACAAGACTGACACAACGGAGCACAGATAGGGATAGTTTCAAGCGGGTTAAACATCCTCTAGATAAGATAAAACATGTCAGAAACGTGGAAACAACAGTAGTAAACGCTAACAATCGGAAGGATGGTTTCTACTAGATGCCTTTCCTGGAAACCTAACGAGAAGCCATTTTTTGTAAATGTCGCAGGAAGAAACCGGAGCTTAGATTACCCCAACGTCCTCAATTTTAACCGATTTACCACCTGTATAACGATCTATTAAGTTTCATTTCTAGCACTGCTGACTGTGGATGACATTACGAAGTAATGAGTGCCTTAGTTAATAGGGGACATGATAGTAGTGTTTGCGTGTGCACGTGCCGTCATTCATTCACAGAACACAACCCTGAACACGAGCATCTGTTCATACCGCTTCACGTGACAAACAGCTCGAATATACGATATCTTAAATTAATGTAAAAGGCAGTTATGGCTACTATAATGGATAAGGTATCAGTTTCAATAATGTTTGATGTATTTTCTTTTGTAAAAAGGGGATGCAACCGGATGTGACTCAACGACATTCGCTGATATGCGTGTGTTGTAACCTTTTTTTAAAGCTCAACATAAAATAGTTTGCATTTCCTTCATCCCGTTAACCTAGGTTCGAGTCATCAATGTTGACACGGAAGCAAACACTATAATCTATCCTAAAACAAGCTGTTAAACCTACAATCCCGGTAGCCGCGTCTCCCCCTTCGCTTATACTAAAAACTCCTTGGTTAGCTGTGAGTACACAATGGTGTATCTGACCAGCTGGTGTTAGCATTAGCTTTGAGCCTACATTTAACGGTGATAGCCTTATTTCCGGAGTTCAGTGAAAAAACATACGCAACACTGTACATTATATCTTCCGATAGAAAGTCTGAGTTAGAAAAACTTACCAAACGTAGCAGTTGTCAGACTTGCGGAGCACAGTGCTCGTTAGCCAGTAAGCTAATTAGCGCAGATAGAGTCGTTACGGTAGCGCGCGCGGGATAACGGATAAATAAACGGATTTGAAGACGACCCCCTTCGAAAAGACGACTTTCTCTAAAAAAATAAAAAGGTAATAAAGAATCAACGTCAAAAAGCTAATTACGATACGATGTGAGATAACTCCAAATCCAGAACCGTCTATGATTGAATGAGCTCGCACAGCCGCGTGTAGAACTTGTTCGTACCGGGGAGCGGAACAGACTTCTTTATTGGCAATGGATACACCCTCGTGAGGCCCCGCCCCGTGGCCAGCTGTCAGCCGGCCCTTTTATTTTTTTTAGGCTCATCACGAGTCCAGTGCATGTTCGTCAGAGGATCCCACATCAGAGTATTTTCTTAAAGGTAACATGGGACGAAAGATAACACTTCAGGATGAGGATATTTGTATAAGCTTTAACTGTGATGGATTTGATCAAATGTTGTTTACAACTCGTTTGTTTATTTTCACATGCACAAGAATAAATTGACTGACTCTAAACCACATTTTGCATATTTTCATTACGGCAATCGGCAAGCGCTATTGTTATTAAAAAGGTTAAAATCAAGCAGGCAATCAAAAGTAAATGAGTATTTGATAAATATTTGTACTTGAATGTTACCTTTTTTAAATTATTATAATTTTCTTTACATTGCTTTCTTTATATTTTTTTATTTACTTTTTTATTATTATTTTTACTCTGTATGTGTACCTGTGTACCCCCGATGTGTTGTGTGTATTTAAAATTTGATGTACGTATATATTTTCTTGAATATAGTAGAAAAAAAAGCATCACACATCAGAGAAAAGTCTTGTTATATCACTTTTTGACAAGTACTTTACTTTACATTTAATGTGAATAATACTCTTAAGTACAATTTTTAGTTGCTTGTACTTTTTATTTTCATTTTGCTTTATTATACAACTGTATTACACTTTTTGCGAGAGGAACATTATGTACTTTGTAAAGTGTGCAGGCTACTGTTCTGCACATATCCCATTCAAAGATAGCTATTTTGCATATCAGGTTATTATATACTAAACATATGCGGATCCTATAAAATGCACTACATTAACAAGGTAAATACCCAACAGTATTCAAAGTTGGTTGCTTCAAACTAAATGCTGCCTGCACATTAATGCATAACTACAACCCAAAAAATACAATCATGAGATAATATAACATATCTCTGTCTGTCTGCTGTGTCTCTCCTTAACCATTACCTACATGTTCATGTGACCTGCATTTACAATTCAACCTTGTAGCAGACAAAAAACACATAGCCCTAACCACTGCTTTTCCATCCGAGGCAAACAATGTCCCGTCAAAACAGTGCAGGAAAACACCCGGTGGTGGGGATGTTGACTGCATTACAGAGGACTTGTCATTCATTCAAGTGCATTCGACTGGAAATCATAACACATTCACCCTCAAACAAAAGACTTTTTCTTTAGTGATGTTCTTTTATTGTGTTCAAGAGAGACATAATATGTTGAATGGAAGAAGAATTGCTCAATAAGCACAGCAAAACATGTTTAGATGACTTATAGTTTAGCCAAAATCGTTGTTGCATGACAAAACAACCTCAACTGTTAGAACTCACTAAACATAACACAATGAAACATGTATTTAGATATAATTGTTATTTTGATTTTGTCCTTACTCCCTCATTATCTATCCCAACTTGACGTCACTAATTTGAGGATCATGGAACATTTCCTCATTCTAAATCCATTGGGCAATGGTTAGGGATGGTTCGGCAGTGATCACTGGTACTTTCTCATACGATTCTTATGCTGGAGCCTGAATGCAGCATTTCACAAAGGAAGGAGTGGCGCTCACATCTGTTTTATAATTCGTCAATCGGTGACTTTTAAACTACGCTATCTGAAGAAAAATAACAAAGAAAAATCGAATTCGTAACTTCAAAATGTGTATTTGTTGTGTTTTAATTTGTTTTTGTCTTTAGAGAAATATACAAGTTACTGACAGTTATATGTACCTGTTTTCTACTTCCTCGCTAGTAGCCAAACACGTGACCTCGACTTAATAAACGATTAGATAGGAGGATTGTCAATGTCAATAAAGAGAAAAACAGTAACATTCAAGTTAACTTGCGTTTGTGTTTCTAGCTTTCACTCCAACAGTTAATAACAGGCTTTATCATCGACCTCCTTCAACGATGTGAAGTAAACAAATGTATTTACGTTGTGCTCATTAGTCAAATGTTGTAGCCTAGGTTTTCTAACTTTTTATAGCAGTCAGAATATAATCGATATGTCGGTTGCTTCTGTTGTTTTTATTGTTAAGACAAAAAATAAAAAGGCACATGCTGTGTTTGCACGAGGTAAACAAATATCTAGTAATGGTCTTATGGTACTGAAATCCCTCACTCCTTTCATGGGAAAGACATGGGCCCTTTCTCATTTCTCTAACTCCCCTCCTCGACTCCTATCCTCGAGACTTAGTCCCGCCCACCGGAGATGCGAGCCGAGGAGCCGAGGAGGGGAGCCGAGGAGAGAGGAGGGGAAGCAGCAGGCGGTTAGAGAAATGAGAACTCTTCTCCTCTGAGCGGTCATTTTAAAGAGACGTCCATTAATGATGACAGGAGGCACAGCAGCCCTCTGTCGGATGGACAGATGTGTTGGGCGGCGCCAGGATTTTTTTGCTGTAGTAGCTTAGCAGTTGCTATATGACAGCACGGCGTTGCTAGTTAATTTTCAAAATAAACAAACAATACCAGTGGGCCAAGCACGAGCCTGTTCATATTGTAGCGTTCACCGCTATTCAAGATCACTCAAGCCTTCAATGTCGAAAACGTTCTCTTTATTTACAGAACCAATCAATAGTGTAACACTCATGACTTTCACGTAACACACACCGGAAAACGCACACACACACACACACACACACACACACCTGGGGGGTATACTGCGAAGCAGGATTTTCGCTTAGCCGGCTAAATTCAGGGAAAACTCCGGCTTTCCGGTCATCCGAAGCTGGTTCTCTTTTTAGCAGGCTAGATCTCCATGGTAATATATGCTAAGCAGCTAACCTGGTCGGGACCAGGGGGGTATACTGCGAAGCAGGATTTTCGCTTAGCCGGCTAAATTCAGGGAAAACTCCGGCTTTCCGGTCATCCGAAGCTGGTTCTCTTTTTAGCAGGCTAGATCTCCATGGTAATATATGCTAAGCAGCTAACCTGGTCGGGACCAGGTTAGGTTGCAGGCTAAGAGCTCAACTCAGTGAAAGCACCGCCTGCTGACCAATCAGAGCTCAGTGTGCGGAGTTTAAAGCGATCAAGTCATATTACAGGAGAAAGGAAATACAGAAAAACTGCCGTCGCAGGAAAGACGGCCGGCAAAAATCATCGACTGTGTGAACGTGAACATTAATAGAATATCACCTCCCATCTTCAGAGCAATCTGACTATTATAACATTAGCGTTAAGAAAGCTTACTTAAATATCGGCCACAACATAAGTAACCGGATCAGAGTACATTAAGTACAGTCCGCGGCATATCACTTCATAATGTATCACATATCTCCTTATCTGAGTCAGCTGAGCCGTATCTGGCCGTGCAACACTCACAGTGTCACATACTGTATGCAGAAGTATTATTTTAAGCAACACATAAGTTGACGAAACACTCGAGACAAATGTAATTAAAGTCAGATCGTGTTTTAGACGGGCAGTGATATCATAAACCTGTTAATGTACGCATTCAAACACTTTTTCTTTTACCAGCTGTATTCACCTTGCAGGTGCAGCTATGTGGCTTTTATCCTGGATAAAGTGTTTAAGTCATGGATGTTTAAAGTTTAACTTCTTCATTTTTGACTAGTATTAAAGTTCACTTTTCATTCAGGAAGTATGACGCTGCGCTGTCAGTGCGCTTCTCCATGTTTGTGATTGGTCGAATGCTCCAGATACCACCCCTTTCATGTGAACGCGCACCTAACTAGATAGGACACGGCTGGCTTGAGCGATCCACTTGATAACCAGCGTCGTAGGACAGTTTAGCGAGAGCGCGTATGTTTTGGATTAGGCCAACCGGCTAACTCAAACATATCCAGGTTAGGTTGAACCAGGTTCGCAGTATAGGCCCCAGGTTAGGTTGCAGGCTAAGAGCTCAACTCAGTGAAAGCACCGCCTGCTGACCAATCAGAGCTCAGTGTGCGGAGTTTAAAGCGATCAAGTCATATTACAGGAGAAAGGAAATACAGAAAAACTGCCGTCGCAGGAAAGACGGCCGGCAAAAATCACCGACTGTGTGAACGTGAACATGAATAGAATATCACCTCCATCTTCAGAGTAATCTGACTATTATAACATTAGCGTTAAGAACGCTTACTTAAATATCGGCCACAACATAAGTAACCGGATCAGAGTACATTAAGTACAGTCCGCGGCATATCACTTCATAATGTATCATATATCTCCTTATCTGAGTCAGCTGAGCCGTATCTGGCCGTGCAACACTCAAAGTGTCACATACTGTATGCAGAAGTATTATTTTAAGCAACACATAAGTTGACGAAACACTCGAGACAAATGTAATTAAAGTCAGATCGTGTTTTAGACGGGGCAGTGATATCATAAACCTGTTAATGTACGCATTCAAACACTTTTTCTTTTTCCAGCTGTATTCACCTTGCAGGTGCAGCTATGTGGCTTTTATCCTGGATAAAGTGTTTAAGTCATGGATGTTTAAAGTTTAACTTCTTCATTTTTGACTAGTATTAAAGTTGACTTTTCATTCAGGAAGTATGACGCTGCGCTGTCAGTACGCTTCTCCATGTTTGTGATTGGTCGAATGCTCCAGATACCACCCCTTTCATGTGAACGCGCACCTAACTAGATAGGACACGGCTGGCTTGAGCGATCCACTTGATAACCAGCGTCGTAGTACAGTTTAGCGAGAGCGCGTATGTTTTGGATTAGGCCAACCGGCTAACTCAAACATATCCAGGTTAGGTTGAACCAGCTTCGTAGTATAGGCCCCTGGAAGGGGCGGTCTGTCCCTAACTCCCACCAACAACATTGCCTAAATAACGCACTTTTCCTCCTCTCTGGCCTCATTCTGTGACTGTGACTGTGAGAAATGTTTCCATTTTCGATCTACTGAGAATTAGCCAAGTAACAGTTCACGCAGTAAATTACAACGACCCGCCCCTGATAGATCCCGCGAAAATGTATCATAATACACATTCTCGCGGGCTGCGAGAATGTGTATAAATATGATACATTTTCATATCAAAACAATGGGGTTGCTAAGCCGTTGCTAGGCCAATTGTTGGAGTTGCTATAGCAACTCCTAGATACCCCCTGGCGCCGCCCCTGTGTGTTCATGACTACTTATATATTTACTTTGATTCATTCACAGTGTGGTATAATGAGACAATAACAGGCTACAGATGCGGACACACACACATGTATATATTTATGTATATACAATTTCAGAATCAAACAGAGCACTCTCATAATAACGTAACACTATCAGAGACTGGATATATCCCCCCCCTCTCTGGTCGCTACAATGAGGAAAATAAATTACAGGCCAAAAGTTGTATTTACAAGTATTAAAAGTAAGCAGAGGACACCAAACCAACTGAGACCTGTCTGTCCGCTGCATATACGCAACACTGTACCACACACGTGCACCTACAGCTAACAGCCGTTGTGTATTTTATTATGTGAAGCACTAAATGGTTTTAGAAAAATATGGACTCTTTGTTTGTAGATATCTACTAAACTACAGCAAATAAAGAGAGTTGGCCTGTTATACTGAGTGATATATATATTATACGCACTGCTCTGCTTTCTGCATGCACGGACCTCACAGCTGTTCTCTCTGGAAACATCGCGTCGTGATGAAAGCAGTTAATAAAATAATATCCAGGGGATGCATGCAGAGCTGTCATTGGCTGAGATAAGTCCGGCCGTGCGTCACGACTCTTTAGAGGCTTCTCAATACTCACATTTCCCCTCCTCGACTCCTCGGTCCTCCGGTAGTGACCCGGAAATGAATTTCAGCACGCCATTTTGAAGGACGTCTGATTTCTCTAAATGCACACCGAGGACCGAGGATCGAGCGTCGAGGAGGCTCTCTGGAGGAGCTATAACCGAGGATACACTGATGGTTCCTCCACGGCTCCTCCGCGGATGCATTTCCGGGAACGGTGGAGGCGTGCATCCCCTGGATATTATTTTAGAAACTGCTCTCATCGCAACGCGATGTTTACAGTGAGAACAGCTGTGAGGTCCGTGCAGAAAGCAGAGCAGTGTGTAAAATGTATATCACTCAGTATAACAGGCCTACTCTCTTTATTTGCTTTAGTTTAGTAGATATCTACAAACAAAGAGTCGATATTTTTCTAAGACCATTTAGTGCTTCACATAATAAAATACACAACGGCTGTAGCCTGATTATGCTTTAGGAGCTGTAGGTGTGTGTGGTACAGTGTGTAGGTGTGTGTTGTACAGTGCGCAGATGCAGCGGACAGACAGGTCTCAGTTGGTTTGGTGTCCTCTGCTTACTTTTAATACTTGCAAATACAACTTTTGGCCCGTAATTTCAATTCTCCATTTCAGCGACCAGAGAGAGGGGGGGGGATATATCCAGTCTCTGATTGTGTTAGGTTATTATGAGAGTGCTCTCATACTTTAAATTGCATATATTTATATAAATATATTTGTGTGTGTGTGTCCGCATCTGTAGCCTGTTATTGTCTCATTATACCGCACTCTCAATGAATTCAAAGTAAATATGTGGGGGAACAATGTTCAGCTGATCTAACAGAGATTATAAAATATGACAAAACACTGACAGCTGATGCAGCTGTTGCCACGTAATAATGAACAGACGTCGCTTTAATATGACCGCTCAGAGGAGAGGAGTTCTCATTTCTTTAAACGTCTGCTGCTTCCCCTCCTCTCTCCTCGGTTCCCCTCCTCGGTCCTCCGCTCGCATCTCCTGTGGGCGGGACTAAGTCTCGAGGAGGGGAGTCGAGGAGGGGAAATTTAAGAATTGAGAGAAGCCTCTTATGAAACATCTCTGTTGCCGGAAATGCATCCACGATGGAGCCGTGGAGGACCGTGGAGGACCCATCAGTGTATCCTCGCTCGGTTAGAGCTCATCCAGAGAGCCTCCTCGATGCTCGATGCTCGGTCCTCGGTCCTCGAAGTGCATTTAGAGAAATGAGATGTCCTTCAACATGGCGCGCTGAAATTCATTTCCGGGTCACTACCGGAGGACCGAGGAGTCGAGGAGGGGGATTTGATGAAATGAGAAAGGGCCATTGTCCGATAAATCGAAACACATTAGACACTTCCATTGATATCTGGGCAGCCTGAGTGGTGTCCAATGCAATGTAATATTTTATAAAAATTATTGAGGCCAGTGCTCAGATGTACAATAAAAAAAAAATTGTTGATAACATTTTTACTTTTGATAAAATAACTATTTATTTGATGAGTTATGGACTGTTTGTTGACATATTGAAACCTAGTTTTATGTATGATTAAACAGCGCCATCTGCCGTATACTACTATAATAACATACAATACATAACAGAAATTGGTGTTTTGTCCTTATCCTTTTATAAGGTGATTCGATGCGATTTTGTTATAATGTTTAACTCCCCCCCCCCCTACACGCTAAATCTGATCCCAGTTAATCGAAGAAACTGGAAAGTGGGGGGCTTAGGTAAGGGGCTAGCGTACTTGCTTGTGCCCGAACAATTCATTTAAGACAGGCTCCCACTGGGACCAATCAGAATAGGCCTTGAAAAACAAACGTCTAATGACCGGCCGCCGTACAGTTTGTAGGCGGGACTTCCGTGTGGGTGTGTAGGAGACTAGTAAAAGGAGGTCAAATGTTCTACAAGAGTTTGCAAGCGTGAAGCTGTGGAGGAAAGATTTACAGGTAGACAATTGTGTTGGAATTACTCTTGAAGATATAATCTACACTGTCGTTATTAGAGAATCGATTCAGAAAGAAGGCGGTGTTGAGTGTGGTACTTGTAGACATTTGACTCATAACGTTAACTAGCTTGATGCTAAAGACACATGACGCGTGCTCGTGGACATCTCCTTAACTAACGTTAAAACCAGAGTCAAAGTATGACTTTTGCTGGACATAAATCCGTGTTTTTACCCGTATAAAGGTTATGCGTTGTGCATCTCAACATACCCTTTATCATTAGCTGAGAAGTTTGTTAGCTAGCTGCTGCACTTTGCTGAAACTAATTTGTTTTTAGAAACTTGTGTCACGGTAACGCTGCTGGCATGTTTCACTCTATGCCCCGTCGTCCGATCTGTGAGATCGGTGTAACTACATTAAAGCTTCAAAGCGGCAGGACATTCAGGAGAACAGTCGAGGAGGGGAGAGGAAAGCTTGAGAGTCTCCCATGGCTGGATAGGCGCATGGGCCTGCTGCTGTCCTGGCTGCAGAGGGCAGGTGTCGGTGCCAGTGAGGCTGCTGGATCCGCACAGAAGAGGAAGGGCCTGCTCTCCATATTTGCCGATCACTGCGGCTTTGTAACCGGACAGAGGCTCCGGCGTTCGTGCCAGATCGGAGAGCTTTATTCTAACCTGTACTCCGAGCGTACCAGGTGGACCCTGGTTGGTAACCTATGGCGCAGATTTCAAAGCAAGAATGCACCCAGTGGGAAGCTGTTCGCGGCCCTGGCTGGTATATTCATGTGGGATAGTGAGAAGATTCAAGATGAAGACATTCACAGGTTTGTAATTATACATAAATTAATATTTAGAAAATGGCAAGAAAAGACATTCAGCTTCTGAACAGATGTCAGTGAATAATGAAAGTCATGTGAACATGCTATTGTTTTCACATTATCAACATCTTAATCCAGTTTAAATTATTCCAAGAACAGACAATATTGTTTTCCTACCATTTGCATTTGAAATTCAGCGTTCCATAATAATGTCACTGTTGTTTGCATCTATTTGAAGGTGTGGACTTGAACTACAAGAAATAGAGTCTGTCAAATGTCAAAACACAGCTTCAGGGACAGCTTCCAGACTTGAACCTGGCTGGGAAGTTGTGATGGATAAAAAAGGCTTCAAAGTGTGGAAGCGACCCATACCTGACAGTCACCTCTACGAATACAGAGGTCAGCCAACTCACAATCTCACATATGTAGCCAGGCTCTGGAACGCAGATAATAAAAGCACACATTTAACTCCGAGTTACTTTTGTGCTTGTAGCTTTTTCATGGTACTTTGGTGGTGGTGATATTGTTGGTCTGAAGTCGGCATGCTTTTTATTTATTTTTTAACAGTGTTGGGCTCCTACAACGATGTCACCCCAAGGCAGTTCTTCAATGTACAGGTACAAACTTTTCAAATGTTGATATGTGCTACTATGAATGTTTCTTCTTTAATTAATACAAAACATATGTTCAAAAGTTACTTATTCTACTGAGATGCTGGCTTATAATCAGAAAAACACCTGGAGCCAGGAGGGATCAGCAATCTTAATCTCTTATCAGGGTTTTGGGTTTGCTGCAATCTCCTCCCTTAGGAATTCTGACTGATGAACCGTGTATTACTGAAGTAAAAGGCAACTGGGAATGTTTGTCATTTTGTAAAGCAATTCATATACAGCATTGGGACTTTTATTTTTTCATGGGTTATGTTTATGGTATTTATATTGCAGCCTGTTTTACATTTCTATTTTCCAGCTACTATTGCGCAACCAGCATGTTTGCACTGCAGGACAAAAGCAACCGTAAATCTCGCTCTGTGTGCTATATTAAGCACCCAACCCTTGACTTATGCTTTCCCCCAGTTGGATACAGAGTACAGGAAGACATGGGACGCACTGGTTATCAAGCTGGAAGTGGTGGACAGAGATGTCTCTACAGGCTCTGAAGTTGTGCACTGGGCTACACACTTTCCTGTGAGTTTTTCCCGGGAATTTGTCCTACATAATGTGTTAACAGGGAGGTTTTATTTGTTTGATGTCCTATCAGAGCTTCCGTTAGCCGGTAATTACCGGACTCTAAATCTAAATCTCTCCAGTCAAAATAATTTCCCCTTAGCACAATACCACATCGGTTGCACCACTTATGTGACAGACAAGAATAGTATGTGACGGATAAGAATAGTAAATTCTAATGTCTAACATTTAATGTGGAGAAAGAGATGTCCTGTATGGGTTGATTGTGCGTTGATCTGTTGGTAATGCCTCGGGTTCCGGTGGGCATGTAAACAAATGCATAATGCTGCGCTATACTTTGCGGCCTCACCCGGTTGCATAGCGACGCTTATTGTTTAGGTGTCTTTTAATAAGCAGGTAGTCCTATCATTAGCTAGAACTAGCTGGATTTGATCGATATGGACATAAACGCGAGTGAAGTCTAATCTGACGGGAGAGAGAGAGATCAGCTGCTGCTGACAAGTCGACACGCAGCTCTGCATGACCACCTGCAGCGGTGAGCGGACAAAACACGCACTTCAGGTTAGAAAATCACACGTAGCTATTTTAATTACCTCTCAAACTACCGTAACTAGTTATAAATATGTTTTATTTTTACTGTCGGGTCACTCATTACTGATCCACGAGCTGCGTGATACTGACGGGCTGTCAGGAGAGGGAGAGAGTGCTCTGTTTATTATTGTAAGTTACTGTACACTTTTGAATAATGTAGTTAATCTATTATAATTGGTTTGTTTAATATCGAATCATATCAATTTGTTTTAAAGCTCAATAAATAACAAAGAAGACCTTTGACCGGCACCTTTCTCAATTTGTCCAGAAGATTTAAATTTTTAACGGACATGTTGACCGGCAAAAAAAAATTCTAACGGAAATTCTGCGTCCTATATATATTCATGTTGCACTGTTGGAGGAGCCTGTGACTTAAGTTTTTCATTGCCATATCTACACTGTGGCTAATGTGCATATGACAATAAAGCCTTGAAACTTCAAACTTTTCCTTTGATGTGTTGTCCAAGCAAAGTATAACCTTGGCTTATGAAGTGGTCATTTTTGCTTAAGATTGTCAGCTGCTAACCTTGTTTAATCCCCCCCCACAGTATCCCATGTACTCAAGGGACTATGTGTACGTGCGCCGCTATGATGTGGACCCAGAAAACAACTTGATGGTTCTGGTATCCAGGTAGGACTTAAAAAAGAATGTATCTTGATTCAACTGTGCTGTATTTTTGATACATTAATAAAGTAGTTGCGTCTGTATTTTTCAGACTCTTTTAATATTTGTAATTCTGTTGTTTTAGAGCCGTCCAGCATCCCAGAGTCCCAGAGACTCAGGAGTTTGTAAGGGTCCATTCATACGAGTCAAAGATGGTCATCCGCCCTCACAAGTCCTTTGATGAGGTTTGTCCTGCATCTGTTGTGACACAAATGTATTTAATTTGCATCCAGGGTCCTTTTGTAGCCATTGAGTTTGACGTATGTTTTCCTTACAGAATGGATTTGATTATCTGCTGACCTACAGTGACGACCCTCAGACAGCCTTTCCCCGTTACTGCGTGAACTGGATGGTGTCAAGTGGTGAGCTCTTTTCACTGGTTAAAACTACTTTGGGCCGCATGGAACCATTACGTTTGATCACATTTAATTACCTGTCTATCAACTGTCAAGCAGCAAAGTATCCCCATAACCACCAAATTCACACACTTTAGATCCTTACACAAGTAATCTGGACATTTTAAGCATTTTTATTACGTTCATATTTCTGCATTTTTATATCTATATGTATTTATTTATAGAAGGACCATGCATACAAATACATTAATCTCAGCAAAGAGAAGAGATGCAATATGCCAGATTATAGCTAATAGCTAATTTCCATTTATGCTTTCGTATTCACTCTTCGCATTCAATGTTTTCCTACCGAGTATTGTACACCTGACACTAAGGAGTCTCTCCCTTTGTGCCTCGCAGGTATGCCTGATTTTCTAGAGAAGCTGCATAGTGCCACCTTGAGGGCCAAGAACTTGGAAGTGGGGATCTTCGACTACGCCAGTGTCATCAAATCCAGTGACGCCAACCGCCAATCGAGCCAGGAGCGTCTCGGAGGAGAAAAGTCACACAAAGGTGGTTCTGGACAGATCTACGCTTGAGATGGATATTATATAGACCTGGGGTTATGTTGGTGTGTTTTCACGTGCACTTGAACTTTGATTATACCCTCCAGCCCAACTTTTAAGTAGATTGCATGAACTGCAAATGGAAGTTGTAACCTACGTTAAAGACAAGTAAATAACATGGCCAAATCGGTGATAGATGAGCTGTCACAAGAACAATGGACTGTGAAGGCAGCATTACTGTGCTTTGGTGCAACCGTTTCTGTGGAGATTTTCATTCAGACTGCTGACATTGGCCCTATAAGGGCCTAACCTCGCAGGTTTATTATTTGCCTCATTTGGTAATGATGTATTTCTTGTCAAGATCGAGCCAAAATTCCTAATTGTGGAGATGCTTTTGCCAAAAAACTTCCTCTCAATTGTCATTCTATGTCTTGTCTTCCATTGTTCGACAAGGCTCGAGTTTAAAGGCTGTTCAGACCGCAGCCACAATACTGTATTACTGTAGGTGTGTTTTCAGAGAGATGTTGTTGAAATGGACATGGAACATGAACGGACTTCTAATAGACATCACTAAAACAGAAAACTGTAAACCTACGGCCACAATTTCTGTACTGACGATGAAGAATTGAGGCCTCGGCGGGGATTTATTTCTACCACTCATGGACTGTGGCATGGCTTATTGCTCTTCATTGGACTGGATGGGATGAAAAAAAAAAAGATATAATGATGCTATTATTAGAAAATGTGTGCGTTGACAAAACGGCCTTCTGAAGATGAACCAGTCCTTCAGCAATATGGGCATAGTGTCTTACAACAACAACATAAATCCTCAAATACAATTGTACTGATGCACTTCTCCAAGACACATTTAATGAGTAAATGCCCTTTTTAGAGAAATTTGGAACACCCACCACCATCCTTTTCCATTTCATGTGTTCTCATATATATATAATATTTTTTTTATGGTGTCCACAACAGACATAACTGGAGTTTGTACTTTTGAAATTATTGGTGTGTTTTTTTTCTTTGTGTTACTCTAGATCTTGTACATTCATAAAAAAGAACATTGCCTGGATACTAAAAATCCCTTCTCACAAGCTCTGTAACATGTTTGTCCTGCGTTTTGATTTCTTTGGTTTTTGTTATTTACGTGGGCTCTACTGAAATTATAATCCATCCTTCCAAGTCATCCTTGTTGTTTTTGTAATTCATTTGACAACCCTGTGTTGTGAATGTACCAAGAGCTTCACATGATGTGAAATAAAACCTTGCCTAATCAAATACACAGTTTACAGCCTGACAATCTGTCAAAAAATATATTGAAATTAATTTGTGTTTAAAAACATCCCATCTTGCTCTAAAATGTTGTGTCAATAGTCATGTGGTAAATCTGAGTGAATACGCGGCAGTAGATATCTCAAGATAAAGCAGAATTAGTATAAATGATATATCTACTGAAAAATTTGTAAAATTCTGAAATGATATTTCCAGCTATTATATTCATAAAAATGTCAGTGTAAGCTGTGATATACAGATATGTTGAAAGTGTGACAGTTTTTTTATATTTATCTTTTGTGGTCAAACAACATGGACTCTCACGATATATTAACCAATTAAACATTGTGTTTGCTAATGTTCAGTTTGCGAATGTATCTGTTAATGCTCTGCCATTTGCTGACGGCTTTGTGCCATCTGCCATAGTCTAGAAGAGTTGTCGCATAATGCTTTTGTGTTTTCTTTTAGCAGGCAGTATAAATTGGGTTGTAATTTGATTTCACATGAGAATGAATTGGGGACAGAAAAATAATTGTGTGCACTTATTACCCTGTGATTTCAAGACTGATTGAAATGGATTAGTGAATAATCAGATCAAATAAACATTTTCATCTGTGTCGTACTGGGTTCAGCTGTTCATTGCAGAGCACTCTTGGATTTGACCTTGTTTAGATAAAATGGTGATTAACCTTGTGTTTGTGCGAAGCAGCCAACGTAGTCCTGTCTAATGGGATAATCTGTAAACCCCACTCTGCCTGTCTGGGCAAAAGGTCAGTGACGGACTGCAAAGAGGCTCCGCAGTTTACTGAACGCTCTGACAGCTCAACACGTCAGCCTGGAAGTTACTCTAATAGCTAAATCTGTTTTCCTAAATCAAATGAACTACCTATTACATACAGTATGTGCTGTTCATATCATAGAGTACTGACAGTATGCACTACATATGATCATAGTGTACTACTTAAGCTGTCAATTTATCTAGTATCCATCAACATCACACTCCACGTAAAACCTGCTTAAAATCAGATAGGCATGGTGGATCGGATGTTATAAATGTTGTGAGAATCTAGCATTTTTTAATAAAATGTGATATTTTAAGCATACTTTAATTATAGATTTATTTCATGATTTTGTTAAAAATAAGTAAAGGACCACACAGAAATACTTCGGTGTTGATAGGCTTTTGTTTTGAGAAGCTTATTGAATATTGTTTATATTTACTACTTGAAAGAAACATGTGCTGATTCTGTTTGCCGAGATAATCTTTGAAAGTTCTTATATTGATTTTTGACACGTAACAGTTTGTGTAAATGATTGATGGCTGAATTCCTTCTGCAGTTCAGGGTTCTTTATTAACTGGGACACTTAACTTAAAAGTTGCAGCAATCTTTGACTCAAGTTTACTTATCAATACTAAACCAAAATTTAATTATACCTCCTTTGAAAGCCTCGTTTTTAGTCTTACGCATCCGACCTGGAAAACTTTGCAGCCAATCTTATTTGTTACAGTGTACCGTGCACCAGGTCCTTATTCAGAATTCTTAGTTTTTATCAACTTTGGTACTTAAAACAGATAAAGTAATTATCGTAGGTGACTTTAATATTCATGTTGACGATGATAGTAATAGCCTTACTGTTGCATTTAACTATATTAGATTCTGTTGGTTTCTGTCAGAGTGTAAATAAACCAACCCACTGCTATAATCACACTCTCGACCTTGTTCTGATTTATGGTATTGAAATTGAGCAACTATTAGTCGAACCGCATAATCCTGCTTTATCCGACCATTTCTTAGTAACTTTTGAAGTAGACTAGCTACTATTACGAGACTACAAAGCATTAGTCAAAATCTCCTGCAGCAGAAACCTATCTGTTAGTGCTATAGCCAAATTTAAGGAAGAGATTCCACCAATACTTAACTCAATAGCATGTCTGCATGTAAGGGAGGAAACTTATACAAAATGTACACCACCCCAAATTGATCATGTTGTTGATAGTGCTACAGATGCGCTGCGAATAAAATTAGACTCTGTTGCTCCTTTGAAAAAGAAGAAAATAAAACAACATAGATTAGCTCCATGGCATAATGCCGAAACCCGCAAAAATAAAGCAAAAGTCGAGACAACTTAAAAAGATATGGCGTTCCACTAAACTTGAAGAATCTCGTTTAATTTGGCATATTACTCTCAATGAATATAAGAAAGCACTGCATAAAGAGAGAGCAGCCGACTACTCTTCATTAATAGATGAGAATAAGAATAATGCAAGATTTTTCTTCAGCACTGTGGCTGACAGAGAGCCATAGCTCGATTGAGCCTTCTATTCCCATAGCACTCAGTAGTAATGATTTTATGTGCTTTATTAACGATACAATTGTTACTCTTAGAAACAAAATTAATGACCTCTTGCCTTTGACCAGTATAGTGTTATCAACAGCTCCCGGAAACCTAAGTTCTGATATTACACTAGATAGTAAACTAGAATGCTTTTCAGCCATAAACCTTGAACAATTACATTCAATGATTCTCTCTTCTAAACAATCAACGTGCATGTTAGACCCAATTCCAACTAAGCTGTTGAAGGAAGTTTTTCCATTAATTAGCTCTTCTTTATTAAATATTATGAATATGTCTTTATTATCAGGCTATGTTCCACAATCATTCAAAGTAGCAGTGATAAAACCGCTTCTTAAAAAGCACAACCTCGATCCAGAGGTTTTAGCCAACTATAGACCTATTTCTAATCTTCCGTTGCTCTCAAAAATTCTTGAGAAAGCGCTTGCAAAATAGCTGTGTGATTACTTAAAAAACAAGGATTTATTTGAAGATTTTCAGTCTGGCTTTAGAACACATCATAGCACAGAGACAGCCCTGGTTAAAGTCACAAATGACATTCTAATAGCCTCAGACAAGGGACTTGTCTCTATTCTTGATTTGCTCGATCTCAGTGCTGCATTTGATACTATCGACCATGATATCCTATTGCAAAGACTAGAGCACTTAGTTGGCATACAGGGAACTGCTTTAGGCTGGGTTAGGTCCTATCTATCTGAACGCTCTCAGTTTGTACGTGTTAACCAGTGGCGGCCGGCCCATAGGGGCGGCCCCACCTCTTTCCACATACAAAAAAAAAAATATATATTTTTTTTAAATATATATTTTATATTTAAATTTGTAATGAACAAGGTAAATATCATACAATTGGTATCACACAAATGTATAATCTACAATACAATGTCGTTTAAAATTGTGTTACGATGTCTAAAGTTACTGATAAGTCACATGTTTCCTGCCTGGCCTTGCCCATGGCATTAGTTTATCATTACCGGGCGGAGCCCCCGAGCCAAACAGCAGCAACCAGCACGTTGCAAAAGTCTCAATAGTAAACTGTGCCGCCGAAACATAATTTCAGCCAATCAGCGCCGTCAAATATTTTGGTCACGAGGGCGCTCACGTTGGCGCCCATGTTGGCGCCCATGTTGGCGCCCATGTTGCTTACGTGCGTTGACGTGAGTTGTTTATTAGACTCGTGAGTAACCAAGGTGACGCAGTATTTGGATGAGAATGGTGTGCAGGTGGAGTCGCCGGACCTCGGTCTGCACCCAATTCCTTGCAAGAGCTACTCTCCAATCCTTTCGAAAGGAGAAGTTTGGGAGATAAATTGATACTTAAAGACCTTGGACCGGACAAACCCGATTTGTATATATCACAGCAAGCTCGTGAAAAAGACAAAACGTATCAACGAGGCTTCTCACATGGCTAGCTGGATGCAAACAGGTAAATGCTATCTTTTGTTTCCCATGCTTGCTCTTCAAACAGCCGGGGACAGATATGATCTGTTCAGAAACTAGACAAAAGTTAAACAAGTACAAACCACAGACTGTGTCATGGAGAATACAGTCGCTGGTTTATTTATGTCTGTAGGCCGTTGTTGTGAGTGTGGACGGTCGGAGCATATAACGTTAGCTTAGCCAAGCTCCATTCAGAAAACAAGCATTCTAAAAGGTTTTTCGCCTGCCGTCTGTCTGCAGACTTGTCAAAGCATTAATTCATGGTTTTTACTAACCGGTATCAGTATGTTGTTATGTCGGCATCATTTACAAACGTGTATTACAATTTAATCACGGTAAAATATGTTCATTTAGTTGTAATTGTAGCTCCCGAGCCAGCGCGTCTTGTTTGAATGATGTGAGTAAACACAGCTGGCAGCTGCGGTGAAACTCGAGCGACTAGAGCGATGCGATAGGAGCGTTTAGAGCGAAGCGAATATTCGCATTGCGTCCGGTCTGAACGCAGCATAGCGAGCTCCGCGCTGCACTGGAAACGCGCCATTACATCACCAGAAGTCCTAATTTAAGGGGTCATTTCTCCCAATAATTTTTTTTTTACTTACTATATCAACAGCCCCTCCAAAAATATTTTCCACCAGCCGCCACTGGTGTTAACGATGAATCTTCCACGCAAACCAAAGTTAGCCATGGAGTGCCACAGGGCTCAGTGCTCGGACCTATTTTGTTCACATTATATATGCTTCCGTTAGGCAATATTATAAGGAATCATTCTGTAAACTTTCATTGTTATGCGGATGATACTCAACTATATTTATCAATCAAGCCTGATGAAATTAATCATCTAAATAAAATTCAAGACTGCCTTAAGGACTTAAAAACGTGGATGACCTTAAACTTTTTGATGTTAAACACGACCAAAACTGAAGTTATTGTACTTGGCCTGAAGAATCTACGAAACAAATTATCTAAAGATATACTAACTATGGATGGCATTAATTTGGCCTCCAGTGAGACTGTAAGGAATCTTGGTGTTATATTTGATCAGGATTTATCCTTTAACGCCCACATAATTGGGGACGGGTGGCGCAGTGGTCTGTGCATCCGATCATCAGATCAAGGGGGAGTGCTGGGGAACTCCAGTTCGAAACCCGCTCCAGCCGCCACTGCGTCAGGCCGTTGTGTCCTTGGGCAAGACACTTCACCCGGATTTGCTCCTGTGGGTATTGTCCACAGTACATGTATAATACTAATGTGTACTTGTAAAAGCGCCTCGATGACCTCGAGGCGTGAAGATGGACGGTGTGACGCAGTGCGCTGTGCAATGATCATCAGATCAAGGGGTGAAACCCGCCGCTGCTGCGTCTGTAAAGCCGGTGTGTCCTTGGGCAAGACACTTGAACTTGCTCCTGTGGGTATTGTCCACAGTGACCATTGCATGTATAAAACATATGTGTGTAATGTGTATCTGTAAAGCGCTTTGAGCACTGGAAAAAGCGCTATAATAAATGCAAGGAATTAAATTATAAAATCAATTTCAAGGACCGCCTACTTCCATCTACGTAACATTGCAAAAATCAGGCATATCTTGCCTCAAAACGATGCAGAGAAACTAGTCCATGCATTTGTTACTTCTAGGCTGGATTATTGTAACTCTTTATTATCAGGGAGTACCAAGAAGTCAGTCAAGTCGCTTCAGCTGATTCAAAATGCTGCAGCTCGTGTACTAACCAGAGTTAGGAAAAGGGACCACATTACTCCTGTTCTGGCTGCCTTACACTGGCTCCCTATAGAACACAGGATAGAATTTAAAATTCTTCTTCTCGCCTACAAAGCCCTTAATGGGCAGGCGCCATCTTACTTTAATGAACTCATTATACCCTACTGTCCTACTAGGGCATTGCGTTCCAAGAATGCAGGGTTGTTGGTTGTTCCTAGAGTCTCTAAAAGTACAATGGGAGCCAGAGCCTTTTCTTATCAAGCTCCACATTTGTGGAATCAGCTTCCAGTTTGTGTTCGGGCGGCAGACACCCTATCCGTTTTTAAGAGTGCGCTTAAGACCTTCCTTTTTGATAAAGCTTATAGTTAGGGCTGATTAGATTCAGCCTCTAGTTTTGCTGATATAGGCTTAGTTTGTCGGGGGACATCTTACTTCTTCCTTCTCTCTGGCTGTGAACTCTCATGTTCCGATTAACCCAGCTTCCCCAAATGTCTTTCTTTTTGGTGTCTATATACGCCGGGATCCGGAGACATGGATGATCCTGCGGTCCTGTGTCTTGGATCGCGAGCCCTGGATCTTGAGTCGTGGCTGTGGTCCTGGATTATAGGTCCTGGATGGATATCCTCGTGGATTCATCTTCCTATTATACACACATGCATTTCTAAACATTTGGACTACCTATGTTGCAAATGTATTATCTTTTCAATTTACACACGGCATCTATTGCACGTCTGTCCGTCCTGGGAGAGGGATCCCTCCTCTGTTGCTCTCCCTGAGGTTTCTCCCATTTTTCCCTTTAAACTGTGGGTTTTCTCCGGAAGTTTTTCCTTGTACGATGTGAGGGTCTAAGGACAGAGGGTGTCGTATTGTCATTCTGATATTCTGTACACACTGTGAAGACCACTGAGACAAATGTAACATTTGTGATATTGGGCAATATAAATAAACATTGATTGATTGATTGATTGATTAACTACAGCAGAGCCATCCTTAAAGGACACCTATCATGCTATATTTAAATGATATATTGTAGGGCCATACCTATATAAGGTATATTTATACGTTTCTGTTTTCAAAATACCAAACAGATCATGCATTTTAGCCATGCCTCATTTCGCTCTATTTGCTGTTCTCCAGCCCTGTTTTTGCAGGGGGCTGATTCTGTGAGCTGCAGCTGACCACACCCCCCTGCAGGAGAGGGGAGCGTGCTCTGATCAAGTCAGAAGAGGGGGAGAAAAATAGATCTCCGTCCTCCGTGTTATATTATATTATTATATAGTCGTTATTCATTTGTTTTAAAGCTCAATAAATAACAAAGAAGACCTTTGACTGGCACTTTTCTAATTTTGTCCGGAAGATTTAAACTTTAACGGACATCTTGACCGAACTGAAACTCTGCCGCACGATCCCCTCCTTCTTTGGAAGAGGAGGTGCTTGTCATCTGCTGGTGGACTAACCGGAGAGAATTACAGTGCTTGCCTCGACGGGGAGGGATTGCATTGAATTACAGCAGCGGGAGCAAACGCTTGCCTCGGGGAGGGAGAAAAAGAGCCACGGCGGAGAATAAACAGAAGGGCAACCATGGCAACCATGCACGGGAATTCTTCTTCGCTGATTTTGTGGCAGACTACAGCGCCACTTACAGGCCTGGCATATGTACTACAGCGTCTCCAGCGCTTTCGAGCAACAATAGCCGGCCGTAGCCCAACCCATGGGCCCAACCCCACATTCCCCTGATAGGTGGAGAGTTGGTCCAATAGCCGTAGCGCCACCATCCTGACGTCAGAACAGTGTTCAAATCGCAAATCTGGATCAGTTTGTATCAGATCCGTCGCAGCCCCTTTTTTAGAGATTTGGGTATGGAGGAAAATAGAGAGGGTTGTGTTTTCTGACACTTGTTGAGTTCCCTGGAACACCGGGGACACATAGCCTATTCATGTATAAAAGACGTACAAAAATGCACTGATGCTTTTCGTTGACAAGAAAATTGTCTGATGGTAAAAACAATTCTATTGCATTTTTTTTCTTCCAGGAATGCATTTTATTAATTGCATTTTGAAATAATAAAATATAAGAACTGCATTTATGATGGTATATATAATTTAGGAGTTACATGAACTCATCCACGGGGAGAGTGCAATCCCATACACATAAAACAAAACCAAAAATAGACAATATTTATTTTAACTGGCACACACTGCTGAACTTCCAAATAAGGACAGTCACGTTTTTCAGGGATAATGTTTGATATGAGAAATGCATGAATACATATGTCTCCAGGATAGAGCTCTTTGCCCCTGTACAACATGAGAAGAGAAATCTGTCTACTTCATCGCTTTAATGGTCACTCTAACAGAGAATCAAGTTTAAAAGTCTTAAAGCAATATTCATCAGTGTATGTAGTCACGGTACGCCTGCTGTGCACAAAGACCGTAATCATTAAGAAATAAGAGTCATAAAGAAAGGATGAGTCTGGTTTTATAATTTCACATTTATTGTTTGAATGTACTAGTTATGACTTGACTTATTGGACAACTAGAGCAAAGCTAACATGATTTTAATCAACATTTCAAGAACATAAACTCCGTCTACGAAACATACGAGCGTCTATGTCACATGGTTTGATTTACAGATCGGTGATGTGTCCACAGTCTTAACAGAGTGCCGTTGTTTTAATATATGATCTCAACTGTCTGAAATTATTAGCCATTATTGAAAGCCACAGAGCACTTACAGTAATTGATCCGTTTCCACAAATCTGCCATGTTATACACCAACCGGCTTTTAGAAAATGATAGTTTTAGAATGCTACAAATCCTTTGAGGCCCACTCTGTTTATATTTTTTATATCCAATGTTGACCTTTATTCAACATAAAAAAAAAAAAATTGAAATTAAACACACAGGATGTTAAAATGTTCTTTATTGGTTGTATCAAATCAAAATCAAATCAAGTTTTATTTATATAGCACATTTATAAACGATTTTTGGTCGAGCCAAAGTGCTGTACATATAATAAAAAATAGCCTCGAGACACTTTACAGTAAATACAACAGCACATATTGTTCAGAATATCAGTATGAGAAAAACCACACCCTCTATCCTTAGACCCTCACATCATACAAGGAAAAACTTCCAGAGAAAACCCACAGTTTAAGGGGAAAAAATGGGAGAAACCTCATACATATGGAATACATCATGATAGAAAACAACAGGATTAAGAATAAAACAAACTTCTCAAATAATGATGGTCCTTTTTAAACATACTTTATAGTCTTGATTCTCTCCAAATATCTACGTTTTATTGCTTGATTTTAGAGTTCAGTTTATTTGTACACAAATTCAAAAAATTGACAGTTACATTTCTGACTTCAAAATTAAAATCTGAGTTTTTTAAATTGCAGAGAGTGCTCACAAGCCTCCAAGGTGCTTGGCAGAACCATGGACAGAAGATACACTGCATGGTTAGATCAAGCACAATGGGGTCCTGGGCAGAGACAGAAAACCCAACACAGATCAGAGGTGATCCCGCTCAAAGGCATCCGAGGAACACGAACGCTTTGTCGTGTGGCTTACCATAAAGTGGAGAAAAACAGTGAAACGTAATATCACTTTTTAGTCAACCAATTCATCAAGTAATAAAACTCTTAAAATACATCATTGTCAAAGTAGTTTCTTGCATTTGAAGGACAATCCCATGGCTGGATTTGTACCTTCAGTCCAAGAGTTGGAAAAAGTCCAAAGGTGTGAGGGCGGAGATCCAAGCTAATGGTTATATTGTTAAAAAAGACAAATCTCACCAATGATTAGAAAAGGATTGTTACACAGTTGCAGTTAAAGTCATCTGCAGTGTGAAAAAGATTAGTCACAGGTCAAACTCACTGCGGAAAAAAGGGCTACACCCTTTCTGCGCACGAACTGCGACAAACCACACCCTCCCGCCCGTCGCGCCCAACTCAAAGAAACACGATTGAAAAAAATCTACAAATTATCACAATTTAATGACAGAAACGTTCAAATATTTAACGTTTTCTGGAAAAGATTTACAGCAGGCCTGAGGAATGGTGGCTAAATCAAATTAGTTTTCCATCAGTCTGTTGGGTACTATTCAACTGATCAATGGAAACCGAGTTTGGGTAATTTGTCGGTGACTTGTTGGGAAACGCAACATCTTATAGAGTCCAGTCTTTGAAATGTTAAATGTAATTGACTAAAACCTAAGTCTTGGTGGCCAGAGATACCAAGGGACTCAAGAATGATAGTTATAGCTATACTACTGTTGTCCATTTGAAGACGTTTGCTGACTTCTTAGAGTAAAGACACAACCCGATCTGCCAATTTAGTCCTAACTATGTTAACGGTCCCTGAGTGCAATGTCAAGAGTCATGATACCATCAAGCTAAGAGACATCTGTTTCTCCAAAAGCTTTAACAATCTTGTTACCTTCTCTTGTGTCTCTTTCAGCTCCCCAGGGACCTTTCACTAAAATGAGAAGCCATGGTGCGATAATCAACTTAGAGCTCTGGCAACTGAACCACTTTGTGTGATGAAATTACACCACAAAGCATATTGATGCACCAAAGTGAAACCCTGCGTTTGTTAGTTGACAAAATGGCACGAAAATGGGAGTTCTTTGGGTGAAAATGGTGGGCGACGGCGGTGAAACAGACCTCTGTTTTTCAGAACAATGAGGATGTTTCAAAGGGATGCAGTGTGACTGATGGGATGGTGTGATGTTTTTAATGCATTGATGATTGTGAGACATAATTATGGATTCTTACCTTGTTTTTGGAGTGTTTTTCTTTCCTCAAAAATTTAAATGAATCATCACTATCACTGTTTTAAAGAAGTTGCACTTCAAACTCATGTATCTCAGAATCTGACTCTTAATTTGACTATAGAATATTCAATTGTTCTTGATCTTTAACATTAAAAGATTCAGATTTAAAGCAAAGTATAACAAATCTTTAGTTTGACTAAGGGTCAAAACCCAACTAATTACCAATACAACACTACAAATAATAAACTAGTCAAAACTTACTTTTTATCTTACTGAAAACCTCCAGCTGCTCTATCTAAGAAACCCACCTTTCCATCTTCTGGTCCCAAAGTCGGTGTTAGGTGCAGCGCGCTGAGGGCTGACGAAGGAGACTCTGAGATGCGAGCTGCGTCTTGGGGTCTTCAAGCTTGCTCAACTGCAGACAGACTGTCCTGGCTGCGTCCTCAGCACCCTTCAAGTCCCCATCTCCTGCCCCTCCTTCAAGCAAGGAGGGGTTGACCATGTTCTCTTGGGATAGGTGCATTGGCAAGGAGGACTTGTTCAGGCTGGGATTGGACGTGGCTGGGGTGTTTGGGGGGGCCGCCAGTTCCGCATTTCATAAATATTAATACAAAGTCCTCCCTCTCCAAATGGGTAGATTCTTTAATTTTGTTAGAGGGGAAGTGCTTTATTCACTTAATGGCTTTTATTAGTGCCCGGTCTTCAACTCTTTCATTAGCTAAAGTGCTGCCATAATTTACTGGGTAAAAGGGGGTTGGGGGAGAGATGGTGTGTCTGAGGAGGGTTGGTCCTTCTGCTACGGGACAGGCATGCAATACCCTCAACCACTGCAGCTTTTCCTACCAAAGTGGCTATACTCTCTTTAAGAAACGTTAGTTGATAACATCGAATACACTCGATAGCATCATCGTTGACCATTATAGTATTGTAGGTGCCATTTGATATCTTTGCTTTTAAATTAGTGTTTTTAAATGCAATCTTATAATATGTTTCTTAATGCCTCTCATTTTTGTAAAGCACTTTGAATTGCCTTGTGTTGAAAGGTGCTATATAAATAAACTTGCCTTGTAGCAAATATTGTGAGTATATTGTCAGGATTTTTTTCATATCTATGAACATGAATCCTGTTGCATGTCTAAGACCTTGTTGAACGTCCAGAATAACAGTGTTTTTCATCAGACACAGAGTAAGCAGTAATTTATGGACGTTATTAATAGCCCTTCTTATTATTAAATGTATTCTTATTTATTAGCGGGGACATTTTCTTCGTGTGTTCTCGTAAAGCAGTTTCTTCTCAAATGCAAAGGAAAATTATTACAATGGAGACATTGAAATAACATTGAGAAAATTGTAATGAGCTATTGCAAATGTGATTACATGTTTTTGTAAATGTAGACATATTTAAAATATAATATATTTTTGGGATTTCCCCCAATCTTTTATTTTTTATATATTTGCGCGCCTAGGTTTTCATGTTGGACACATTTGTATGTGTTGTATAAGATAAATGCAAGGGTTGTTTAATTTAAACAGAAGCAGTTGAATAAATGCCAGTATCACATCTTTGCAGCACATTAAATGCTTCTGAATAATAGATTTTGGAAACATAAGCTGAATTGTATCCATCTTCTTGCTTCAAGTGTTTATTTTTAAATGTCCCTCTGCCTTTATCATACTATAGTCTATATACTTAGGTACTCACTGGCACCATCCACTGAATCACTGGCAGGTATGAAGTGCTCAGACACAAAATGGCCACTACACTTCATGCAGGATGCAACATATCGACATCAGATAATGCAAGCTTCCAGAAGGGCTCCCAGCTCTGATGAAATGCTCTTTATTTTACTCTGTGGAAGCTTGTTAGTTGTGAACAGCTGGGGTATGATATCCCCAGACTGCGACCGAGTGAACGAACTGATTAACCTGAGTGGCCGTCCCCTCCAGAGAGAGGGGGGGTCCAGCAGCCTGAATAACTGCCTCCATCATCAATGTCACCTAAATCACTTAGCAGGACAGGGCATTTAAATGACTTCTGTTCTCCCAGCCTCACTGAAATGGCCGCGGTAACGCTGTTGCTGAGTGCGTTTCTGAAGGAGACCATGATACTGTGATGAGCACAGGATTCAATGATGCAACATTTCTGTGACGCTTCTGCAGCAGACTGCATGCAGCACATTAGATCTTATTTATTTCAAAAGAGAGAAAAACTGTGCCCGGCTACACTTGAATACATTGGACCATCCTGATGAAGGCAAGATTGCCGAATAAAGCTTCAACTGACAGTTCCATACAATTTAGTATGTCAGAAAAATATTAAGAAAGTTAAAATGCAATATGTGGAAATTACCAGGTTGTTGTCCTGCTTACAATCACATTTTAGAGTATGTAAGCCAGCAGCCATTGTGCAGCAAATATATAAGAAAAAGGGTCAAATGTTTAAGCGGAGGTGATACGACAAGGTAGTATGTCCTCATGTAATGAATTCTGCATGTAACAGTATGGTGTAAAGGCAATGCTGTACATACTATAAAATAAATGTATGCGTTTGGAACTTAGCCATAATGTAAGGCAGGAGGTGTGCAACATTTTATTGAATATAAAGCTGAACAAAAAAGGTAAATGTTGGGCAAGAATGAAAACAGCAACACTTCTTACTGTTTTTATTGAAGAGATTTGTATTTTATTTCAATGCAAGCCTTAACCAATATTCAATATGAACTATTCATGGTGTCAAGTACTGTGGGAACTTCTATATGGGAAACTTACATGTAGATCTTTTGAATTGCGGCAAAAATAACCGCATGACGCAGATGCTCCGATAGATATTTTTGGTGATTTACTGAGCAACTGAACAGAACTCTTAGTGATACACAGGCCGTGCAGGGACTTTGACTCCTTTTACTTTTTCACCAGCTGAATAACGTCTTCATCGATCATCACGTGCTCTCGGCCCACCTTTTGAGGGTTGTGTTTCACCGATGCTCCCCACACAAGGGCACTAAAAGAAAGAAAAAATGATATTAAGATTTAACATGAATTATTCCTTTAAGACATGTAAAACAGGATGAAAGCGTGTGTCATGTGATAATCCAAATCAAAAACTTTTGGTTAAATAGGTACTATACATTTTTTTCTGTGCTACAGAATGGTTCTGCAGTATAAAATAAGGTACAGGGGGCAATGCAATCCTTCAGTTACAAAGGCTTTCTAATCGTGGGTGTCACTGTTTGACCCATTTATTCCCTGGAGGACAGGTAATGCTCGGCAGCACTAACAAACCGACTGATTGATGGTTTTAGCTCTTCCATTTGGAGAAGGTGGTGCAACCCATCATCTCAGATCCTAATCCAGGCTCTTGAATTAATGCTTATCTGGAGAACCTCACCGTAAAAAGGGCAATGGCAGTGATTAAAGTGACTTTGTTGTTTTAAACCTTTGTTGCCCACTTCTCCTTCTGGTTTAATTACATCAACACATCTTAGCAAGAAGGAATATGAAATAAAGCAGATACAAAATATTACAGGAGCCTTCTGCCTCAACATTGTCATCTTTCCATAAAAAGGTAAAGAAAAGAAACAAACACACACTTTTTAAAGATGTTACAGCTCTAATTCATGTGTAAATGAATACAAATAAACAATGCCAGGTACGAAGATAGCTTTTTGTGGATAAACCTATTTATATTCTGTCCATATAACTTTAAAATGACACCAGAGGTTTGATAACTGAATAGCTATTCCTCCCTTTAATATCTCCAACATGTGTTTGGGCAGCAGTTCTGTAGGGAGCGGTGTGCAAGAAAACTGAAAGCCAATAGATAGTACTTACTACTTAAGTTCCTTCATGAGGCTTTTGTGAATCTTCAAGCAGAAGTCCTCGACAGTAGTGTGTTCATCAGGGAGCACGACAGGAGACGTGTAATCAGGAAGCTGACCTTTGGGCTTCGTGTAGCTGCAAAGGAACACATGATCTCAGTCAAATCTTCCAGCCTGAATCAACACCATGTTATATCTAACATACAGTTGACTCATTGTGCACCATTTAAATCCCCAACTCTCTTCCACCTCCATTCACACCCCCTAGTGGGGACTGTTGAAACATCACTTACATGCGAACAAGCTTTAGGTAGTCCCACATCTTCTCCAGCAAGTCATCGAAGTTCCAGCGGCTGTGAGCAGAGATGGGCACGCAGTGAGGCACCTTGTAGATGATGTCCAGCTCCTCGATGGAGATCTGATCGATTTTGTTGAGCACATAAATGCATGGGACGTAGACCCTGTTGAGACAAGAGACCGTAAGTGGCTGCCGTCCGCTTGGTGAGCAAACATACATCAAGTGGTTTCACCATGGTGGTGTCGGCTTAAACTGTATTTAATAAAATAAATCTAACAACAAATTACACCAATAGCAAACAGCTGTTAATCGTTTACTGTATTATCTGGTCTTGTTAGTGAACATGATGTACAAAATTCAGTAAAATCTTTTTTGCATTTCGAGATTTTCTTCAGGTTGAACCTTCTTGTATTATATTCCCATTTCCCATGCTTCCCAAAATGATGTTAATGTATTTACATGGGAGAATTATTTTATAAGAAGAATTCATGTGCATGTCCTTCAGAGGACATCTTTTCCCATCTTGTACAGCATGTCCTTTGCATTGACGTTTCGTCTACATTTGTAACACTAAGTTAATTAAGACGTGTAATGTGAATGTACCAATATTTGTAAATAAAATTGTATTCAATATTAAATGTGAATCTGTTAATCCGGTGGTATTAATGCTGTGTATCCTTAAAGGTAGGAGTGTACTGCTGGGACCATGTTAGTTAGAATGGAGCATTTTATGACTGTCCATTGTGTTAGACACAGAGAGCAGTTATGCTAATAGAGCATGTAGAGAATGCTTTGTTTCTCTACAAATGCACATGTGCGTTATTGCCTTTCTTCCGGTTGTACTTGTAATATTTTAGAGAAAGAATATGTAGCGGCTATTTTTTCAAAGAGTTTTATTTATCCCACTGCAATATTAATGCATTATGCTCTCCCTTTTGTTCAGCTCTTTACCCTGGCATGTCGCACAGAGCATTTATGCAGGAGAGACCCTGTGGATGCTCCGTTTCATTACAATTGCAGGAAGGTTAGGCTGTTGTCTGGTGCCTTTCAATAAAATGTAGAAAGACAGTCTTGGGACATGAGGTCCTTTTCCAGTATACAGGAGTTAGACCCGCTGCACAAGCCACACCCTACATTATCCATCTGCTTAATTTTAACATATTTGCAGATTTTTTTATCGAGTAATGGAAGTCCTACAGCTTTTTGCAATATACATGAAATGAAAAATTCGTCAGTGGACTAAAAAATATGATTGGAACCCAAAAATAGCATTTTCATATGCAACTGCAGTGTGAATTAAATGACATTTATGATTCCCAGAAGCCACACCCACGGGGAATGACTAAGAAAGGCCCATTCTGGCTCTTCAGCAGCTTACCGATTTCCCTCCACCACATCAATGAGGTCATCAGCTGTGGAGTCGCTGCGCAGAGTGATGTCGGCGTTGAAGATCTTGTACTCTGCCAGGATACTCTTAACAGTATCTTGATCCAGCTCCGTTTGGACACACTGATGAGAGAGGGGATGACAGGCATGATCTCAACACAATACAGTGATTTAATATGAAATGAATAAAGAAATACTTTATAATGGAAATCTATCAGTCAAATAACATGAGGCTGATGGTTATTACCAAATGCAAAGGAAATGCTGATATTTTGCAGGACAGAAGAATAAATGTGTCGGAGCAATTTAGTTAAGTGTACTCTCATACATGTCCACCAGAGAGCGACATTTTAAAGGGTTTCATTGCTTGTTACCAAGGTGATACACATCTTATGTAAAAACGTGTTGTCTGCATTTGATTCTGCAGATCAGTGCCAACCTTCAAATAACTCATCTATACAAACACACAGTATTAAAGGCTTTCACATATAACTAATGGGATGCCTGAAAAATGACCACTATCAAAACAGACCGACAATCATCTACAGATATCCCGACAACTAAAATCCTGCATGCCAGAATAAGCGCTATATTGAGGGACATCCTTTCATTGACCATTGAGGTATAGAGTGGTGGTCCTTTTCATGATAATTTCACTTTTTCAGCTCAATTGGTTGAAGGACAATTAAAGGACCAGCATTTAAAACACTGTCACACAGACACTTTTCTAAAGTCAACAAAAAACCCATATGACCATTACACTCTTCATTTTAGAGACTTTGTGAAAACTGTGAGAAGCTTTCACTTCTGTATTTAAATTGCTGTTACTCTGTGTGAGACATACTGTAGAGGTGAAGTTGATGCCTCCTTTGTCCTTCCTCTTGTAGCCAATGTTGGGTGGTTGCTTGTTAAGTCGGATGCCAAAGCCCTCCAGCTCTTTTTCTATTAGCTTCTTATGACCAAGAGGCTTCAATACATCGAGCACTATCAGGATTAGGTTGCAAGTTCGAGCCACTAAAACACAGGAAGGGGGGAGAAGATATTAGTTAGACAGAGAGGATAAAAGACTCACCGCTTCTGTTGTAGAAAAGAAAAAAATATGGACATTTATTAAATAAAAAAACAGAACCAAAAATACTAAATTCCCTGTTAAAATGTGTTGGAAAAATACTTAAATGTACGCACTACACATCAAATTACCATGTTTTATAATGAAAACCATAAATACAATGAATGAACCTAGAAACATACAACATGTTGTTGTTTGAACCGGGCAAAGATGCACCTCTTATCATATTTCGTTAATGGAAACGTGTCTTAGCAAAACCCCACTGATCACATCTTTACCTGCAATGACCTGTCGGCCTCTACCCTTGCCATCCTTGGCCCCCTCAATGATTCCTGGGAGATCCAAGAGCTAAAAAGGGAATAGGAAAGAAAGTTAAAACCCACTGAAAACTCTTATGCAGGTAGCCAGGTACTGAACAAACAGGACTTTCTTGTACCTGAATTTTGGCTCCTTTGTAGCGAATGACTCCAGGTACCGTGGTAAGAGTGGTAAACTCGTAGGCAGCGACCTCAGAGTACACACCTGCCAGGTTACTTAGAAGGGTTGACTTCCCCACTGAGGGAAAACCAACGAAGCCAATACGGGCATCACCGGTCTTTGCAACATCAAAGCCTGAAAGAAAAAGTAAAAGAATACCCAATTCAAATCAACTACATATTTAATGTTATCCTTTAAATGGCAGAAAAGGCTTATAGGCATGCATGTCACAAACCTATAGAAACTGTAAGCATGTGGTCTTACCTTCTCCTGCTGCACCACCTCCGCCTCCTTTTGGGGTGATGAGCTCCCTCCTCAGTTTGGCAATCTTTGCTTTGAGCAGACCCAAGTGGTGAGCTGTGGCCTTGTTCCTCTGCGTCCTGGCCATCTACAGTTAACAGTACCAGCATCATTACATTACATTGCATTTAGCTGACGCTTTTATCCAAAGCGACTGACAATAAGTACATTCGACCAGGAAGACACAACCTTGAAGAAAACAGAATCATATAAGTACATCAGGTTTCATAGAGCCAAACATTTCAAGTGCTACTCAACTGGCACTTATATACTAATAAGCCAGTCCTTTATTAGTATACAAGTGCTCTGTTAGCAGTTATTTGTTAGTAATTCTATCGCATCAGATGTTATACTTGTTGTTTAAATGGCAGTGAGTCTTGTAGTAAGTGGACCGAGCAGTATGTTCTGACTAGTTAACTAAATATTACACAACTAGAGAAAAACAATAACTTGTGAAGAACTATAAATTACATATTTAGGGGGGACAATCGCATACATTGGAAGTCCATTAGCAGGATACTTTTTAATAACCATGAAGGACTTACTTACTAAAATATTCAAAAACAGTTTATATGTTCCTATAGTCAACCGATGATTGTTTTTAATATACAAATAAAGGGTACTCTAAATTAACCAGCTGGTAGTAAATGACATAATGGTGACTGAGAACAATGGGAATATGTTTGAATTGGAGGTTTTTCTTTACTTGTCCTCTCTATATCACCATTTTCTCAGTTAAATCATCTTGTATTATCTCTGTGGTGGAACCCCATTAGCCTTATATATATGTAGTACATGCTGGCTGCTAAAAACAAAACAAGACTTCTTTTATATTAAGTTCATTTTTAATACATGTAGTTGTTTTTGTGGGCTACAGGGAATTGACCATTTTGTAAATATGGGACTTTGGAACACAAAGTCTGTAAAGTTAGCCGGTTGGTCACCAGTCGTTCTAACACAATATGGAGCAGTGACCGTATCCACGTTACTGACCTAATGTAGCAACACCCTATAACTTATTACAACTGGTTATGAATATATTTCGAGTGAACAAGTATAACTACTTTTTCTTACACACTGTTAACTTTCAAGTAACGGTGTGCTAGAAATATAAGTTACTTAAATATACGTGGCCCAGCTGTGTTAGCTGTGTGGTTACAGCGCTAACAGCTAGTTAGCTACCTAGCAGTTAGCGTGCAGCTAAAACGTGACTGATTCACCGGCTGTCTATTAATATCTTACCTCGGCTTCGATCTCCGCTATTTTGATCAGTATACTCATGATGGCGGATGTTCCTGTGTTCCACCAACGTTACCGAAAGAAATTGGAAAGATTGTACGTGGAGTTTGGCAAAGTTAGATGTTCTTTAGCATGCACACACGGGGCCGCACGACGAAAGAGCCTCTTCGCGCGAAATCTCGCGATGACTGAGGCCTGGCATTCTGCCCGCTGCGTTGACTCACAGGACAGAGACTAGGAGCGAAAAATGGAAATGAATTAACTTGAAAAAAAGAAAGAAAGAGATCCAGTTCAAAGGGATGATACCCACCTGCCCAGTGTAGTATTACAATTCTGCATTGATTAAGTCATTAGGTCCCTTGACATGGAAACTATTGATAAGATTATAGACTTTTCTTTAAAATAGAAAAACAAAGTGTCCTACTTTTTCAGTGTAATACAATGCTGCAAATCACAATTAAACAATATTAACAAGGTACTGAACCAAACAAGGTACTGAAAATAACATTGGTTTTGAGTTGAGTGAGTTTAGTTGTATTTTTTTGCATTGAACGTTTCTACTTCTATTTTTGATAGGTACCACTTCAATTATTTTATGCTGATAACACTAAGGTACTTTTACTTAAGTAGAATTTACATTTAGGATCTATTACTCGAATATTTTCACATTGTGGTATTGTTCTCTCTGACGGTCAGCCTTTCACAGTGTACATTAGGATACTTAAATATTATCACCCAGTGCAAAATGTACCCTGAAAACACCTACCTTTATTTGTCTTGGTCAGTGGAAAATCAAAGGTTGTCATGCCAAAAATCTAATTTAACACAGACAAACAAACATAAATACAAATCCTCTCACAACAAAAAAAGGATGCAGACAACTTGTATATTTGTTATTGTTTAATTGTTTATTGTTTAAGTTGCATACAGTATAATCTCTCATTGGTTTCTATGTTGCTGAAGTTTGTGGACTGAACATCTGTCATTTTGTTGACCACTTGTTGGTCAGTGGGTGGGCTGGTTGAACAAGATCAGTGCTGTAAGTTGGATTAACTCCTCTGGCCCATGCTATGCTCTGTGAACCTTAATAAAGGTTGCATTAAAACTATGTTCGTATAGTGAATATTATCTATCTAGTGGGTATATTGGCAACATCAGGGCTTTTCAAACAGTCGATACAGAGATTGACTGTATGAAAAGCCAAAGAGGATATTTACTTATATATATTTTTTTACTTTTGAACAATTCAAAACCTAATACAAATTGTAGATAGATTTACCAGCTCTGCTCTTTAATATTGCTCTTCCGGCTCAGTCAAAATTGTCATCAAAAGCCTTTGTTGTAAAAAGTAAATGCAATCTAAAGAATAATATAAATTTGAAATAGTCCATAATCAAGATCAGGAAATAATTGAATAGACAACTTATGTATTAACTCCAGTCCAATACATTTTAAACAAAATGCTAGATATGCTGAATCTGTCGCTTCATACATCCCCGTTATTGTTTGTTGTAGTAGGTGTGCTTGTCCTCATCAAAATATATAAAAATAGGCATTTTCTTTTTAAAAGGTAGATACGTGTTTCAGCGAGTTGTTGTTCAGCATTTGTTGTTGCCCGGTTGGGGGGACAGCAAGCATAAATAGCACAGGGAAAAAATGAACAGGAGGTGAGACACAGCAAGACAAGGGGTAATTACTGACCACTAACTAAACTCCTGCATATCTCTACAGCTCTAAGTTAATGCTTCTTTGTGGGGGAAAAAGGGCTTTGACTTGATTCATCAACATTAGCCACAACTTGAGAATTGACAATAATAAACCCATGCCCAAACATCTCAAATGTTCTTCTTTTAATGAGCAACGCATTTTTATATAATACGTCAGTCAGCATTGAAGTGCATTGATTAAAAAGTAAGTGCAAGTACAGATTTTGATGCATTCATTTTGACTAGAGGATTACATTATTTGCAGTGTCGCCCCAAAAATAGTCATTCTACAGGGGCGCTCTGCAAAGGAAAATCGCTATAGTTGATGCTGTTCCTAACCTAAAAGATATATGCTTTTTTCCCTCATTTCAAGCTTTTTTAAGTTATCTCTGAGTGACAGTGTGCAGCACTGATTTTCATCTGCAGCCTGCTCTCAGTTCACTCCAGTTCATCAAACACAGCACTTTTCCCCAATATCACTGTCATGCTTCCTGACTGATTTCTCAGTGATTTCTCAGTTTGCTTTGAGGAACACGGCAACTGACTCAAGTCAGCGGAAGCACAAAGTCTGTGAGAAGCACTATTTTAGTGCAATAGTTTCACTTATGGTTACCTTGCCACGTAAAACTGGCTATCTCTGCATAGAGATGGAGTAGAGTTTGTATCGTGCCCCCATCGATAGGCCTTTTACTGAGGGAAGTGCCTTTGGGGTCATGTCACCAGAGCAAGGATAACATCATCTTTTGAGGTATTAGAAAACAAATAACAGCATGAAGTTATCCATTAAAATGCATTGTCCCCAGTATTGTGGATTCTGTCATCAGAATTTGGATAATACTTATTGAAACCATAAGGCTTTACGATAAATGCAACTTGGCCATATGATGGCAAAAGTCATCAGTGGAGGCATGCCCCTTGGACTCTAGCTGCTCTCTGAGGATGTGGGCGGTGCTGTGGAGGACGACCTTCGTCGGGACACTGACTGTGAGCGCTCAGGGCTGTGTTTGTCATAAGGCTGGAGCTGCACTTCCAGGAAGTCCCTGTGCTGCTGGCTGATGACCTGGCTGATGAGTCCCGGTAGAGCCTGCAAGTTACTCAGTAGAGTCTCCAGCTTTGTCTCCAGCAGCGCAATCCTCTTCTCCATGTCCTCTCCTCTCTCATTCAAGTCCGATATCATGTCATACATGATATTCTGAGTCTGAAAGAGTGGAGAGGAAATACACTTAATATTGTCATTTTTCAAATTGGTGTTATTTTTGATTGACAACCTGAAAATAACATACTGTATCTACCCATTATTAACAATCAGGATGAAACAGGCAGAAAAAGAAAGGCTACTTTGTTGCTTCAATAACTATACAGTTGAAAGATTTCATTCTGAAAAAGAAGTGAAGTGAAATAGAAGAACGTAACCTCCACTTTAGATATTCACTTGCAACACATTCTGTTCAGACTTTAAATAATAGAAAAAAACATACGAATGGATCAGTCGTTACTCACTATTAGTGGTCTGTCAGAAAACAAGACTCATATACCCAGTTGAACATTGAAAGTGTTAATAGTTCTGGCCATTGTCTTTTCTCGCTGCTCTGTGCTGGCAAAGATATCCCCCTCTCAAGTGATTCCAATGTAAGTGATAGGGACAGAATTTAATATGAGGCTTCAGAAGCCAAAGTTATTAAAATTACAGTCTTTGTATTTCCATTTTTAGTATTTCAGTTGAAAGGATTCACTCTCCGAGTTACAGTGGAGGGGAAATAACACAAAAGAAGTTTTTTTTAACAAAGTTACTTTGGAAGTTACCCACTTAATGCAACCCCCCTGAACCCCACAGCTGTAGCCTCATATTAAACATTTTACGTATACTTTGTACTGAACTTTGATATGGGAATTGTTTTAATACCTTATTAAAACAATTGTTAACCCATCCTACAGTATAATCTCAGCATCTAACGCAAAAAGAAATAGGAGGAAATATAAATATCAGTAAGCATCATACAAATCCTGCCAAAATGACAAATCAAATATTACAAGTTAAAGTAAAATCTTTATTTATGGTACCATAATGGATTCTTTGTTATCGAGTTTATTGGCTGCAATTTCACAGCAAGTGATCCAGTCCGGGGGCAACATCAGGTTAAATTACAACCATGAGGACAGCTTTCTGGCAAAGGTCGGTTGAGAAGGGTAGATTTTATATAACCAGTTTACAAGACTTCTCGTTACCACGCAGAGGAGAGTATATTATCCTTTAACCTTGAGGAGACAGGAAAGGTGCCTGCTGATTACGCATGATGCTTTCTGCTCTTTTGATGCATCAGGAAAATATACTGTAGCTTCTGCTTTTTAACTCCTGAGGTTCACTCTTTAAAAGTAGTCAACAACACTCTAAAGAAATCCATGTCACATTTGGGATGAGTTGTGGAAGTGATGCTGCTGCAGGGCGGTTTCTGAGGTATTATTCAGCGGAGGACTAATAATCCCTGCTGGCAGCCTGGAGGCGATGTCATCCATCACTTACCTTGTCCACTTCTGATTTGAGGCGGGAGTAATGGGATGGGTTGTTTATGTGAATCAGTGAAAACTAGCAGTGACAGCGCTCACCCTGACAGCTAGTGGAGACAAGGGTTTGTATCATGGATTTAACATAAATGAAATACTAAATAAATGTCATAGGTCAGTTGCTCATAATTGCAATTCAACATTTAAAAAGCTTGTGTTTTGATAAAATATATAAAGAAATTGATGGATGTATTATCTATTATCAGAAATGTATTGCATGTGGAGCTAAACTGACCCAAGTCTGAGCCTCATCTGTAAATCATGAATTGCAAAAAAAACAAAACATTAAAAAGTGATGGCATAAAATGCTAGAGACCCAAAAAAATGGACTTAGTAAATCATAGGGAGGGAACACATATACATACAGTAGAGGATGAAACTGCGGTTATGTTGGATGAACTTCAACTGTATAATAAAACCACAAATTGACACCATATATCCAGTGTTGGACAACAAAATTAAAGAAGGCGAGAGAAGAGAGCTGCAGAGAACTTTCAAACAGCAGCTTCAGTGAGCAATTTTGCAATTTGAGGACATCTAATTCAGTCTGAATGACAACATGTAAAAAAGTAAATGCTGTGGAAAGACAACATTCACTCAAACAGTGTGTCAAATAAAAAGAATAACAAACAAATGTAATACCTCAGACTGGGGAGGAGATAATGAGTTAAGGGGATACATTGAGTTCTGAGGAATTTCCCATTGCACTGCAGTGGCAATGCAGCTGCCAATGGTATGTTCAGCTCTATTTAGCTCCATCTTTCCAGAAAAAAAAGCACAGGGAGACTGAGGCTGCGCTGCCCTCTTATGGCAACAGACTCTTATCACAGCGCTTATATATCCAGCACTGGCTTTAAGCCACTTTTTTATCCAATGTCACATCCCAACTCTCGCTGCTGTTTTACAGCGCGAGGTGATTGGGCAATATTTACTAATACCTTACGTGACACGCTGGCCTGCATCGAGTTTGACTGTGCTGTACGTTTGAATGTCAAAGCCCCTGCCTTTCTCTTCTCGCTTTCTCTGCCTTAACTTCTGGCTGAATCATCAGATCACAGTGTGTCTCCCTTCCCAGGTTACTGTTTCTGCTGTGTCAGGCTGGCACACTGCCTGGTCTTTCCCCAAGGTGTTTTTTAACTTCTGTTTAGTGCATCTGGAGACAAACATCAGAGAATACATAAAGTGTACAACAGCACCGGCAGAAAGGGGTTTCTCCTCACTTTCATTCATACATTTTCCGAAGAACATGTCCTGGGGATAGTAATTTACACTGTGAAATCAAATATAGTTATTATTTCAAACCCAAAAAACCAGAATCTCAGTTGAGTGCAGACAACCAGAGGCATCACACAGATGTAAGTATAATCATTCTGTCTGTTTATTTGACACCTGTAGACTTTATTATATCAGAAGACACAACTAATTCAGCGAGTGAACTAGCATGCATTGAATTCAATCACACAGGAAAGAAGTTTATCAGGATAGTTGTGTTGCCTAATGTACAATGCAGCAGTAGACTGTTAGTCTAGCTTACCTTAGCAAGGTCCACTAGTGAGTTTGCTTGGTCATTCAGCTTGCGTTGCTCCATTTTAACACTTCTCAATCTGAACACAAGACCATTCAGAACCCAATAAATTAACGCTATCAGAATACCGTCATTAAAATTGTGCACACACAAGGCATACACACGGAGAACACTCCCAGGACATGCACAGGATGTGTGTCGATAATGCAGGGATCAGTCTGTTTGGTTGAGCTGCATGCAAGTGAAAAGGAGACCACAGAGGGTGAGGGGCTGCCACTGAGGAGAATGAGACCAGCTCAACATCCTATTCAAACAATACGTACCATAATAAAGAAGTCAGGCGGACTGATCAAGTCCTAAAGTTTAACATGTCAGATGATAAAACACCAAAATCTGTTGTATCTTTAAACTTATATTTTTGGTTAAGCCAACTTTTCCTCTGTATGAATTATTAAGTCACTCAAAAGCCGCAGATATCAAACACTGTTTTATGTTAACATAGAGAATACCGTTTCTTTAGATAGTTGTCAGCTGCACATACAGTATGTGGACTGTTTTCCTTTTGAGACTTTCCAATACAAACATTTGGATTACACAATCTGCCCTTTAAAAGGAATCCGGTTAATCTTCCATCAAGAATAGAAAATTATTCATTACTTGTTAAAAAAGGAATAAAAGGCATAATTTCCCCAGTGTCAGTAAATTAATGGCCCACTTTTTTATCCACCAAAAATCCTACCATCCTAAAAGACTGCCTACTTCATACAACATGCTTGAATTATTCACATTGCCTGTTTAATTAGGCTGCTAAAGCCTGTTTTTACTCAGCCTCTCCGGGGGCTCAAAAACAGCAACTGTGCAGTATTGTAGAGAGTCGACCTCACGTGGTTTCCAGATATTAAAGAGGTTTCTTTTCTCCTGAATCACCCACGCATGCTAAATTACACTGGGCGCAATACACAGAATAGCATCATGATGGCCAGTTTGCCAACGTTTCAGATTTTCTTATGTAATAAGAACAACCTATGGCTGACTGAGAAGTGAATTCAGTTTGAGATGATTATAAGGTTATTTATGAATAGAGGATTTAAGGGGCCCTCGGGAGGGTGGATCTGTTAATTAGGTGAAATGCACCTATTCTCATGCATTATGTGATCATTTCTCTGTTTCCTGAATACAGGCGGATGTTGAGCGAAGATGACAGGGTACACATTCAGAGGGAAGTCACTAAAGACAACTAAAGGCCAAGGAGGGTGTCTTGACATTGGAGGACCAAATGCTTTATACAAAGCAGACTGTAAAGACAAGTACAGACTAATATTTAACTTGTATTAATCATGTGTTTAAATAAAAGAAAAACAAGTGTATCCAAAGTGATGGAAGGTCATAGATATTCAATGTTAAATGACCTTACAGTTGATGTAAGACCTGTTGAAATTATACATTTCACAGTTGGATGACCATTACCTTGGGGATGGGGTCAAAGCAAAGGGCAGCTCGAGGTTAGGACGAGGAAACCCACTTGGCCTGTCTTTGAATAATGTGTGTCTCTTTCCCCCAGTCAATCACTCCTCATGAGCATTTCCCCTCTTCAATGGGCACTCTAAATGTGCTTGCATCAAGGAAAAGGGCTACGCTAAGCTTTTCACTACCACACTAAATCAGTTAAGGCAATCTCGGTTAGTGCTGTGCCATATCTTTTACCCTCTCGGCTTGCTTTCTTTGTCATGACCTCGTTTTACCTCATTGTGGAAAGAAATGCTAATTTATCTTCAGTGTAATGGGCAGGGTGTCCACTCTGCAGCCCGTCTATTCTTTTACTGTCCCTGCTGACAGCTTCATGCTGTCGGTCACCGTGGCAGCCTCTCGGGCACAAACGGGATTGCTCGGAGGCTTTACCCTGACCTTCCTCTCAGGTCACTTTCCTGTTTCTCCAATCACTGATCTCTGAGCTAACAAGCATTCACTGCCCTGCCCCGTGCCATAATTCCCACTTCAACCTTGTAAAGGGAAAGGGACAGCATTCCCAAAGGGGATGGTCTGACTGCTCTGAGACACAGGATGTAGGAGCTGTAATGGCCTCGAACATACTGTGAGACATTTGCTTGCATGCACACTACATCCTGCCTGCGGTGGGATAAACAGCACCATCCAAATGACCTCAGGACTTTTAAACTGTATCTACTACTTGCTCTGATACTTGTACTTAGTGCAGAAATGACAGCTATGTGTCCGTGTTATTTACCATCCATGATAACACTAGATCAGCGTCTTCCACTGTGTCATCCAACAGAGAAATGGAGGAAATGTGGCTGCAAATGTAGCAGAACAGGCGTAACAATGGTTCCACACGCCGAAAGATGACCCTGAGCCCTGATCGGTATGAGCATGACTGCTAAGTTGCATAACATGACTTGAGGGATATTGTAAGTTGTATACTTGTGCTACTGCAGGCCTGTCTCCTGTAGAGCTCTAGTCGTCATCCTTCGGTACGTGAAAGCACAGTTGATTGGAGTTTAATCAGTGGCTTTCTGATTAAAGATCAAATTGTCATCACATCCATGCAGAAATGGAAAGAAAAACACCCTCCATCACCGATAATTAAAATTCACTTAAGATGCATCATGGGTGTATGAAGTGCAGCAAAAGTCTACCCAATAATAAGACGTAAAAAAGGTGTTTGTTATTGAAAGCCGTTTTTAAAAAAATGGTAAATGGCAAATGTGAGGTTAATGTATGTTTTATCAAATTGTTACTCAGTCTCTAATGTAAACCTTTGTAGCATCTTAAATGAAATAATTTGCAACAATATGATAATGTCATGCAAAATGATTTGATCAGTGTACGCTATGACATTTTTCGTGTCATGAATTTCACTTATCAAATGAGGGAGTGTAATTTTGTAGTCACATTATTGGGTTCAAGGACAAGCTCTCGTTAGCATGCACACAACAGGTCTGTATCTACATGTGAGGCGAAGACTTACTTTCGAGCTCTATTGCATTGTGTCGACACAACCAGGAAAAAAAAGGAAACATAAAGTAGACAAATGAATTATTACAACATTAGATACACATATTCAGATGGAAAAATCTGTTTTCTCAAGTCTGGCTGCTTGAAGCTTTATTGGTACGCTGTCACCTCACTTCTGAACAGCGGCAACTATTTTCCCTTTACTTATTTCTTCCTGCAACCAGCGTGTTATCTGTCTCTGAGTTTGGACTGTTTTCCAGTAGCTGCAGCGTTGCTTGCTCTCTAAGTCTAATCCCTTTTTTGAACACTTGTCCTGGTTATCAGAAACACAGTAGATCAAAACAAACTTCCTGTAAACATTCCCCAACACAAACAGTGCCTTAAGGCGTCTATGGCTCCATTCAGAAAATGTTTACACCTCACATCCTTTACAGTGATTCATGAAAACTTCTGGAAGTCAAGGTATGCTGTAGGTCTTTTCCGACCCTTCAATTGAGCGAACTGCTCGCTGTCAGAACACTTCCTGTCCTATATTCATCTCACCTACAGGCAATACTTCAAACTCTCCAAGATAAAGCCTGTGAACACACTACCTTGAGAGCAAAATAGATAAAAGATAAAGGTGTGACGGGAGGATGTTGACTCCATGCCGAGTAGTTGTCCTTGCACACAGATCTGGATGTGACTTTTTCCCACTGAATCTGGTTCTCTATAGATTTAGATTTAGCTCCAAGGGTTTTACATTATCAGGCTGTCCTAGAGAACAGGAGGCGGACATGAGTCGCTGTCATTACCGCTGCGAATCGGCTGAATAAGACAGCAAGGACATCATCACAGCGACCGTGACAAAACTCTATTAAACAGTACAAATCTGGAAGCAGGTTACAGCAGCAGCAGCAGCAGCAGCAGCAGCAGACAGTGTTGTTGTTTCAGTACCTCTCTACCTTGTAATTAAACATATTTATGAAACATGAATGTATGTCCAAAAGATTCATGAGCAAATCAAGGTTGCACATAACAAAGACCCATATACATACAGTACATGAAACCACAGACAGCAAACAAACATACAAGCGGGGGACATTTCACTTGGGCATAAAGCTACATAATAGCAATGCACCTCTAGTTATTTTAATGAAGCACTGAGCTGATTGCCAGTTGTTGGAAAGGGCCACAGGCTGGATGTGCTTGTAAGCACTGTAGGTTGAAGAAAAACAGGAGCGAAGTGCGGCTAAAATCAATAGTGTTTTGGAGTTAGATAGCACCTCGGGGGTCCTTGGGGACCAACTAAAAGACTAGCTGACAGGTAAGTGTCTGACCAGCGGTTAGAAAAGTAGGAACCCACATGTGTCAGGCCCCGAGGTCAACCTGACATTTACAGCAAAAGGAACACACACCAGTCAATGTGGCAGGGAAGGTGAGAGAAGCAGAGATATATCAATATCATACTGCTTTCTATTCTGTAACTTGAGAATATTTCAAGGTAAAATTAGATTTTTTCAAAAATTGTACAATTGAGGACTGATTGTTACCATTATATCCCACGAGCATTGAGGATTACAATCTCATTCCAAGTAAATTCCCATTTCCACATACAATATGCAACTTACATAATGACAATTCTTGCTCTTTTTTTATATAAATGTATTACAATCTCCTCTTATGCATCAGCGAATCCTATTCACATAAATGTAGTTATCTTGCCTATTTTACCACTCTTTTTGAAGCAGAATCAACAAGCCAACTAATTTCCACAGCTGCAAATGTAAAGTTTGTTAAGTCATGTGAAACAAACAAAAGATCCTCCAGCACATATTTTTGCTACAGGTGTCAAACAAGTCAGATTTGAGATGAGTGTTTAATCAGTATCAAGTGAACACTCTGGGGGATGAAAGGAATTAGAACGACATGAACAGGGGGGTCCGCGGCTGAGAGCGGGGTACCTACTGGTGAATGGCTTGGAGAAACTTCCTCTGGTGCTTCCTGACTCTGGCATGGTCCATCTTCCTCACCAGTTTGGTGTTCTTATAGATGAGCCACGTCTCCCTGAGAACATTCGCAGCTGTGTTTTTGACCTAAAGAGCAAAAAACATAAATGAGGAAACATTTGAATTTAGAAATCAGAAAGGTTACTATCCAAAATGTGGAGATTTGACTTACTCTTTTTGTTAACTGGGTGTCCATCATAAAATTGTGGACATGTTTTTCAGCTTTGGTTAACTCCAGTTTCTTTGCCACCACAGCCACCACCAAGGCAGTGCAGCCAGCACCCTGTGAAATAGCAAGACATTCAGGCACAAATACATGGTGTGGATTTTTCTTTACGAAATTATAGTAACACAGACGTTACTACCATTACTTGAATATTCACAGGCAAGCACTCAGTCTGCTTTTCTCACCATAATGCCAGTCAGGAGGCAGACTCCTTTCCCACAGTACGTGTTTGGGACCATATCCCCATAACCAATGGTAAGAAACGTGATTGAGATCAACCACATGGCTCCTAGAAAGTTGCTGGTTATGTCCTGGTTGTCATGGTACCTGCAATAAATAATAAATGCATAAGGTTCATGCATCCAATGCACTCCAGATTAACCTCATGACTATTTCTCATTTGTAAAAAACATAAAGAAATACTGGTAGTTCTGTACATGAGATAAAATGTGTTGTCTGCATATTGCGGGACTTTCATTATTTCCTGGGAATCTTTCTACGATGCTTAGACACAGTGTGCTAAGCACTGTGTGCATTATCTATTTTTATGCCTTATCTATGTTTCATGCTGAGCAGTGCTGCATAGCGTGAGAAAGGGATCTAGGCACCTCTCGCAGGCTCTCACAGTCCATGCAGCAATGATCCACAGTGAGATGGTGAAGACCAGCAGCACGGTGCCGGGGCAGATGGTCATGAGGGTCTTCATCACGAAGCGAGTGTTAAAGTTAATCTTGTTGAGTGCACCAATGCTGCGGGACGAGGCATCTGTGAAGAGCTTGCTGTGCAGCAGCATGACGCGAGCGATGAGGTACAACCGCAGGAACATGGGTATGGACAGGATGATGTCCACATCTGCATCCGTCTTGGAGGGCACGTAGGAGTAGGCCAGACGTGCCGTCCAGGTGAAGGTGTAGTTCCCTGGGATGGGGTGGATGGCGCACACCAGGATCTCCAGGCAGATGAAGAAGATGCGCTCATATGTCATGGCTATCCTCCAGTCATCTGCTGCGTTGTCCACCATAAATAACTGCAAGGAAAGGGCACGGTGAGGCTGATAGAGGGTAACATTTCCATCATGGTGACACAGCAAGCTACAGGAAATCATTAAACCCTATTAAACTATAAGTCACAAATAGCCTTGGGTCATTAAGTCATATTTTTTAGTCTCAGACTTTTTTCTCCATGTTTTTGTCCATTTAAAATAAATGATATATCCATCATATTATTTCTGGCCATTTTAAAGAGCATACAATTAATCCCTTTGCTAAAAACAACCTTTGGAGGATTTGGATAACTCATATGATAAGTAGAGGACGCTACACACTCTTGAGGCCAAATATGGCCTTTAGCTATGCACTGGGGCATCTGATGAAGGTTGCAACATGAAGAATCATGCATTCATTTTTTTGTATATTTTTCAAAGAAAATTAACCTGCCTGTTATTTCTATTACTTTCAGTATACTAAGAAAATCGCGAGATTACCTATTTTAGTTTGATTAAAGTGAATTCAACTGCTTTCCGTAAGGTAGCAAGATACTTAAAATTACAGCTAAATAGATTTGTAATCTATTAGTCAAAAAGCATTATGATTCAGCTATTATGATATAAAATATATCATATAATAGAGAAAATAGAAAAATACAAAACTCCAGTTTCCAGCTTCATGAATGGGAGGATTTTCTATTTCTCGTTGTCATTATTGTAGCAAATATAACATCTTTGCTATTTTAGCTTTGGTTGAATAAAACAAAGCATTTCAAGAAATCACTTTGGGCTCTGGGAAGAATTCATATAAAGTAAGTGCTTTGTTGTAAGAAAAGAAAAAGGTTTGTTATTCCTCTGCTTTCTGACTCCTTGAGTAAAAAGCATTAGAAAATAACTGTTTCATTAGCAGCATGCAGTATGCATTTTATTGATGAGAACATCTGCCGCCTCCACATTAGCATTAGCTTCTGATCGCCTGGCCACCCTGAGCAGAAGGTAGGGCGTCGCACCAGGGACTTCAGTGTGGGCGGATTTCAACACCCCTCATCACTCTTCTCCACCCTGTCCTTTGTCATATAGAGCGGCTTCCTCACATGGTCACCTCTGCTGTGCCCTCTTTTTGTCCGTCCCCTCCCTCCTCCTCATCACTTTCAACCCAATCTACAGTTATCGTCGGCCAGAAGCTTCACTTGCTCAGTGCATTCACCCTGAACTAACCGCAGGGTCACAGTCCCATGGTCATGCTTACAGTCGTAGATGCACTCTCAATCTTACTCCTCTTTCCGAGTGTTATATTTGCCTCTGTGGCTTACACATGAAATACTATCAAACTGTATTGGATTCACTCACATTTGTCAAATAATATCCCTTCTTGACACACCACACTGATATTCCTCCACAGCTGCTACTCTATCCACTCGATCACCTCAAGGTCCTCTGCCTGCTGCTACAGGCCATCACAACTGGCAGCAGATATTTCACTAAATGTTGCCGTCAGCAAATACAGGCGAGGTTTCCTGCAGGCTGTATTTGCCATGAGAGCAGAAGCCTCTCAAAAGGAAAGAAAAAATCTGCACATGATTATAATTTGTTGGACAGCTCCTTGATATGGATAGTAATGAATTATACAACATCTGGGGACTTATCTGAATTTGAATGCAAATATCACACATACAGTACAATGTTTTTGCTTAGAGTTTGGCATCGCTAAGAAAAGGGTTGTGCGTCATTCATCTTTGAGTTCAGCGCATCTTCAATATTTAAAATGTGCAGTTGGATTTCAAGTTAATTTTTTCAACTCCACAAATAGCTGATGGCATTACTTAGAAAAAAGAGTGAGGGAGAATGGGATATGCTTTCACATGTTAGGGATCACACAAAAATAACTGGGAGAATGATGCCGGGGTTATAACAGTTGGAGGGTTATGTCATTTTTGATTTTATAAAGGAGGACGGCCTCAATTTTTGTATTCTTAAATGGCTTGGATTTATATTTAAATCCTTCCTTTTCTTGCAGTAAAGTTAGATCAAAAACATTTTGTTCGTGTGCGCCATGGCAAATAAAGTTTGTTGTACACAGAGCAATGAATTGGTTTACTAGCTTGTATTTTTTTTTTATTCTGCATTAAATAGGAACTAAAGTTACATTCATCACATTAAAGTAAGCTTGAAATCAAACTTGAAATGTAGTGTATAATGTTTTTTTATTTTCTCTGTGTCACGTATCAACAACCCTGGGGTCACACATAAGGTTTTGCCCCACACTCCCCTCCGAACTAATTGTCGTACAGTCCCTTAGCTGTTTAATCCTGAAATACTGTATACATTGATTTATTGAACAGTGGTTTTTAAAGTACAATGTTCTAACACACACTTAAGGCACACAACACAACTGGGGCTTTTGCCAACTACTCTTCATTTAGTCTTACCTGGAATTGTTCATTATAGAAAAAAGGAAAACTGTCCCAATCCTAGAGGGCTAATGGGATCAGTGACCTAGATTGTCAATTTCACAGTAATACATCAAATTGAATTGCTGAAGTAGTCATTTTTCTCATTCTGAAATTAAAGCCCTTATTCAAAATGTTCAAGGACAAAGAAAGCACAAATCAATAATGGTGTGCACGGCCACTTTTCTCACAGACATACATGAATGCTCCACATGCTTCAGTTTGACAGCCTCTAAGGCTCTCCAGCACTACTGCAGCGCTGCGCTTCAACACACAGACTTCACTGACCCAACAACAACAAACACTGCACTCTTATTACTGCTTCTGAGCCAATTATATGTCCAACAGCCACTGTACAAGAACTGTCAACAAGCTGGTCCATAACAACAAAAACAAAACAAGCTACAGCTAACACATGCCCCGAACAAACGGTTCATCTGACCCACAAAGCCGCTGCAGCTCATTTATATTTATTTAAAGGGTACAATCAAAGTTTCCCCAAACACAGAAAACACATTCATTAAATGTTCAGAGGCAGTTGTTCATATCAAATGAGCGACACCGAGCTCTTTTAACAAACTGACATCTGTCAAAGAAGTGTGTAACTCTAACCAAGCTCGCCCTGTAGGGCTTAGCAAGTGAGTGTAATGTAGACATGGAAACACAAGCTGTGACTCCACTCTGCTACGGTTTCTTACTTACAGGGTTAGTGTTCTGAATGCATCTACATCTATTGTTTGCACACTGCACAAGCAGCGTTTTATTTTACATTTTGAACAACACAGGCGTCCTTTCAAAAGCAGTTAAAAAGTTTGTTACCTCAAAACAATGCAATTAAACATTTAAGCGCAGGTTGCATAAGGAAAGCCTACTTGGTGGTTAAAAGCAATTATGGTAATGGCTGAGCTGAAATACAATACTCAAGGGCCCTTTACTTCAGAGCATGTGGAAGTAAAGGGAGGTGGAGGAAATGACATCTGCAGTGGAAAAACCTTAAACTGCATGTCTTTAATCATAATACGATGTAGAGGAAGACACTGAGAATTAGGAATTAAAACAGACATAATGAAACAGGACACTTGTAAATTAGCTACAGGAGGCTGCCAAATAATTGAAACACAGCAAGTAAAAGGAGTTAAAATGTTAGCTAACTTACACGGTTGACAAAACAAGCCTTTGACGATACTGTCTATCTGTTTATATCACGATATAAATCAAATATCATTCATGTGTACGGAAGAGGGATTTAAGGATGTGAATGAAACACACCACACAACACATCAAACAAAAACTATAATACTGCCTTTTACTACAGAAAGGTCGGTAAAACTGAAAAAGGAGAAACAAACGAAGATCCGTCATAAGGAACTTCCACCTTACACAAACACAAAGAGGAACATCAGTTTCTGAACCCAACAAACATACAAATTGAAATCATGGAAAGTTTGTAACCTGATTTAAATGACTAATCAAGTAAACACAACCTCTCACTAAACATTACTGGCATCGGCATTCAGATAGTTTTGGTCTCATTTACCCATATCATTTCCTTTCTGCTCTTAATGATAAAGCTAACATGCTGGTGTTTAACATGTTCAACATCTTATTCAGTGTGTTAGCATGCTAGTCATCACAACACACAAAGTACAGCTGAGGCTGATGGGAATGTTTTGTAGGTATTTCCTTTTGACCAGATGGTGGCAATAAAAGGTAAGAAATGTATACTGAGGGGGAAATGGATATCTGAACTGATTTAATTGTAATCAAACAGTTGAGACATTTCAATCAAAACCATATATCAAACGCATGGTGGCGCTAGAGGAAAAGTCAGGGAATCAATAGGCTTGAGTCATCTGTTCATCCTCTGGAGACTATGAATCACTGCACAACATTTCAGTGAAATCCATAAAAAATGGTTAAGACATTTCAAAGAGGGGGGCGGACCACAGACACAAACTAACTGTCTTCGGTTAAAATTAAACAGAAACATTGAATTAATTGTTTTAAGGACACTTTTCTTAAAGGTTTTGTGTTCTTATTTATTATTATGGACATTGGAGTATGCAAGCCTTATTCTAAACCTCATTTTAACATTGACCCCGGACAAAATGTCGTCTCTTTCCAAATAAATCTGTATTCCTCACAGTGAAGACAAAGCACAAGAGCACCCACATTAAGCCCCTGCTTGGTGCAACACATCTTAGAGAACAAACACTGAGTGAGTGACAACGAGGACAATTTGAGGGCAAACCCAGCAGTCACGTTTCTCTCAGCTTGTTTTCTGATGGACACAAAATGCAGTCTAATCTCTAAGAGTGCATGCCCCTTCATCATCATGAGGAAGTTGTATTCATGTCAGGTCGAAAGACAATACGGCTGAATATGTCCTGAGATCCTTCTCTGCCTGCATGCGTCAACACTGTGCCGTATCAGAGGAGCTCACCTGCCATGCTAAGCTGGGTTGGTTACTGGTTTCACAACGCTCAATATAACTAATGGAATCCGGCTCAATATTTAATCTGTGTAATGTGGAGATGGGAACATATATCTTGTCACTGAAAATGAAATCGCTCAATCTCATTAGTGAATTAGGTTGAGAGGTCCTGCTCGATTAATGCAATGCTTTATTTATGATATCAAAGCGAGCCACTAAGAGACCACTTTACTGAGTAAATCTGAAGCGGTTGCAGAATCAGTTTGCTTCTGTTTCTTAAATTAAGTCTCGCATTTGCATACCCATTCTTCTATTCAAGCAAAGTTAAGCCTCTCTGAGCCAAAGTTAAAGCTTGTATAAATCGTTCTTTCTTTAAAGTGTTGCTGCTGCGGCCAACAAATTAATAACCTAAAGATCATCTGCATGTGAGTCACATTGAAAAGCTTCAATCATTTCAAGGAATGTAAGCTCTATGGGAGGCGGCGTTTCTCTGCCCTTGAAATCCTGTATGTTCAGTGAAAACTCTGAGGTCACCAGCCAGTGGTGGTTATCTGACTCCTGTCTGGAGTCTCAGGTAGAGGACAGATTTCGCAGTGAGAAACGCACAGCATGTCCTGAAGTTACACCATATCTCTAACACATACACGCACCCGGAGGCGGTCTGACAAGCACGGCCAAGTTTGACTTTGGCAGGATTCACTGGCACAGTTTTGGATATTTGTTGTTATTTGATCTTTTCTGCAGATTGTAAAATGTAACGCTGTGCAACTGTGAAAACATCAGTGCTGGAGTTTTATCACAAAAAGTATACACATCAAAGACAGAACAGCCCCCAAAGCACTTTGCATTAGTTTAAGAAAACTCAGCAGAACTGTCATGACAAGGTATGGCGACAAAACAATGGCCTTAACACAAATGCCCCTCGGCAACAAGCCTTTGATATAAGGAGAGAAAACTTGAACTCATCAACTATCTCAGCAGCGAGAGCAGAACGATGCTCCCAGCTCGTAGCTCATATCAGACTTTGACAATGACGAATCAAAGGCATGCAGCAGCTATAGACTTCCACTCGACCTATACAGTAAGTCGCTGCCTGACAACGCAGAAAACTCAACTGAAAAGTCTAAGAATTCCTCAGGCGGATCGCCAGCTGTTACAAGAGACATCAGCGGGGATAAATCAGGCCAATAACCTTTGAAGAAGAAGTACAAAAAGACACTGAACAACATCAATATGTACAAAGGATTAATATGATGTATTTTGATTGTAAACGGCTGCACATGTCAATGGATATTTAGCGGAACACACTTCATCTCTGTTAATGCACTTAGCTCTACACCATCACTGCCATCGCAGCTCAGCACATAAACAATTTCAAATGACAGTTGGTGTCCAACATCTGACCTCTCTGACCTGACCTTTTGAGATTGCAGTCACTCTGAGGAGGAATAACTTCCTGTTGGTTTACCCCGTAACATGAGAGGGCACCGTCTTTAGCGATAAGTAAATCCGTTTTAAGGGGCTAGAAGTGGTGAAGACATATTTCATCATCCTGACTTATGCTTCTACATCTGACAGGCACCTGTGAGTACACATGGGTGTGCATGCATAATCTATTTCACTGCAGGATCAACAATTCTCACATGGAAAAGTGCACTTTAGAAAAAGCACTTTACTAATTTCACTTTTGCTTCGTGTAGGCATAACAAAAATGAAGTGGGGTACACAAAACAGGAACATTCAGTATTCTGAATAACATAACAGGGTGAGATGGTTGTAATATGTATGGAGTCAATTAGACAGGAGGTTTGTGTTTGTTCAGTGAAATTCTATGTCGGAACGCTATAACGTAAAAGAGCTCTCCATTGATGCTTTCATGTCGAAGTCCATTTACTGGTCATTTGGAGTACAGCACAGCATCTGAAGATAGTTGTATAATGTATGATGCTCTGGATAAGCTTTGGAATTGTACTCATTTCAGTGTATTAGCTTAGCTCGGCAGATTTTTAAAGGGGAACTGACAATATATCACATGCCTTTTGGGTTTCTAGAGGTCTCATAATTTGCATCTGAGGACATCACTTGAGTCAGCGTCAGTTGGACAAGAAGACTACAAGTTTGCAAATGAAACAACGACAAGTGTTAAAAACAGGGGTCAGGGGTACATTGAAACATATGGCTTTTAACCAGACAGGACAAATCAAATGTAAACATTTAGAATGAATGCATATGAAGTCAAACCACATATGTTTATCAGATGCAAATGACGAAAGCGCAGACAATTGAAAAGGGAACACAATAGTAAACAGTGTGTGCATGTGAGTGTGTGTGTTGTGCAAGTACATAGGTCAGTCTGCAGGAACAAAGCATTGACAGACTAGCAACAACAGGCACTGAAGTCCCTCAGGCAGGAAAGCTACGGAGCAGCTGGAGTGTGTTGTGGAAGTTGAAACATAAACACCATGAACTGGATTTAAATAGTAAGACGGAGTCAGTTTCCAGGAACTGGCTGATAGTTTGTTTCGAAGAGGACTTGATGAATTAGAGGCCAGACCTTACAATCAACATTTATAGAGAAGGAGCAGGGAGTGAGTAACACTGCAGTGACGTGATGACATTTTCTGATTCATTTAAGTGTTCAGGCTTCAACGTTTCAATAAATGGTGTATAAATCATTGTGAAGAGGGGATGGTGAAGAGTGCATTGCAGTAATCAACTCAAGGGCAAACAATTGCCTCAATAAACCTTTCTGGGTCAGCAAAAGAGGCAATGTTATTGTGAAACGAGAGAGCGCTATCTGGGGTGAGAAATGTTTTGGATATCGACGTGACTGTCAGAGGAGTCTGGATCAAAGAGGTTTGAAACAGCCTTCCGGTGTGGTAAATGTGCAGCTCCTGACAATTAAAGGAATGTGGGGGAAAAAGCTTGTTTAAGAGCTAACAATGAACATTTCAGTGTGAAGGAAATTGTATTGCTTAAAAACCATTTACTATATAAAATAAAGCGGCTTATAGCTTTTTTTTAAACTGCTATTATCACTATATTGACAAATACAGATGTGTTGCTGCACCATGACAGCGAGAATATATGGGAAACAGTGAATAAAAGTGTGTAGCTTAAGCACTTAACTGGTTTACAACGATCATAAACGTACAGCAGGCACAACTACTCATTTAACACAATCTGTTGTAAAACTCTAAATGGAAACCTGCCGTGATGAAAAATGCACCTTTGCCAGATATTAGTCACAACTAAATCACTACATTATTTATCATCAAGAAAAGTTAACACAAGCAAGTTCAGTTTAAGAATTGAATAATTTACACAGGATTAAGTAAAAGGTGCGGAGGCCATGGGAGGGAAGACTGATATATGATACTCTCATGCAAACTTACAGTATGCTTTGTAATTTATAAACAGCTACTGGGAACTGTCTGCTGGGGAAAGGACAACTCTTCTGTTATGCATTGAAATATGGTAATGTTGTGTGTTTCTATCATTCCTCATAAAGAAAGGCTTACAATGAAACTTGTGAAGGGGGCAACACTTTCACTGTTGGTCTTTTTCAATAACTGATTCTCCACTGGGACTAGTAAGCACTGCATTTTCCAACAACGCTGATGAATAATGCAACTTTAAATGCAAAAGATAAATTGTGAAAAATGTAACATTTACTGTGTCCTGAAACATATTCTCAATCTTAAATATAATCATATTAAAAAAAAGCTGGATCAGCTAATATAATTCTACTAAAGGTTGTTTTTTTTAATCAACATTTTCGTTATCCCCCATTAACATGGTTACACATTGTGTCATTCAAGATTTGACAAAAATGCTTGAGTTGGGTTTCTTTAAAAGACAAGTTTTCCTTTTAGGTTGATTTAATTTTAAAAAGAAAAGACAGTTTCTGATACATGAAAGCTTTCTGGCAACATACATCCACCCTGCAGACAGTGGCACCATTCATTCTGTGGCTGTTACACAAAGACACAAGTGCTAAAGCGCAGGAAGAACTGTAAGTAATGCAACAATGCTCCGAGGCAAGGTCATAAAACTGCCAAAGTGTTAGAACATCTCAGGGGACGCCGACAATCTATATTCATCCACTGAGCCTTGCGAGGAGTTCCTAAATCTTATCAAAATGTATAATGAACTGTTAATGGCGCTTCAAAAGATGATCATCAGTCGACAAGACTCTACTGGGCAAAAACCTCTACTGTCATTTATGCAATCTCAGGGTCGTGTGGCTTTTTTTGGTGTTCAATATATCCTGGGACAGACATTATTCATGGTAACTTTGGGAAGAAAAAGAATATGAAAAAGAATAATATGAATTCATTGAGTTGAGTCCCACAGTGCACAGATAAAACATATTGCACTTCAGTTGTCTATACAACTTACTTATTTTAGCACATTTTAAAAGTCAATAAAGAACATCATCCCTGACAGCAAATGTTGGGACATTTTGACCATAGTGACTTCCTGTAAAGATGGGTTAATTCACTTCAAATGGAGCATTTACTGAAAGTGATGAGACATGTACTGACTGATGACCATTCAACACCAACAGTTAAAGAATAATAAAGGTGTGACAACATTACCTGTATCTCTCTTGCATGGTATATGATAATCAGCCCCAGGAGAATGATTGTAGAAAGGCTTATCAGGCATTTTAGAGCTAATGAATACAGGGACTCCTGGAAAAGAGCAACAACACTAAAGCCAAACAACAAGCAACATCATGACATAAAAGCACATTCTTATGATGGTAAATCAGCCTTACTATAACATGTAAGACACAAGCTTGAAAAAACATACGTAAGTAACAATGCAGCTTCTTAAAGTGTAGCCTATGCTGCAACAAATTCTGACATGAGATATCTTCTTCTACTATTAGGGTCGATGAATGGACAGCAGTGGGCCTTTTGGCCTGCATGTGACAATGTGACTACCTGGGACACTTTGCAGTGAGTCAAGACAAAGTGTTTTACATAACTTTTATGTAACACTTTTTGCACAAGTTCTGTCTTAATTACTTCTTCCGTCAGCGTCATAAATTAAGTGTCTGGCTTCTGTGTGGATACGTACCTTTCCATAAGCTCCCCATGAGAGTTCAGTCTCTATAACCATAACAACGATCCCAAACATCCCAAAGATTAAAGCATAGTCGCTGAGCCGCTTCCTTTTCTCAAACAAGGCCCTCCTGTGCCCCAGCTTTTCCCCAATGTTCTGGTTCCTCTTTTTCCCCGATTTGCCGCCGCTGTGGCCGCAGCCTCCCCCTCCGTCTCCCGATGCGTAAGGCATCAGTGTGGTGGAATTATTGTCCGGCTTGGATACTAAAGTGTCCGACGCATCTGCGCCCGAGATGGGCTGCAAAGGCTGTGACTCGGAATCAAACTCGTGTATGTTTCTGCGGGACGAGCTCAAGTTGCTCAGCGGCCGCATTACGCCGCCGTTGTATCTGCAGCTGCTCATGGCTATTTCATTGTAGGAGTTACTGTCTTTGTGGCTGCTGCCCAGGCTGCCCCGCTGACGATCGCGGCAATGCTGCTGCTGATGGTGAGGATGATGATGCCTGGATGAACTACCATGACTAGAGGGTGTGAACTCGCAGACGCTGTACTGGCAACCTTGTCTCGAAGACGTTTCCGAAGGTGTCCTCAAAGTTCCCACAGTGGTCGGCGACGTCCCGCGAAAGACGAGGCTTTTCCTCGCATCACAGGTGCAGCTACTGCAGGTGCAGCATTGGTCGTGCTGCTTGCCGATCCGATCCTCCCGCCCGCAGTAGTGCTGGTACTTACAGTGCTGGAACTGCTGCTCTGGAAAGAAATCGTTCTGCAGCTGCAATGGGGTTTCCATGTCAGTGCTACCGTTTAAAGCAGCAGTCGGGTACCACAGAGCACCCCACGAAGGGCGTTATGGTACTTACGGGAGGACAGAGCCGCTGCATGGATAGACCCATTTCGGCTCCGGTAGAATGAGAGCACAGCCTCCGATTGGGCAGAGGGGACCAAAACAACTGTCTCGACGTCATGAAAAAAAGGTTGCAACCATGAGACGTGAAGCCCAGCCTCATTCCATTAGGATCAACAGAAATGATATTACTGCTTTCATCTTTTATATACCTGTACTCTTGCATTTTTAGAAATACCTGAACTTGAGGTAGGCCTAACTTCTTTGTAAAACTTCGGGGCAAAACATATTTTTAAAGTGTAAATTCAAACACATAAATGGTGTTTTTCTCATTGTTTACTGCACTATATGAAAACACCTCTGCATTATGAGATACTGCCATTCACACGGTTGTAATTTAGCTTTTGCACACAACAGCCATCAGCCAGGACCTATTCATAAATCCCTGACTTATTCCCATGTATTGACTTCATAGGAAATACACGTAGCTCGCTGTCACCGCTGAGTTACACGGTGCTGATTCCATTCAGCTCATTGGCCGCTGACCATGTGATCGTGCAGGCCTGTAGCACCTATATGGCCAGAGCTCGTGTCTGCAGCCACAGATTGATGTGACCGCTGGTGGCTGCGTTATTAATGGAAAAGAAGAGTTATATCACCCTAAGGAAATACCGCCAACTGCCCGAGATTGAGCAGCTGTGAAGGCATAAAGCAAATGCTGAAACCCAATCATCCACATGTCCTGGTGCATGCAGCAACAACAAATTTAGTCTTAGGGCTGTTAGACAATATGGGAGTTATGTTTTCATATTTGTATTGGGACTATAATAAGAGCTTCAGTTGCATTGGACTCGTAAAAGTTGTCTTTCTCTGATATACATCATACACCACCAATACACAAATCAAAACATCTGCAAAGTTGAAAGAGGATGAGTTTAAAATAAATCACATATTGTTTTTGAACGGGAGCTAGAAACGTGTAGCTGTGAGCTGTGCAAAGTGCTCAAAGGCAATCCATCATTCATCCAACTAACTTTCAACACCATGGATAGCTCCACTCGCTCATTGATCACTACCAACCCTTTAATAAAACAAGCCCTCTGCACAGGATCGCAATGCGCACTTCATCCTGATTGGCTGGGTCTGCATACCACGTGACACTCACCCCCACCTTTTACAGCCTTTTCTCCTCTCTGTGAGCGTGGAGTCCAGTGAATGGAGACATTCTGCAATAATTCAAGCCACAGGGTTTCCTATTTTGGAAAACGTTGTTATTATTGTGTGTGGCAGAGACAGAAGGAAGAGCTGGAGTTGTTCACTTAAGTGATCTTTCTATATTGTATTGCTATATACTTTTTTGCACCTATTAATTCCAGTTAATCTTGGTATTAACCGAAAGTAGTCCGATTTGCCCTTAGCCCCCCCCCCCCCCCTCAGTCATTTAATCAGAAGCTCCCTAACCTCTGCAGCTTAACACCGAGGCTCACCAGCAGTTATTCATTTTGATTTATGAATCTGAACGTTAAGAGAACTTTCTATCCATCTACAGAATCAAGTCCTATACTTACAAAACGTTTTTTTCAGCCATATAACTTTACATCACAGCACAAGGTTTTGCTTTTCCAACCAGAACAAAGATTATTGTAAAATTGCAAATAGCATGGCTCACATTGCGCCACGCTAATTTAGAAACCAAATTCATTTGTGTGTTTAGTGTTAACTATCTTTGATGTTTATAGCTGTAAAATCATAATATTATGAAGTAGAGTTTCACATATAGCCTAAATAATCAGGTGTGTCCCATTAAGATTGAGATATCATTTTCAGGGGATATCTGATAACAAGATTCAAAGATTCAAAATCATGGGAAAATATCAAAAATTAAAGGATGTTCATGAACAATCCTATATTTTGGAGGCGGAAAAATTAAAAATATAGTAAAAAGTAGGACATAATATAAGATCATTTATAATTCGATATCATTATTTATATACTCACACGTTAAGGCCCTGCTCAGGGAGATCTGGGATGATCCGTAGAGGCTCAAAGAGTCCCATGAGAGTCCTAGAGGCCAGTTATTCACTCAATCAGAGATTTATGATCAATGAACTATAATTAAATAAAGTGCATTCATATTGGCCATGCACATATTATTCATTTATGTTCTGTATCAGTGCATCAGAAACTAGTTGTTGCTCCCCCTAGTGGTGAAAATGAATGTGGAGACTGTCTCAAAGGAGGTGTGGAGAAACATAATTTAGTGAGGTAAGTAAGTACTGACATTTTTCCCCGATACAAATAAATGTCCTTCAGATGACACATACACAGCAGACAGATGTTTGGGATAAAAAAAGGCATCCCATGTCCAAACATCAGCTATTCCAGGAACAAGGATTCAACGATAAAGAAAAAAACATTAAGAGAAAATTGAACCGCATGCATTTCAATACTGTAACAAGTCTATAGGAGAATTAAAAAATGCAAATCCAGATTAAAAAGTCAAGTTCCACATACAATATTTAAATGTTAATGTATAAATAAAAACATAATATAGAGGCAACATTTTGATATGCACATTTATTGTGTCATTAAGGACTAAAGTGTAGAACTTAATGTGCTTTACAATTAAGCAAAACACATAGATCCCTGTGTGACACTGAGGAACATTACAACTAGCTCTAAATATCATGTTTATTGTCACTCCAGAGGAGGACAGACTTTGTCGGATGTCTGAGGTTCACTTTCAGTTTTATTGGCCTGTATAAGAGAACATAAGGGAGGTACTTTGCAGTAAAATTACCTCCGTGCATATTGAGCCTTTCTGTCTGAATGACTATGAAAAGTTGTGCTTTGGGAAGGAACCTATTTCTGTAGGCGATTTTATCTGCAAAACTTTGGACAGAAGGCAGAATACTTTGCTTAAACATGAGCATGAAAAAGCACGTCATTTTGTAATCAAATGTAATATTTGACCACTGCAACAGTATTTATTTTGTTAGAAAAAAGTTTGTGCTCAGTTTGTGTGCATGTCAGAAAAATGATGACATTTATCAATCATCATATTTACTCTGTTGATTTGATATCTACATTAGAGATGTAAGCTGCCTGTCATGATTATGAAATGCCATCTCAAATCATTCCTAAACTGTAAAATGTCATTCAGATCAAGTATGGTTTGAATCCTGCAGATAAAAACCGCTGTTAAGCTCATGAAAAGAAAGTTAGTTTCAGAGTTGTGGGCTTCAGCCCTTACGTATTTGTGCATCCCTCTCCTTTCTGATGTACTTTAAAAAGGGAATAAGCTGCCTTACACAATTACAGAGTTGGCAGCACTTTAATCCTCTCTTGTGTTTACCTACTGGACTGTGTTTTCATTATTCTGACAGACATGTCGTTTTTAAGGCAAGTAGCAAAGTAAGCTGCCTGCTTAGGTAAACAGAAGCAGCCTAAAAATGCTCTGCAGTCATTTCCTAGTTTCTTTTGGGTGAAGGTACCGGTCCATTAAGACCAAAAACATCAAGAACACCCTTGACCTAAATACTTTCTTCTTGTGAGTCATGGCCATTCGTTTCAACCTCTTTTCTGAGATGATTTTTTAATGGAAGAAAGTCATTTTCAGATCGTTTCACTCTGTCCTACAGTGTCTCACGTGCATGTTTACTTAGAGTAGACACATATGCCAACAAAAACTTAACTAACGCACTATTTTAAGACCTACAATACACATTATTTGTTGAAGAACATTGACCGACTTTAAATTCCCACGATGATGATGGGAGAAATTGCTTTTGTTTGTTAGGTTTCCTCTTGCTTCAGGACATCTTTTTAATAACTTCACATCCTCAGGGGACTGACAAATGCTGCTTAATGTGTAACACAATACACGAGGGCAACAAACCTTTTGGTGGGGAATTTGGCAAAGTTTTTATATGTTCAACTGCTATGCCTGTCATCTTTGCTCTATGTGTTTGTGTTGTCTCCTGGGTTCTGTAGTGCCCAGAGTGTGTCTTTTTATTTCCTCCCAAACCCCATCCCCTCAGGAAGCCTTTGCCTCCTGTCAGGTCATCATTGTAAATAAGAATTTGTTCTTAATTGATTTTCCTGGATAAATAAAGGTTCTACTACTACTACTACTAAAGTGGACTCCAGCCAATCATTTAAGAGCATTTAAAAACGATTACAAGTGTTGGCATTAATCTATTAACATATTATTTTTGCCATTACGTTTTTCCTACATATGCCTGTAGGTCTTTTTTGTGGGTAAGTAACTTCAATCTCATACATTTTAAAAGGTCACCACCAAATTTGACAGTTGATAGTAATGCAATCAAATTCACCTGAATAATTAATTATTAAAAAACACAGAGAGCACCAGAACATGTTCATATTTTTCCTGCAAAAGAAAGTGAAAAGGCTTTCTTCTTGATGTTCTCCATTTCAAAGCAGACAATTACTTTTTATTATTATTTGTCTTACAGCAGTATTTATATGGTTCAATATGCTTATTTGACTTTTATTACAATTTACAATGTGGTTGTTAAAAGCCTATTTACAAAATAAGATTGTCGTTTTTTCATCCATTTCCTGGGACTTATCTTTGGTGGAGGCAGAAGCCAAAGCAAGGAGGTACAGACACACCGACACCCAGCAACAATTTCCATGTTGCCTTTGGGGTCTCGAGGAGTTTCCCAAGCCAGTGTGTTCAAGGTCTAACCTGGTCTCGCTTACAATTTCTCCAAAAAACCCTCAAAGGAATATCCGAACCACCTTGACTGGCTCCTTTAAATGTGCGTCTCTACTCTAAGCCTCCTCCAGATGTCTACATTCTTACCCCTATCTCTATGTGTGAGTCCGGCCAGCCTATAATCTTTCAGCCACAATCCAAAGTTTGTAACAACTGATGAGGGTTGGGAAGTTTATATTACAATCCAAGTCTTTGCCTGAGAGCAATTTTAAATGTAGTTTACTTGCTGAAAACAAGAGCAATTTTTTTGCTTCCAACACTCTCACAAATAACTGATTAATTATTAACCTGAATCAATCTGTTTTCTGCAACCACATTATAGAGCAGCTCAGCAATCATGCACCCAACATCACTCATGCTCTAACACCATTTACTCCAAATAACCAATTAGATAGCAACAACAACAGGGGAAATAGTGTCAAATACGATGTGAAACAAAATAGCATTAGTCTTTTCCCCGCATGCATGACGGGCCTACCTGAGAATCTCGACTGTCAGGGACCAAGCTGTAAGGCTCAAAGACTTCAAGAGGTTGAAGTTACATTTCAATTTGAATCAACAAAAATACAAGCATTTGAGAAAGAAACTGTTAACCTAAATGGTGGCTCATTAAACAAACCTTGACTTCAGACTGAACTTACACTTTTATTTTATTGTCATACTTTTTGAAAATGTTCACACAAGCTTTACTGCATTGCTTCTTTGACCTAAAACAGCAAAGGCAAGGTTTATTGGAAGGCTTATATAGACCAGGGTTGGCCTGCACAGGCACACAGGGGGCAAGGAATAAACAATTAACTCTATGGTCAAAATCAACCTTTGTAAAATCATAGATTCATACACAAAAAATATTATTAACCTAAAATAACTCTCAAATAAAAAACAACAACAACGTAATTACCCAAATAATTACTTTTCACAAGGACCCTAAATGTCAGACTCTCCTCGGGCAATCAAAGTTGGTCTTTCCCATTTCCTGCTGCCTCACTATAAGATGCCATTTTACCTGCCCCTGCTCTTTTGGCCAAAAGAAGACTTACTAAGGATCAATGTCAAAGAACAGATGTACAAAATAAATTGTGGGAATAATGAGTGCTAACAAAAATGGTTAATTTAGCAAACTAGCTGCTATCATGTGTTGTAGCTAGCCAGTGCCAAACATTTTGCCACTTTGTGATGCAGATTTTAAGCTTCCACACTTGAGCTGAACAGCACACTTGAGCTGAACAGCACTTTTATTCAGAATTCTTATCAGAATTCTCTGAGTTTTTATCAACTTTGGTTCTTAAAACAGACAAAGTAATTATTGTAGGTGACTTTAATATTCATGTTGACGATGATAAAAATAGCCTTACTGTTGCATTTAACTCTATATTAGATTCTGTTGGTTTCTGTCAGAGTGTAAATAAACCAACCCACTGCTATAATCACACTCTCGACCTTGTTCTGACTTATGGTATTGAAATTGAGCAACTATTAGTCGAACCGCATAATCCTGCTTTATCCGACCATTTCTTAGTAACTTTTGAAGTAGCTGCTATTACGAGACTACAAAGCATTAGTCAAAAGCTCTTGCAGCAGAAACCTATCTGTTAGTGCTATTGCCACATTTAAGGAAGAGATTCCACCAATACTTAACTCGAAAGCATGTCTACATGTAAGGGAGGAAACTTATACAAAATGTACACCACCCCAAATTGATCATGTTGTTGATAGTGCTATAGATGCGCTGCGAATACAATTAGACTCTGTTGCTCCTTTGAAAAAGAAGAAAATAAAACAACATAGATTAGCTCCATGGCAAAATGCCGAAACCCGCAAAATAAAGCAAAAGTCTAGACAACTTGAAAGGATATGGCGTTCCACTAAACTTGAAGAATCTCGTTTAATTTGGCATACTACTCTCAATGAATATAAGAAAGCACTGCGTAAAGCGAGAGCAGCCTACTACTCTTCATTAATAGATGAGAATAAGAATAATGCAAGATTTGTTTTCAGCACTGTAGCCAGGCTGACAGAGAGCCACAGCTCGATTGAGCCTTCTATTCCCATAGCACTCAGTAGTAATGATTTTATGTGCTTTTTTAACGATAACATTATTACTCTTAGAAACAAAATTAATGACCTCTTGCCTTTGACCAGTATAGTGTTATCAACAGCTCCCGGAAACGTAAGTTCTAATATTACACTAGATAGTAAACTAGAATGCTTTTCAGCCATAAACCTTGAACAATTACATTAAATGATTCTCTCTTCTAAACCATCAACGTGCATGTTAGACCCAATTCCAACTAAGCTGTTGAAGGAAGTTTTTCCATTAATTAGCACTTCTTTATTAAATATTATGAATATGTCTTTATTATCAGGCTATGTTCCACAATCATTCAAAGTAGCAGTGATAAAACCGCTTCTTAAAAAGCACAACCTCGATCCAGAGGTTTTAGCCAACTATAGACCTATTTCTAATCTTCCGTTCCTCTCAAAGATTCTTGAGAAAGCAGTCGCAAAACAGCTGTGTGATTACTTAAAAAACAATGATTTATTTGAAGATTTTCAGTCTGGCTTTAGAACACATCATAGCACAGAGACAGCTCTGGTTAAAGTCACAAATGACATTCTAATAGCCTCAGACAAGGGACTTGTTTCTATTCTTGTTTTGCTCGATCTCAGTGCTGCATTTGATACTATCGATCATGATATCTTATTGCAAAGACTAGAGCACTTAGTTGGCATACAGGGAACTGCTTTAGGCTGGTTTAGGTCCTATCTATCTGAACGCTCTCAGTTTGTACGTGTTAACGATGAATCTTCCACGCAAACCAAAGTTAGCCATGGAGTGCCACAGGGCTCAGTGCTCGGACCTATTTTGTTCACATTATATATGCTTCCGTTAGGCAATATTATAAGGAATCATTCTGTAAACTTTCATTGCTATGCGGATGATACTCAACTATATTTATCAATCAAGCCTGATGAAATTAATCATCTAAATAAAATTCAAGACTGCCTTAAGGACTTCAAAACGTGGATGACCTTAAACTTTTTGATGTTAAACACGACCAAAACTGAAGTTATTGTACTTGGCCCGAAGAATCTACGAAACAAATTACCTAAAGATATACTAACTATGGATGGCATTAATTTGGCCTCCAGTGAGACTGTAAGGAATCTTGGTGTTATATTTGATCAGGATTTATCCTTTAACGCCCACATAAAATCAATTTCAAGGACTGCCTACTTCCATCTACGTAACATTGCAAAAATCAGGCATATCTTGCCTCAAAACGATGCAGAGAAACTAGTCCATGCATTTGTTACTTCTAGGCTGGATTATTGTAACTCTTTATTATCAGGGAGTACCAAGAAGTCAGTCAAGTCGCTTCAGCTGATTCAAAATGCTGCAGCTCGTGTACTAACCAGAGTTAGGAAAAGGGACCACATTACTCCTGTTCTGCCTTACACTGGCTCCCTATAGAACACAGGATAGAATTTAAAATTCTTCTTCTCGCCTACAAAGCCCTTAATGGGCAGGTGCCATCTTACCTTAAAGAACTCATTATACCCTACTGTCCTACTAGGGCATTGCGTTCCAAGAATGCAGGGTTGTTGGTTGTTCCTAGAATCTCTAAAAGTACAATGGGAGCCAGAGCCTTTTCTTATCAAGCTCCACATTTGTGGAATCAGCTTCCAGTTTGTGTTCGGGCGGCAGACACCCTATCCGTTTTTAAGAGTGCGCTTAAGACCTTCCTTTTTGATAAAGCTTATAGTTAGGGCTGATTAGATTCAGCCCCTAGTTTTGCTGAAATAGGCTTAGTTTGACGGGGGACATCTTACTTCTTCCTTCTCTCTGTCTATACCTGTGAACTCTCATGTTCCGATTAACCCAGCTTCCCCAAATTTCTTTCTTTTTGGTGTCTATATACGCCGGGATCCGGAGTCATGGATGATCCTGCGGTCCTGTGTCCTGGATCGCGAGCCCTGGATCGCGAGTCGTGGCTGTGGTCCTGGATCATCGGTCCTGGATGGATATCCTCGTGGATTCATCTTCCTATTATACACACATGCATTTCCAAACATTTGGACTACCTATGTTGCAAATGTATTATCTTTCAATTTACACACGGCATCTATTGCACGTCTGTCCGTCCTGGGAGAGGGATCCCTCCTCTGTTGCTCTCCCTGAGGTTTCTCCCATTTTCCCCTTTAAACTGTGGGTTTTCTTCGGAAGTTTTTCCTTGTACGATGTGAGGGTCTAAGGACAGAGGGTGTCGTATTGTCATACTGATATTCTGTACACACTGTGAAGACCACTGAGACAAATGTAACATTTGTGATATTGGGCTATATAAATAAACATTGATTGATTGATTGATTGATTGATTGAAGGTGCATGTGTAAGGTAAATAACAGTGTTACTTGTTCATTTCAATCAAGATTGAAAAAGACAGATGAAGGAACCATTTCTTAACAGAAATCAAACTAACTGAAATACATTGTTGCACTTCATGTAGCGTATCATTCAGCAAATTACATTCCTGCCTCCAGACAGAGTCCTTCTGGTGATAGAGTCACATGCTCCAACCACATGCAAGAAGCAAGGCACAGAGATCCCTTTGGCTTGGACATGTATACTGAGGATGCCTTCCGGACTAACGGCTTCGGGCCTTGTATTTTGCACATGTCTTTTATTTTGAAAAGTGTTCCCCCTCCCGTTCTTTCTGTTACTCCTGATTATTTTTCACCTAGTGCCCTGTGTTGTCTCCTCCCCCCTCACCTGTGTCTAATTGCTGATTAGTGGGTGTGTATTTAGGCGAAGGCTGGTAGTGTTGGTGAGATCCTTGTGGCTGGTGACTGTGTTCACCTGGGCAGCAATATTGAGGCTGTGTATCCTGTACCACAGCGATGAATAAATGCCCACACCGGGTTATATTTGCATTCTCTGCCTCTGCCTCCTTGCTTGGTCGGGCCGCTCAACGGTCAGTTGCCCTGAGATGGAAACCAACAGGGAGGCGAAAGAAAGGGGCAACAAAATCAACATGGGACCAGGCCCAAGCCATGGCCAAACACCACTGCCAGGGGCAAAGGAGGATTGCTGCTGTCTTATCTCCCGCCTGGGACAACATGGATTAGGTAAGTAAGTGGATTTTCTTAACCAAGAATATATATGAACATTTTTAAATATACGAACCACCAACAATGGCAATAAAAGTAACACACATGGATGAATAAATAAGAAATAAACAGATTGAACAAAAATATAATCGTCTCTCAGAGCTTAATAAGTGTAATTATTAAATTGCATGCATCCATCCTTTCCCCCATGTTTCACAAAAAACCCAACATCTCCATTGTGCCAACAATTAATTGAACATGTTTTATTTAGCTTTGAGTCATATGGACACTGGACACCTGACTAGCCAGCAGGCTTCTGCACCTGTTTTCACTCCAATTTCTCCTCTAATGTCCTCGATACCTGAAGCCAGAGGGCTTTCGGGCATGTCCCACCTGACAGAAGAGCTATTGGTGTTGAGCTGGAGATTTAAAGGCAATCTTTTTAAAGTGCCACACAAGGACATGATAGCAAAGTATAAAACATGGGATTCTGACTCTCAGGCTTCCAGTTAATTTCTGAGAGCAGAGTGTGTATTGCTGCTCTGCTGGTTTGTTTGTGAATGTGTTATAGCTTATTTGTAATATGGAGAATGGGCAACAAGCCTGCGTTTTTGGGCAGAAATATACAGCATTATTGGTCTGTCTGGTTACACTGGAGTGTTTTATGGCTTATGCATCATACAAAGTGAGAGTGTGTACTGTCTGCTGTTACACTGACAAGATTCTGGTGACTTTACAAACATATATTTGACAATAATGAATGTTATAATGATCAATACCTGAAAAAAAGCCTTTTGTTAAACTTTCTTTGTCTTCAGCTGAAGCAGTTGGTTTTCTGCCACTAGAGATAAGAAAATTGATCCGTTGTGACTGGCACTTTGAGGACAAATTTGACAAGCCCTGCACGTTTGATCTTTGTGTTTTTGTGTGCGCGCGTCTGACAAAGACAACCTGAATGCATTAGGGTTATCAATAGCTATGCTAAGGTGTTTCAGCTTACTGATGAGGATTCATCCCCACGTTTGACATCTTTTCTATCTTTACTGTCTTTGATCTCCTCTGGTCTGTAAATCCATTAGCCTGTCCCGTCTTCCACCTGCAGATAACGAAATGCCTCTTCAGATGACTCTGGCTGCAGGAAACTGGTTGGTGACATGAGAAGAGTAAGTCTCTCACACACTCCCAGACCCAGATAAAATCCCAAAATGGGAAAATAAGCTTTTCCAAGCAAGAGTGACTGTCAGATTTTGAACCAGCCACAACTTGCATCTACAGCCCACAGACGGTTAGCTTAGCATAAGGCTGGACAAAGGACACAACTATCCCCTAAAACTAAGAACTGTAAATGTAAATGACAAGCTGTGGTTAGTCAAGGATTTGTGATACAGTAGAATCAATAGTTTGATAATGTATCTATTGTACTGTATGTTATTATCTTAATTAATATAAGCAGAATTTGGAATTGCTTGTAGGCAGATTTTTTCACCTTTAGACAAAAAGATGCTAACTATCTATATGTTGGAATAATATCTTAGTAAAGGAACAGTACCGCACATGACCCTCTTGTTAAACTACAGCCGTTTATATGTTGGTTTGTTTCAGTTAATCAAATCAGAAAATGTTAGTTTGAGTTTTACAGGCTATAAAAGGAAAAAATCATACCAGAATTGTTTGTATATCATCTTGTTTGTGTGGAAGTGTTGTGTGTGTATATAGGCCTGAGTGATGTCTGCCTTCGCTTGAATATAATGAAACTTGGCATCACACGGCTTGTGGTGCTCAAAGTGCCAAACATAAAATTGCATCAGTCTCTTTTATGATCTGGTTTCTGTTGATAACCCACGACCTTGTTGTGAGCGGTTTTCATGTTGGAAATATTTTCTTTCTACTAAACTACACCCACCAACCGTTGAAGAAACGATTTTCTGCATTCACATGGTTTTTTATTTAGGCTACATTTGAAAGGTCTGAGTTTATTACTTGCAGGGAACAATGACTATTTCTGGAAATATTCAGCAGCGGTAGAAGAGTTGCAAAGCACCAGTTGGTAAAAGTCACCTTGCCTGGACTGCGATTCACACTCGGATAATGAGAATATAGTGAGTGTGTGTCTGAACCTGAAAAGCTCCTTGTAAAGTGAACTTGTGAGTCATTCATTATTCATCGTGATCAAGCGTTGCCATGACTCTGTCTACTTGGGAGGACCTTACAAGTTTGGCCCAACTTCTTGTGAGTGCCCGTTTCTTCTGCCAAGCGTTTTTATGATGGCCTGGGAAAAAAAAGTACCTGACTCAGAGATGCATACAGAAACACATGGAGGGCACACACTGTGCTACTGCCCCCTGATGGCACATTTGAAGACGATGCAAGAGGAACTGAGTGACAGAAGGATGTTGGCAATCTTTGATAATGTGAGACACTGAGTCACAGCAGCAGGACTCCAAACAAAAGTAACTTCATCAAATGTTGATCTTTGGCTCAATTTAGCTTCACACATTAGTTGTTTTCCATTAAGATAAACCTGTCCTTTTCTGAGGTGTTAACTTTTATTTCATTTGTAATGGACTGTGTTGGATATGAATACAATTACTACTGTGCATAAAAAGTTTGCAGGCACAGTAGATGGTAAAACTGTAAATATTTGGATAACAGTAAATGCCATTTTGATTAAAGGAAAAATAAATAACAGCTTCCAATCTCACGCTGAAGTGACATTTACTATTTGGCATGCTGTATCCAGAAGGAAAGTTATGTGTTATTAGGTTTTACTTCTTCTTTTAAAAGTGACATGATTTTGCTAAATTCTGTGATCTTCTTGAAATTGGAGAGTGCACACGTCTGTGTTTTGCTCAAACAAAAAGACACCCAGCTTCTCAAAATGTCTTCTACCGTGCAATAGGTGACGTTCAGCAGCTGGTTTGTGTGTTGTGGTTGTCATCAGAGAACAGATCCAAACCTTCGTAAAATGTTCAATATACAGTGCCTTGTGAAAGTATTCACCCCTTGCCATTTTTTCTATTCTTGCATTAAAACCAAAAATAATATAATATTTTTGGGGGGATTTTATGGCAAGACCCCACACAGTCAGTCAAAATTGGTGAAGTGAAAGAAAAAAAGAGCACGTTTTAATGTGTGCATATGTATTCACCCCCTTTGCTATTGAGCCCATACAAAGACCTTCAGAGTCACACAATTATTTAAATCAATGTTTATTTATGTTTATTTATATAGCCCAATATCACAAATGTTACATTTGTCTCAGTGGTCTTCACAGTGTGTACAGAATATCAGTATGACAATACGACACCCTCTGTCCTTAGACCCTCACATCGTACAAGGAAAAACTTCCGGAGAAAACCCACAGTTTAAAGGGAAACATGGGAGAAACCTCAGGGAGAGCAACAGAGGAGGGATCCCTCTCCCAGGACGGACAGACGTGCAATAGATGCCGTGTGTAAATTGAAAAGATACTACATTTGCAACATAGGTAGTCCAAATGTTTGGAAATGCATGTGTGTATAATAGGAAGATGAATCCACGAGGATATCCATCCAGGACCTATAATCCAGGACCACAGCCACGACTCAAGATCCAGGGCTCGCGATCCAGGACACAGGACCGCAGGATCATCCATGACTCCGGATCCCAGCGTGTATACTGTAGACACCAAAAAGAAAGACATTTGGGGAAGCTGGGTTAATCGGAACATGAGAGTACACAGGTATAGACAGAGAGAAGGAAGATGTCCCCTGACAAACTAAGCCTATATCAGCAAAACTAGGGGCTGAATCTAATCAGCCCTAACTATAAGCTTTTATATAAAGTTCACCTGTGTGCAATCAAGTGCCTCATTATCTCTAATTATTATATTAATTAATTATTATTATTATACAACTGTTGTAGAAGGCCTCAGTCTTCCATACCACAGCAAGTGGCCTTTCTAAGCAAGAAAACGACACCATGAAGACTAAGGAGCTCTCCAAACAGGTCAGGGACAAAGTTGTGGAAAAGTATGAGACAGGGTTGGGTTATAAAAAAATCTCACAAACTTTGAACATCACGAAGCACCATTAAATCCATTATTTTAAAATGAAAAAAATGGCCACGACAACAAACCTGCCAAGAGAGGGCCGCCCACCAAAACTCTCACACCGTGCAAGGAGAGCATTGATCAGAGAGGCAACAAAGAGGCCGAGGATAACCCAGAAGGAGCTGGTAAGCTCCACAGCAGAGAGAGGAGAATCTGTACATAGGACCACAGTAAGCCGTACACTCCACAGAGCTGGGCTTTATGGAAGAGTCGCAAAAAAAATAAGAAAACATGTTTGGAGTTCGCCAAAAGGCATATGGAAGATTCCCCAAACATGTGGAAGAAGGTCCTGTGGTCGGATGAGACTAAAATTGAACTTTTTGGCCATCAAGGTAAACGTTATGTCTGGCGCAAACCCAACACCTCTGATCCCCCTCAGAACACCATCCCCACAGTGAAGCAAGGTGGTGGCAGCATCATGTTGTGGGGATGTTTTTCATCGGCAGGGACTGGGAAGCTGGTAAAAATAGGAGTGATGAATGGAGCTAAATACAGGGAAATACTTGAGGAAACTGTGTTTCAGTCTGCCAGAGATTTGAGGCTTGGGTTATGCATAGTAGTTATGCACGCTCATGTTTTCTCTTTTTAATTATTATTTCTTGTTTGTTTCACAATAAAAAATATGTTTTGCATCTTCAAAGATGTAGGCATATTGTGTATATCAAATAATACAAAGTAAGTGTTTTAATACCAAGGGTGTCATATTGTCCTCCATTAGCAAACGGCTAAAAACATAATCCACCTCACTTAGGGACTGTTTTGTTTTCAAAAATATGAATTGGAAAATTAATGGTGGTTGAGGTTTTTAAACTGATGTTACAGCTTCTGGACTGAGGATTTAGCTCTTTTCTAATATAATTTCAGACTTTCCCATTTCCTCGCTCTTTTCAGTGGCTATAAAACAAGTCATCCATCTCCCCCGCCTGTGGCAGGTAAAGTATATCCCACAGTTTCCATTTATAATAAGTGTCTGTCACTTTCCCCTCCTGAGCACAATGAAGCGCATCTCTATATTTCCCGCTCTGATCTCAGTGCTCTAATTTCTCCTCTTTGAGCTCTATTGTCTCTCTCTCTCTCTCTCTCTCTCTCTCTCTCTCTCTCTCTCTCTCTCTCTCTCTCTCTCTCTCTCTCTCTCTCTCTCTCTCTCTGACTCTGAAGGAGCAGGGTTGAACTTTCAAACTTGTCACCAGAATGACTTTCATGTGCCCAAGTATTTATTTCGTCCTTTGAACTGCAAAAATAAACTATTATAGGTTGTATCTATAAGGTAAACCATTATACCTTGACAGTGATAACTCATTGTACCTATACGTTTGGGCAGGGCTTTGCGTTTGTGCAGCATCAGCCGTTTAGATTGGGGAATGGGTAACTTTTTTGTGTAAATTGATTCAGTTGTGTGAAAATGGCTTATAATTCCTGTTTTCATGCAGTGTCAGCCACTTCTGCTTGCGTCAAGCCGTAAGAAGAGCCTCTCAGGCAGTTGTGCAGGCTTTCATCTCCTGCAGCAGACTGTCCTTGTGCAGGTTTTAAGAGTCTTCAGTCTCTCAGTGGTCTATCTAGATGCAGGTGTCATCCGAAGCCTCCCACTGATAATGCATGGACAGCCGTCACCAGCTCCTTCCTTAGGTCAATGTGATATCAGGCAGTCTGCAATCACTTTGGGTTACAAATCCACCAAAGGTTTAAAATCACCGCCATAACGTGCGGGATTTTCAGAGGAGTTGATGTATCTTAAAAGAATATTTTGAGACTTAATAAACTTTTTGCAGAGATTTGCATAGAAGCCTGATCCCAATCTAACTGCCAACAGCTAAATAAATGTAGCTTCTCTAACGTGTTGTGTGTTTGTGCTCAGACTATTGAGGTTGTTGAGGTCTTTTAAAAATTATTGTAACATAAATTACATTTGGTTTATTTGTTTGTCTGATTGGATGCCGTTTTCCAAAGGGTTTAAATGAATTGACAAGATAATAAGCACATTTTTAGCCGCCTGTACTCACTCGTACAAATGGTGTTTGCGTTGCCCAATGACAACTTAATTGGCATAATATACAGTATATGACGTTTTTAATTTCAGTGCAAAGGGAACCAGACTTTTACACATTTTGGCAGGTGAGTGTACAAGAACAGAAAACAAATTAAACTTGAATGAATGTGGCTCCATCAAAAACAAATTAAATACAACTTTTAGCTTGTTTCCTTTATTTTTTTAATGATGTCCTCGGGCTCTAACACAGTCTGTCTCCCTCCACAGAAAGCAAACATCCTCAAGGCAATTTTGCAGCTGTATTCGGAGCTGTGTTGATGCTATTGATGATCATGGTGGGACCATTTCTATGCGGCATCCATTTGGGTAAACATGCTGTATAAGGAAACCCATTATGTCTCTTATCTTTAATTTCTGCTAGCCCAACACTGCTGGCTCCCTATTTAACCCTACAGATAATTGATTTGTATTTCTATTAATCACAATATTACAATTACTACATTCCCTTGGTCATTTGTCACCCAGGTATTGATCGCTATTGACCTCAAAATGTATGATCACTGATGTACTTCTATAGGAGGCGATCTTTGGACCCACACCATGTAACTAGGGGCTGTGAGGGGTGGTGGGTTTCACCCTCGCTACCTTCCTCTCCTCGGGGAGATACGTGTACTGTGAGTCAAGATAGGGGTCAGATGATTGTAGGTTCAAGTGATAGCTCACATGTGGACGGGACTCAGACCCAGGGTGTCCTCTCTGTAGGGGGGCAACATGGAGGAAGTCTCAAGTCTTTATTACCATGACGGTTTCATATCTGTTGATTTATGTGACACAGTACATTTTCCCGGAAACTCTCAAAAAAACAATTGGTATGTTCGTTAGTTTTTGGTTTTCTTCCTGAAAAAACAAATCATTGATGCTAAATTACCTTGTGAGATATTAAATTGTTTATTGCTATATAACTTGCATAAACTCGCATATATTACACAATTACTAAGCCAGTTATTCACAGCCACATTGCAGTCATTTTAATTGTATTACTCTGTTCATGACATTCCCATTATTTCTCATGTAATATGGTCTAACATTAAACCTGCTCACATCAGTGTGTGAGAATTTTCATACTGATGTTAGCTTTTAGTTATACAGCCTCAAAAATCCCCCGTATGGTTGTGCTATTTACAACTTTGGTTATATTTTGTATGTTTTGGTCATCATTGTAATAAGTTATAATAACTTTGAAATAAACCTTTATTTTCAATCATGTTACTGTGGGAAAGAATATACATTTAAAACTCAATTGGAGGTGTTAAGGCTAAGAAATGTTACTCGACATAAACCCTTGTTAAATGATGACTTTTTCAACTTTGTGTATGAATTCAACAAAATAAATATAATGTGTTGATTAATGAGCTATAGAAGAGGTGGTATGGGGATTTTATAACCTAAACAGGACAAATCCCTGCCTGCTGTTTGCAGTCAAAAGCTCACATGCAGCTGGCTTTAGTTTCACATTTACCCTACAGATGGGTGTTATCAATATTTTCACCTAATACTCTGTCATAGAGCAACCAAGCCCATTTCCCAAAATGTTGATTTATTCTATTCATGGGGAAGTCTTTAGATTAAATTAAGAAACAGGAAAAATAGTTAATGTTCAACCAATGAAGCTACAAGGCAGCAAACGTAAGGCTCTCTTGCATAGCAGCCTATCATTTGTATAGGATGACAGTTAAAAACGTTCCTCTACTCCCACAGATGTCATCAGGGACACTTGTGTGGCTGTGTGGTTAGAGCTCCCCCCTGTGTGTCCTTTGATATTACAGTTCATTTTTTATTTTATTTTTTATTTATCCTTTATTTATCCAGGAATGTCCCATTGCGATACAAGATCTCTTCTTCCAGGGAGTCCTGACCAACACGGCACACAACAAGTTTCAACATAAAACAAAGGCATTAAACAAAAAAAACATACAATTCAAATATAAATACAGAAGGCCATTTGTGCAGTGGCAAGAAGCATAATCACATCAGCAATAGCATCAGGTAAAACAGTTACATGTTTCATGAAGGGCTAATCGTAGCATACCTTTAAAAGCATTTACAGTAGGAAGTGCCTCTAGACAAAGTTTTACTTGCAGCGTATTCCATAAAAAGGGAGCATAGTGGGAGAATGCAGCTTTACCAAGCTCTGACTGCATCAAAGGAACATTTAAAAGCATCTTGTAAATGCATGTAAATGTCTACAACACAGATCCTCTTCACCATACCTGCAGTGATTCTCTTCAAAATCAGACACTGTAATCACAAGTAGTCCAATGCATATTTTATTTTTTTATTTTAAAAGTCAGGTCTCTGTACTGTAACAAGGCCCTCATTGTAATGTTCATTATCTGTTCACCAATACGATCTTAACCATTTATTAAGGATTTCAATGATGGTGTTAATTAATTATGACATCTTACTTTAACTTGTGTGTTATTGACCCTCAGCTGTAGTGTCAGCTCGTTCTCCATTGGAAATACCAACTCAGTCGTTAAATCATTTGAATACCAGTGCATTAGCAGCTGGATAGGCGTGTTATGAGCTGGGGAAGCTTCTCCCTTCTTAGTGGAAAGCACATTAATATCTTGGTGAAAGTTGAAATATTTGTAACCACTTTTTGGCTGTGAGTGCAGTTGAAAGTCCTTGAGATGAAGACATTTGACAGGGCTCCAAATTGCAGCAGAGTTTCTGAGGATGCCGTACAAATCTGGAAAATTAGGGAGGAAAAACTCAACAACAAAAAACTTGATGGGCACCAAATTATGATCACAATCACCAGGTCATCAAGTACAACACCCAATAATTTAGCCTGAATAAGTTATGTTATATCCCACTGAGAGGACTTTAAATGTATCAATTACATACAGTCATACAGTTTATTAAATTCCATTATAAAACGTAACGGTCAAATGTATTAAATCAGCCACATGAACAATGCAGCACGAG